>NW_026606107.1:15355000-15955000 GCF_029834395.1 Sorex fumeus
TTGCATGTCATCCTTGCGCAGGGGCCATGCTAATCTTCTCTGTATCGTTCCAATTTTAGTATATGTGCTGCCGAAGCGAGCACATCCACATAATTTTTACATGTTAGAAAGAGTTATGTTTTCTTAGCTCCTTAAACACAGAACTCAGTCACATCTCAGCTTAGTGCCAGGGATAGGGTTAGTATATTTTAGAGATTGATTTGTATTTATGACTTTTTAATGCTTGATATGTTGTGTAGCAGTTGGTAAAATGATCTGACTTAAGGTCTCAAAGGCAGGAAAAAATATCACTTAGGTCTTTAAAAAATACTTTTTAAATAATAAGGGAAAAATACCATGAAATTGTTAAGAAAATCCTATCAAAAGGTAGATAATAAAACTATGCTCTTTGTTGATCCACCTATATGAAAATTTCATGACTTCATCTTTTCTAACAGCTGCATAGTATTCCATTTTGTAGATGTACCAAAGCTTCTTTAACCAATCATCTGTTCTTAGACACTCAGATTTTTTACAGATTTTGGCTATTGTAAACAGTGCTGCAATGAACATATTAAGTGCAGATGTCAAGTGAAATGAGTCAGAAAGAGAGGGACAGACTTAGAAAGATTGCACTCATTTGTGGAATATCAAGTAACAGAATGGGAGACTAACACCAAAGAATAGTATAGATAAGTACCAGGAGGATTACTCCACAGCTTAGAAGCTGGCCTTACATGCTGGGGGGAGAAGACAGCTCAGATAGAAAAGGGACCAGCAAGTAAAGGCTGCTCGGATGGGAGATGAAGGCTGAAAGTAGACTATAGACAGATCATGATGACCACTTAATACCTCTATTGCAAACCACAGCACCCCAAAAGAGAGAGCAAAAGGGAATGCCCTGCCACAGAATCAGGGAAGGGTGAAGGGTACGGGGTAGGGGTGGTGGGAGGGATGCTGGGACCTTTGGTGGTGGAAAATGGGCACTGATGGAGGGATGGGTACTCGATCATTGTATGACTGAAACACAAACAGGAAAGTTTGTAAGTCTGTAACTGTACTTCACGGTGATTCACTAATAAAAAATTAAAAAAATAAAACTATGCTCTTTGAGTATTTTATAGGCCTGGATTTCTGCATTAATCGGTAGATTTTGACAAACTACATTTCTCTTATTTCCTCTTATTGAAATTTAAAGTTTAGTTTGGTCAGACTTTTAAAAAATTATTTTCATTTTGAATCACTGTGAGATAGACCCTTACAAAGCTGTTCGTGATTGGATTTCAGTCATACAGTATTCCAACACCCATCCCTCCAGTGTATATTTCTCAGCACCAGTGACCCAAGGTTCCCGACCATCACCTCCCAACTACACCCCCCAATTGCCTCTGTGGCAGGTGTTTTTCTACTCTGTCTGTCTCTCTCTCCATCTCTGTCTCTGTCTCTCTCTACCATACTCTTATTTTTTTGACTCTTATGTTTACTCCGAAATTGCACTTATTCCTATGAAGTACAGTCAAATCTAGCAGTTCTAGATGAGTTAATAAGCATGTACACCGTCACTGTATGTAGAAGAATAAATTTACATTATTACTGAGCAAACAGGGCTGGAGCGATAGCACAGCAGGTAGGGTGTTTGCTTTGCACCAAGTCGACATGGACAATCCGAGTTCGGTTCCTCCACCCCTCTCAGAGAGCCTGGCAAACTATCGAGAGTATCTCGCCCGCACGGTAAAGCCTGGCAAGCTACCCGTGACGTATTCGATATGGCAATTACAGTAACAAGTCTCACAATGTTACTGGGCCCGCTCTAGCAAATAGAAGTACAATGGGAGGACAGTGACAGTGACTGAGAAAACATCTCATATCAGAACAGTTTAATCAAGTTCAAATACATTGCTAGATTAATATGTACTTTGTTTAACAATTAAATTTTTAAAAAAATTTTATTAGTGAAACACCATGAGGTACAGTTGTAGACTTACAAATTTTTGTGCTTGGGTTTCAGTTATACAATGCTTGAGTACTCATCCCTCCACAAGTGCCCGTTCTCCACCACCACTAATCCCAGTATCTCTCCCACCGCCCATCCCCCCAATCCCACCCTGCCTCTGTGACAGGGCATTCCCTATTGTTCTCTCTCCTTTTTGGTGCTGTAGTTTGCAAAAGAGGAATTGAGTGGCAATCATGTTCGGTTTATAGTCTACTTTCAGCATGCATCTCCCATCCTGGGCAGATCCTCCCAAAACCCTTTATTTGGTATTCCCATCTCTATCTGACCTGCCTTTTCCCCTAGCGTGTGCAGCTGGCATCCAAGCCATGGAGTACACCTCCTGGTACTTATCTTGGCTATTCTTGGGTTTTAGTCTCCTATTTTGTTACTTTATGTTCCCCAGATGAATGCAATCTTTCTATGTCTATCCCTCTCTTTCTGACTCATTTTGCTTAACATGATACTTTCCATGTAGTACCACTTGTAGGTAAATTTCATGACTTCATCTTTTCTAACAGCTACATAGTACTCCATTGAGTAGATGTACCAAAGTTTCTTTAACCAGTCATCTGTTTTCGGGCACTCAGGTTTTTCCAGATTCTAGCTATTGTAAACAGTGCTGAAATGAAAAAACAAGTACAGATGTCACTTCGACTATACTTTTTTTCCCTCTCTGGAATATATTCCCAGGGGTGGCATTGCTGGGTCAAATTGAAGCTCAATGTCTAATTTTTCGAGAATTGTCCATACTGTTTTCCAAAAGGGCTGAACCAGTCGGTATTCCCACCAGCAAAGAATGAGTGTCCCTTTCTCACCACATCCCTGCCAACACCGGTTGCTTTTGTTCATTGGATGTGGGCCAGTCTCTGTAGTGTGAGATGATATCTCATTGTTGATTTGATCTGCATCATAGCACAGCGGGTAGGGCGTTCGCCTTACAAGTGGCCAACATGGCCGACCCGAGTTCGATTCCTCCGCCCCTCTCGGAGAGCCCGGCAAGCTACCGAGAGTATTGGATATGCCAGACACAGTAACAACAAAGTCTCCAATGGAGACGTTACTGGGCCCGCTCGAGCAAATCGACGATCAACGGGAGGGCCTTTACCTTTACCTCCCTGATGATTAATGATGTAGAACATTTTCTCATGTGCCTTTTAGCCATTCCGATTTCTTCTTTGAGAAAGTTTCTGTTCATTTCGTTGCACCATTTTTGATAGGGTTGGATGTTTTCTTCTTGTGGAGTTCAACCAGAACTTTGTATATCCTTGATATCAACCCCGTCGGATATGTATTGGGCGAATATACTTTTCCATTCTGTAGACTGTCTTTGTATTTTGGTTACTGTTTCTTTTGAGGCGTAGAAGCTTCTTAGTTTAAGATAGTCACATTTGTCTATCTCTGTTTTCACTTGCTTTGTCAGTGGCGTGACATCATTGAAGATACCATTAGCTTCAATGTCATGGAGGGTTTTGCTAAACTTTGTCTTCAATGTACTTTATGGATTCCGGTCTGATGTTGAGGTCTTTAATCCATTTTATCTTGCTTTTATACATGTTATTAGGCAGAGATCTGAGTCCATTTTTTTGCATGTAGCTGTCCAGTGTTGCCAGCACAATTTGTTAAAGTGGCTTTCCTTGCTCCAATTCACATTTCTTGCACCCATATCAAAGATTAGATGATCATTTGTTTGGGGGGAGATATAAGTATAATCAACCCTGTTTCAATGGTCTGAAGCTCTGCCTTTGTTCCAGTACCATGCTGTTTTAATTATTACTGATTTGTAGAAGAGTGCGAAGTTAGGGAGGTTGAGTCCTCCCATTTTCATTTACCCCAAAATTGCTATAGCTATCCATGGGGGCTTATTTTTCCGCATGAATTTCAGTAGTGTTTGCTCCATTTCTTTGAAGAATGTCATGGGCAACGTTATAGGGATGACATTGAATTGTACAATGCTTTGGGAAGTATTGCCATTTTGACAATGTTAATTCTCCTGATACTTGAGCAGGGGATATCTTTCCATTTTCTTGTATCGTCTTTTATTTCCTGAACTAGCGTTTTGTAGTTTTCTTTGTACAGGTCCTTTACTTCCTTAGTTAAGCTGATTTCTAGGTACTTGATTTTCTGGGGCACAATTGTGAACAGGATTGTTTTTTTTCATGTCACTTTCTTCTCTCTCACTATTTGTGTACAGGAAAGCCATGGACTTTTGGGTATTGATTTTATAGCCTGCAACTTTACTATACAAGTCTATTGTTTCTAGGAGTGTCTTGGTAGAGGTTTTAGGGTTCTCTAAATATAGTATCATATTATCTGCGATTAGTGAGAGCTTTATTTCTTCCTTTCCTACCTGGATGCCCTTAATATCTTTTTCTTCCCAAATCGCTACTACAATTACTTCCAGTACTATACTGAACAGCAGCGGAGAGAGTGGGCATCCTTTTCTTGTCCCTGATCTTAGGGGGAAGGTTCTCCGTTTTTCCCCATTGAGGATGATGCTTGCTGTAGAATTGCGGTAGATGGCTTTAATTATATTGAAGAAAATCCCCTCTATGCACATTTTGGCGAGGATTTTCATCATAAACTGGTGCTGGATCTTGTCAAATGTTTTTTTTACATCTATTTATATGATCATATGGTTTTTATATTAGGTTTTGTTGATATGATGGATTATGTTGATTGATTTCTGAATGTTAAACCATCCTTGCATCTCAGGGATGAATCCCACTTGGTCATGGTGTATGATATTTTTGATGCGTTGTTGAATACTATTTGCTAGTATTTTATGGAGAATCTTCGCATCCATGTTCATCAAGGATATTGGCCTGTTGTTCCTTTTTTTTTATTATTAGTGAAGCACCATGAGGTACAGTTGTAGATTTACAAAACTTTGTGCCTGAGTTTCGGTCATACAATGATCAAATACCCATCCCTCCACCAGTGCCCATTTCCCCCCACCCCCCCCCTCCCACCCTGCCTCTCTGGTAGGGCATTCCCCTTTTTTCTCTCTCTCCTTTTGGGTGTTGTGGTCTGCAAAAGAGGCATTGAGTGGCAATCATGTTCAGTCCATAGTCTACTTTCAACATGCATTTGCCTTCCTGGGAGAATCCTCCAAACACCTTTCATTTGGTGTTCCCTTCTCTATCTGAACTGCCCTTTCCCCTAAAATATCCGGCTGGCCTCTAAGTTATGGACTAATCCTCCTGGTGTTGATCTCAGCTATTATTAGGTATTGATCTCATATTTTGTTGCTTTATATCCCCCAGATGAATGCAATTTTTCTATGTCTATCCCTCTCTTTCTGACTCATTTCGCTTAGCATGATACTTTCCATATTGTACCACTTGTATGTAAATTTCATGACTTCATCTTTTCTAAGAGCTACATAGTACTCCATTGTGTAGATGTACCAAAGTTTCTTTAACCAGTCATCTGTTCTTGGGCACTCAGGTTTCTTCCAGTTTCTGGCTATCGTAAAGAGTGCTGCAATGAACAAACAAGTGCAGATGTCACTTCGACTACACATTTTTGCCTCTCTGGGGTATATTCCCAGGAGTGGTATCGCTGGGTCAAATGGGAGCTCAATTTCTAATTTTTTGAGAGACGTCCATACTGTTTTCCAAAAGGGCTGAACTAGTCGACATTCCCACCAACAGTGAAGGAGTGTCCCTTTCTCGCCACATCTGTGCCAGCTTGGTTGCTTTTGTTCTTTTGAATGTGGGCCAGTCTCTGAGGTGTGAGATGGTATCTCATTGTGGTTTTGATCTGCATCTCCCTATTGATTAATGATGTAGAGCATTTTCTCATGTGCTTTTTTGCCATTCGGATTTCTTCTTTGAGAAAGTTTCTGTTCATTTCATTGCCCCATTTTTGGATGGGGTTGGATGTTTTCTGCTTGTGGAGTTCCACCAGTATTTTGTATATCCTTGTTATCAACCCCTTGTCAGATGTGTATTCGGTGAATATCCTTTCCCATTCTGTAGACTGTCTTTGTATTTTGGTCACTGTTTCTTTGGAGGTGCAGAAGCTTCTTAGTTTAAGATAGTACCATTTATCTATCTCTGTTTTTACTTGCTCGGCCAGTGGTGTGGCATCTTTGAAAGTACCATTAGCCTCAATGTCATGGAGGGTTTTGCCAACTTTGTCTTCAATGTACCTTATGGTGTCTGGTCTGATGTTGAGGTCTTTAATCCATTTTGATCTTATTTTTGTACATGGTGTTAGGCAGAGTTCTGAGACCATTTTTTTGCATGTAGCCGTCCAGTGATGCCAGCACAATTTGTTAAAGAGGCTTTCCTTACTCCACTTCACATTTCTTGCACCTTTATCAAAGATTAGATGATCATATGATTGAGGGGATATGTCAGTGTATTCAACCCTGTTCCATTGGTCTGCAGTTCTGCTTTTGTTCCAGTACCACGCTATTTTAATTATTACTGCTTTGTAGTAGAGTTTGAAGTTAGGGAGGTTGATTCCTCCCATTTTCTTTTTCCCAAGAATTGCTTTAGCTATTCGTGGGGGCTTAATGTTCCATATAAATTTCAGGAGTGTTTGCTCCATTTCTTTGAAGAATGCCATGGGTATCCTTATAGGGATTGCATTGAATTTATACAATGCTTTCGGTAGTATTGACATTTTGACAATGTTAAGTCTCCCGACCCATGAGCAGGGGATATCTTTCCATTTCCTCATGTCCTCTTTTATTTCCTGAAGTAGCGTTTTGTAGTTTTCTTTGTACAGGTCCTTTACTTCCTTAGTTAAGCTGATTCCTAGGTACTTGATTTTCTGGGGCACAATTGTGAACGGGATTGTTTTTTTCATGTTGCTTTCTTCTCTCTCACTGTTTGCGTATAGGAAAGCCATGGACTTTTGGGTATTAATTTTATAGCCTGCAACTTTACTATACGAGTCTATTGTTTCTAGGAGTTTTTTGGTGGAGGTTATTGGGTTCTCTAAGTATAGTAACATATCATCTGCGAATAGTGAGAGCTTGATTTCTTCCTTTCCTACCTGAATGCCCTTAATATCTTTTTCTTGCCTAATCGCTATTGCAAGTACTTCCAGTACTATATTGAACAGCAGTGGAGAGAGTGGGCATCCCTGTCTCGTCCCTGATCTTAGAGGGAAGGCTCTCAGTTTTTCCCCATTGAGGATGATGCTTGCTGTAGGCTTGTGGTAGATGGCTTTAATTATGTTGAGGAAAGTCCCCTATATACCCATTTTGGCTAGGGTTTTCATCATAAAGGGGTGCTGGACCTTGTCAAATGCTTTCTCTGCATTTATTGATATGATCATATGCTTATCTTTTCTTTTGTTGATATGGTGGATTATGTTGATTGATTTCCGAATGCTGAACCATCCTTGCATTCCTGGGATGAATCTTACTTGGTCATGGTGTATGATCTTTTTGATGAGTAGTTGGATTCTATTTGCTAGTAGTTTGTTGAGGATCTTTCCATCTGTGTTCATCAGGGATATCGGCCTGTAATTCTCTTTCTTTGTGGTATCTCTGTCTGCTTTTGGTATCAGTGTGATATTTGCTTCGTAGAAATTATTCGGAAGTGTTTTTGATATTTCAATTTCGTGGAAAAGCTTAAAGAGGATTGGGAGTAAGTCTTCTTTAAAGATTTGGAAGAATTCACTAGTGAATCCATCCGGGCCAGGGCTTTTGTGCTTGGGGAGACGTTTTATTGCCATTTCAATTTCCTTGATGGTGATAGGTCTGTTCAGGTATTCCAGGTCTTCTTGGTTCAGCCTTGGGAGTCTGTAGGAGTCTAGGAATTTATCCATTTCCTCGAGGTTTTGATGTTCCGTGGCATAAAGCTTCTCAAAGTACTCCCTGAGGATCCTTTGAATTTCTGTAGTTTCTGTTGTGATGACCCTCTTTTCATTTCTGATTCGGTTTATTAGGGTTTTCTCTCTCCCCTTCTTTGTGAGTTTTACTAGAGGCTTATCGATCTTGTTAATTTTCTCAAAGAACCAGCTCTTGGTTTCATTGATCTTTCGGATTGTTTTTTGGGTTTCCATCTAGTTAATCTCTGCTCTGAGTTTTATTATTTCCTTCCTCCTGTTCGGGTTGTGCTCCTTTTGTTGGTCCTTCTCCAAGCTCTTAAGCTGTGAGGTTAGTTTATTTATGTGGGCTTGCTCCTCCTTTCTGAGGAATGCTTGTAGAGCTATAAACTTTCCTCTTAACACAGCTTTTGCTGTGTCCCATAAGTTTTGGTAACTCGTGTCCTCATTTTCATTCGTTTCTAGGAATCTTTTGATTTCCTCTTTGATTTCCATTCTAAGCCACTCATTGTTCAATAGCGCACTGTTTAATTTCCAGGTGTTTGATTTAGTTTTCTGTTTTTGTGTGTGATTTACTTCTAATTTAAGCGCATTGTGGTCTGAGAAGATTGTTGATACAATCTCTATCTTCTTAATTTTATGGAGATATGTTTTGTTGCTCAGCATGTGGTCTATCTTGGAGAATGTTCCATGTACGCTTGAGAAGAATGTGTATTCAGCCTTTTGAGGATGAAGTATCCTGTATATATCTACTAAGTCCCTTTCTTCCATTGTTTCCCTCAGATTAAGTATGTCCTTGCTAAGTTTGAGTCTGGTTGATCTATCCAGAGGTGACAAAGCGGTGTTGAAGTCTCCCACTAGTATTGTGTTGCTATTGATGTCTATTTCCAAATCTATGAGTAGTTGTTTTAAGTACTTTGCTGGTCTCTCATTAGGTGCATATACATTTATTATTGTAAGTTCTTCCTGTTGTACAGATCCTTTGATCACTAAGAAATGGCCTTCACTGTCTCTTATGACCTTCTTCACTCTGAAATCGATGTGGTCTGATATTAATGTGGCTACCCCAGCTTTTTTATGGGAGCTGTTTGCCTGTAGGATTGTTTTCCAGCCTTTGACTCTGAGTCTGTGTTTGCTTTGACTATTAAGGTGTGTTTCTTGCAGGCAGCAGAATGTTGGGTTCAATTTTCTAATCCATCCAGCCACTCTGTGTCTTTTAATTGGTGCGTTTAGCCCATTGACATTGAGAGAGATTACTGTTATGGGATTTTGTCCCGTTGTTCTGTTGAAATTAGGTGTATTTGAGGGGCCTGTCCTGTCTTAAAGTAGCCTATTTAGTTGTACTTGTAACCATGGTCTTGAGTCTATGAAGTTCCTGAGCTGTTGTTTGTCTGTGAAACTGTGTGTTGTTCCTTCTATTATGAATGAGAGTCTCGCTGGGTAAAGTATTTTTGGAGAGGCATTTATTTCATTGAGTTTTCTCACTATGTCCCACCACTGTTTTTGGGTCCTGAGGGTTTCATCAGAAAAATCAGCTGTGAATTTTAAGGATGCTCCTTTGTAAGAGATTTCTTTTTACGATCTTGCTGCTTTCAGAATTTTGTCTCTGTCTAAAGTTTTGGTCATTTTGATCAGGATGTGTCTTGGGGTATTTTTGCTCGGATTTCTTCTAGCTGGTACCCTTCAGGCCTCCTGAATGTGGTCACAAGTTTTCTTCAGCTCTGGAAATGTTGTAGCAATGATGTCTTTGGCAGTTTCTTCTTCATCAGGGTTTTCTTCCTGTCCCTCTGGGACTCCAATAATTCTTATGTTACCCCTCTTGGCTTCATCACGATCTTCTCTTGCCATCTGTTCCCGAACTGTGAGTCTCTTTTCCATTTTCTGCTCTTTTCTGGCGAGTCT
This sequence comes from Sorex fumeus, assembly GCF_029834395.1. Classification (NCBI taxonomy): domain Eukaryota; kingdom Metazoa; phylum Chordata; class Mammalia; order Eulipotyphla; family Soricidae; genus Sorex; species Sorex fumeus. The sequence continues at coordinate 15,364,662 of NW_026606107.1, forward strand.
CTGAACTTCATCTTCAAGCTCACTGATTCTGTTCTCAGCAGCTGTTACTCTGCTTCTGAGGCCTTCCACTGAGGTTTTCAATTCGCCTACCAGGGTTTTCAGGTCCGACATTTCCGATTGCATTTTTCTCATTTCTGCCTTCAAATCGTCTTGTCTTTTATTGGCATTGCCTTCCATTGTTTCTTTTAGTTCCCTAAGCATCCTAACTAGCTCCCTTCTGAATTCCTTGTCAGAGTGGTTGTCTGATACTACAGTACTGTTGGTGTATTCTGGGCTTGCCTCTTCAATAAGAAAGTTTGGTGGGCTTTTGCATTGCTTTACCATTGTGACCAGTGTGCTTTAGTCCTTCACCTTCACTGTTACTATTCTGGTTGAGTGAGGAGAGAGTTCCCGGATCCCTTCAGCTTTGTTGCCCCGGGATCTGATGTTGCCTCAGTTCCCGTCCTGCGCAGGTCAAGGGAGAAAACCGGCAATTCTAGGGGATCAAGCTAGCTGCGCATTCCCTAGGGGAGTCTCAAGCCGTGGGGCAGGCTGTACCTGGTTGAATGAGGAGAGACTGCCAGGAGCCATTCAGTTTTGTTGCCAAACAATGGGCCTCAGTTCGTCCAGCACAGATTATACTATTCTTTCTTATAGTGGGAAGGGATTATGGATAAGTTTTTGTCCATGGTAGGCACCCTTCTACATTTCTGAGTTTGACGTTCTTCTCAGTCAGGCGTTATTCTTTGTTTTATAACAGACATTGAGTGAAACTTTTGGAGGAGGTGCTATTTGGAAATGAACTTATACAGCTGTTTTCAAACAGGTCTTTGTTGGAACTTGAGTAGGCGAGTGGGTTGTTGTTGGATTGCAGTAGAAGAGGTGGGAAATGTTTGGTTGGTATTAGGCAGCAAGTTGTGGGATGGGAGTCCTGAGTGCTTGATGTGAGTGATATAACTGCGGTCGCGTCAAGGAGAAGGCCACGCCCACTTTAAGAGGCCACGCCCCTTTCCTGGTGGCCACGCCCCGAGCCTGTCCCAGGTGACACCCACCCAGGATCCTGGAATGGAGGAAGAGTGGTCTACAGTCTCCCCACTGGGCTTCAGGCGGGAATCTGAGGCGCGGCTAGGGGGGCAGGAGCACTTCCCGGCTGGACGCCCCCGACCCACCTGGAGGGGAGGAGCTGAGGGACTGGTGGTCGGGTCCCTCGGAGATGGACGGGCGCTTTCCCCACTGGGCTTCAGGCGGGAATCTGTTGTTCTTTTTTTCTTGTGGTGATTTTGTTTCCTTTTGGTATTAGAGATATATGGGCTTCATAGAAACTGTCTGAGAGAGTTTCTGTTTCTTCAGTTTCCTGGAAAAGCTTAAGAAGAACTGGCAATAGGTATTCTTTAAAAGTTTGGAAAAATTTGCTAGTGAATCCATCTGGACCTGGGCTTTTGTTTTTGGGAAGAGTTTTGATTTCAGTTTCAATTTCCTTGATGTTAATAGCTCTATTCAGGTACTGTAGATCTTCTTGATTCAGCCGTGGGAGATAATAGGAATCCAGGAATTAATCCATTTCTTCTAGGTTCTCTTGTTTCGTGGCATACAGACTTTCAAAGTATTCTCTGATGATCTTTTGAATTTCTTTGGTTTCTGTAGTAATATCCCCCTTCTTAATTTCTGATTCGGTTATTAGGGTTCCTTCTCTCTTTCTTTGCAGTGTTGCTAGTGGTTTATCTATTTTATTTATTTTCTCGAAGAACCAGCTCTAAGTTTAATGATCTTTCGGATTTTTTTTGTTTCCATTTCATTGACTTCTGGTCTAAGTTTTATGATCTCTCTTCTTCTGCCTGATTTGGGCTCCTTTTGTTGATCCTTTTCTAAGATCTTGCGTTGTGAAGTCAAGTTTTTCATGTGGGCCCTTTCTTCCTTCCCGAGAAATGCTTGCACAGCTATAAATATTCCCCTTAACACGGCTTTAGCTGCATCTCACTGGTTCTGGTATCTCGTGTCTTCATTCTCATTTGCTTTCAGGTATCTTTTGAATTCGTCCTTGACTTCCTTCCTGACCCACTCGTTGTTCAACATTGAATTGTTTAATTTACACGTGTTTGATTTGGTTCTCCTTGTCTATGTGTGATTCATTTCTATTCTCAGTGCATCGTGCTCTGAAAAGAGTGTTGATACTATTTATATTTTACAGATTCTATTGAGGTAGGTTTTGTGTCCTAGCACATGGTCTATTTTGGAAACTATTCCGTGTGCACTGGTGAAGAATTTGTATTCTTTCTTTTGGGGGTTTAAAGCCCTGTATAGGTCTATAATCCTTTTCTCTTCTATTTCTTCTTTCAAAGCCAATGTTTCCTTGCTCAGTTTTGTTCTTGTTGATCTATCCAGAGATGCTAAGGCAATGTTAAAATCTCCAGCTACTATTGTGTTGTTAGCACTGTCGTCCTTAAAATCTGTTAGCAGTTGTTTTAAATATTTAGCTGTTCCCTCATTAGGTGCGTATATATTTAAGAGACTTGTTGTTACTGTGTTTGGCATATTGACTGGTAGCTTTCCAGGCTTTGCTTGATCAAACCTGGCTCAGCCAGGCCAGCCGTATGCAAGGCAAACGCCCTACCATTCTGCTATTGGTCGGGCTGGAGTTATAGCACAGCAGTTGGGCATTTGCCTTGAGCACAGCCAGCCTGGCCCTGCCAAGTTTGATTCCTCTGCCCTTCTGGGAGGAGCCCGGCAAGGTACTGAGAGTATCTCACCCTCACGGCAAAGCCTGGCAAGCTACCCGTGACGTATTCGATATGCCAAACACAGTAACATCAAGTATCACAATGGAGACGTTACTGGGCCCACTCGAGCAAATTATGAACAATGGGAGGACAATGCTACAGTGCAGTGCTACATTTAAGAGTGTGATTTCTTCCTTTTGTATGTATCCCTTGATGAATAGAAAATAGCCTTCACTGTCCCTTCTAATCTTTTTCAACCTGAAATTACTGTTGTCTTATACGGTCACCCCAGCTTTTTTTTTTATTAGTGAAACATCATGAGGTACAGTTATAGACTTAGAAATTTTTGTGCTTGGGTTTCAGTTATACAATGATCAAATGCCCATCCCTCCATCAACACCCATCACAGCACCCCAGCTTTTTTAAGGAGCTGTTTGCATGCAGGAATGTTTTCCATCCTTTCACTTTGAGTCTGTGTTTGTTCTGACTGTTGAGATGAGTTTTTGTAGGCAGCAGAATGTTGAGTTCTGTCTCTGAATCCATTTTGTCACTCTGTGACTCTTAATTGGTGAATTTAGACCGTGTTATTGAGAAAGATTTTTGTTATGGGGTTTTGTGTCATCTTTCTGTAAGGGTCTGTCTGGCTTGTAGGGTTTGTCTTGTCCTATAGTAGACTCTTTAGCCCTTCTTTTAGTTTTGATTTTGAGTCTATGAAGTCCTGAGCTGCTGTTTGTCTAGAAAATAGTGTACCGTTCCTTCGAGTTTAAGCGAGAGTTTAGCTGGATAGAATATTCTTGGTGAAGCATTCATTTTAGTGAGTTTTTTCAGTATATCCCAACATTGCCTTCGGGCTTGGAGGGTTTCCTCTGATAGGTCTGCTGTGAATCTAAGGGGTGCTCCTTTGTATGTGATTTCCTTCTTTGACCTTTCTGCTAGCAGTATTGTGTCTTTATCCGCAGCATCGATCATTCTAACTATGATATGTCTTGGAGTGTTTTTGTTAGGGTCTCTTTTAGCTGGCACCCTTCGGGCTCCTTGAATCTGAATGGCTACATTGTTGAGCTCTGAGAATTTTTCAGCAATGATTTGTTTAACCATGTTTTTCTCATTGGGATTGTTTCCCTGAGCTTCTGTTACTCCAATGATTCTAATGTTGGTCCTCTTGGAATCATCTCCTAGGACTCTGATTCACTCTAGAGCTATTTTGAGGTCTCTCGCCATTGTTTTTGTTGCCTGTTGGCTTGGAGCAGCTGATCTTCCAGCTCACTGATTCTGTCTTCACCTGTGGTCATCTTACTGTTGAGGGCACAAACTGAGATTTTTTAAAAAATTTTTATTAGTGAAACACCATGAGGTACAGTTGTAGACTTACAAATTTTTGTGCTTGGGTTTCAGTTGTACAATGATCAAGTACCCATCCCTCCACCACAGGGCACAAATTGAGTTTTTTATTTTATCTACGAAATCCTTTATTCATGACGTTTCTGTGCATAGATTTCCAATTTCTGCTCTCATTTCTTCCTGTATTTTCTCGATTGTCCGATCCATTGTTTCTTTCATGTCCTCCTTCTATTTACTGGATGTCTGTCTCACTGTTTCATTGATTTCATTGAACATTTTCATTACTTCATATCTGAATTCTTTCTCAGAGAGGTCCCTTAGGTTAGTAGCGCCTAGTAAGGCTTCTGGACTCTTTTCATCGTCCTCCGCACGTGGTTGGAGTTAAGTTGTTTCTTCATGTTGGTGTGTAGGTATGGGAACTGTGATGTTATACAAGATTTCTTGGTATGACTAAACTACCTGCAGCCACGTGAGCAGCTGTAGGCCTGGATTTAGGCCACTCTCACTTCTGTAGAAACCACGTCCACTTTTGAAGAGGCCACACCCCCTGGTAACCTGGATGGGGGGAGTACTAGCTGGGAGGGGAAGAAACCCAGCACAGCGTTGGGGACAGAGAGGAAGAGACTCAGGGCTGCTTTTGTCCGGATAAACTGACCTGGAAGGGGAAGAAGACCGGCACAGCATTGGAGACGAAGAGGAAGAGGAACAATTAAAATTATTAACTGATCTAACAATTCTGCTAGTTTGCTTTTGTAAGTAAGTGGCCCAAGATCTACATTTTTAAATTGTAAAATAATGAAACACAGACAGGAATACTTGCAAAATATTTCTCAGTTTGAAAATAACTCCTGGGTTAATATCTAAATAAAATGACTTAACATGTTTTGATGATCCACATTCTCTGAGGAAACCTAAAGAAACTTGATTCTTGAAGTCTTGAATTCTTGAAGTGTTTGCTGTAGGAGAATAAACACTCAACACCAAAAGTTTTAGACCATTCCATACTCATAAAAATAGTTCTACTAAAAATTTTGATTGTTCTTTTACTGTGGGGTTGTGAGAGCTGTCAATATATTCTCAACAAATTCTTTCTGTATTGTAATTATATATAGTTATCTTAGCATAGAGTATCTACAAAGATTATACATAAAATTGGTTTTAACAAATATAGATATTAAATTATCTTGAAGAAGTTAATAATTTAATAAGTGATCTTGTTTGAAGGAATCCATTTCTCTAGATAACAATTTTTGTTTTGTGGATATTTTGAATTATTTAATTAATGTTTTTATTGAGTCAGCGAGAGATATACAACCAAAAAACTATTCATGGTTTGGTTTCAGTTATACAATGTTCTGACACCATCCTTCCAGCAGTGTACATTTCCTACCCCCCAGATTCCTCTCCCAGCCCCCCCCCCACATTGTAGGCCTCTGTGGCAGGCAACTTTCTTCTATTTCTCTCTCTCACTCTCACTCTCTCTCTAATTCTTTTCTATGTCAGAAAGGTAAGAATCTGAAAGGCCTGAGCAAAGTTAATGACTAAGTTTCCTTTACTGCAAGGAGCAAGGCTCATAGCCAAAGATTTCTAGATTTCCCACCTGCTTCATGTGTGCCACCACCTGTGGATAGAGAGAAAAAATAAGATTCCCTTCTTGAGGTTGCCAATTGTCTTCTCCCCATTTCACATGGGTCTTTCACATATAATCTATAGATTGTAAGAAAATATATAATAAAGGATGTTTGTCCAAGTTATGTGACACTATTCCTGTACTTTCTAGTCTTGGTCTAAAGAGGGCAGCATTCTCTAATACATTGCAGTGTAGTACTGAGTTATATTGCCCTCTACAATAAAATTGAAAAAGAGTCTTGGCCTTTCCTTTGTTAAATTAGGAAAACAGAGGGCTTTGTGAACTAGATAAACTAGGAGATTTTCTTTCTGAAGATACTCATAGATAATGATTAAACTTGTAAATTTAGTCTGAGATTTTCCTTGAGATAAAGATGTTTCCTCTCAGAACTATTTCATATCAGACATATTAAATCTGTTTATATTATAATACAGGACTTTATACTAACATATAAACTTAAGTACCCAACGTTGGTCATTAGTGTGCACAATTAATGCAAAGTGAACTAATGGCTAATTCTAATAATGGCATTTTCTTTCTTTTTTAAAATTTTTATTAGTGAAACATCATGAGGTACAGTTGTAAACTTACAAATTTCGTGCTTGTATTTCAGTTATACAATGATTGAGTACACATCCCTCCACCAGTGCCCATTCCCCACCTCCAATGCTCCCAGCATCCCTCCCGCCCCCCAACCCCCCATCCCACCCCACCCCTGTGGCAGGGCATTCCCTGTTGTTCTTTCTCTCCTTTTGGGTGCTATGGTTTGTAAAAGAGGCATTGAGTGGCAATCATGTTTGGTCTATAGTCTACTCTCAGCATGCATCTCTCATCCTGGGAGGATCCTCCCGACACCATTTACTTGGTGCTCCACTCTCTATCTGGGCTGCCTTCTCCCCCAGCATGTGCGGCTGGCCTCCAAGCCATGGAGTGAACCTCCTGGTACTTATCTTGGCTATCCTTGGGTGTTAGACTCCCATTTCGTTACTTTATATTCCCCAGATGAATGCAATCTTTCTATGTCTGTCCCTCTCTTTCTGACTCATTTCATTTAGCATGATACTTTCTATGTAATACCACTTGTATGTAAATATCATGACTGCATCTTTTCTAACAGTTGCATAGTACTCCATTGTGTAGATGTACCAAAGGTTCTTTAACCAGTCATCTGTTCTCAGGCACTCGGGCTTTTTCCAGATTTTGGCTATTGTGAAACCGAAACTCTTCAGTGCCACCTTCGAGAACATTATGCGACGACTGGAATGGGAAGGAATGGGAGTTGAAGATAGACGGTCGGCAACTACACCACCTCTGCTTTGCTGATGACATCGGTCTAATAACACCAAACATTAATCAAGCGGCACAAATGCTGGCCGACTTTGACAGTAAGTGTGGAAAGGTCAGACTCCAGCTGAATCTCACGAAGACAATGTTATGAGAAAGTCTTGTTCCTGACGTTCCATTCGCTCTCAATGGAACAACCATCTCCGAATGCAACAGTTATGTGTACCTAGGTCAAGAAGTCAACATGACAAATGACCTGGCACCTGAGTTGTGCAGGAGGAAGAGAGCAGCTTGCAACGCCTTCAAGTGCGTTGAAGAAATAGCTAAAAGGAAGAAGAACCTCTGGCTCCAGGCACATCTCTTCGATTCCACTGTACTTCCTGCATTAACATATGCCGCAGAGACCTGGGCCCTACGAAAATAGGATGAGAATTCTATTCACATCTCCCAAAGAGAAATCGAAAGAGCTATGTTTGGAGTATCACACTTCACTCAAATGCGAGAAAGAATTAGGAGTTCTGACCTCCATCGATGGTCAAGAATCAGGGACACTGTCTTGTTTGCCAAGGTGTCGAAAATCAGATGGACAGGACACGTAATGAGATTTGGAAATAACCTCTGGACTAGAGCTATTACCTACTGGATTCCACAGGACATCAAAAGACCACATGGTCACCCACCTACAAGATGGTCAAGAACATCTTTGTATGGTCAAAGTCAAGACCCTGAACAATCAGTTTGAGGCTCTTCATGGTCCTAGGACAAACAGACTCCATTGGGCTACACTAGCACGCAACAGGGGCAAATGGAGATGTTACTGGCTCCCGCAAATCGATGATTAACGGGAAACTGAGTGATCAAATGATTGTGAATAGTGCAGCAATGAACATAGAAGTGCAGATGTCATTTCGACTGTACGTTTTTTGCCTCTCTGGCATATATTTCCAGGAGTGGTATTCCTGGGTCAAATGGGAGCTTAATTTCTAATTTTTTGAGAATTGTCCATACTGTTTTCCAAAAGGACTAATTAGAAAATGCTCTACATCACTAATCATCAGAAAGATGCAGATCAAAACAACGAGATACCATTTCACACCACAGAGACTGGCCCACATCCAAAAGAACAAAAGCAACCAGTGTTGGAGCGAATGTGGCGAGAAAGGGACTCTCCTTCACTGCTGGTTGGAATGTGGACTGGCTAATGGCATTTTTCACACATATGAAGAGAACAATAAGTTCATTTAGCACATTTGTTTACTCTAACTTTCTAGGTAAGTTTTTTTGTTAGTCATGTGAAGTTACTCTTTTGGGGGCATTGTCTTTTTGTCTTTGTTTTTAATTTTTTGTCACATGGTGGAGTACTCAAGTTTTACTCCTGGCTCTGTACTTAGTGATTACTCCTGGCAATGTTCAGGGAACTATATATGTTGCTGAGTATTGAATCTGGCACTACTATGTATAAGGAAAGTGCTTTACCTGCTGTAATATATCCCTAGCCCTCATGTAACATTTAGAAATCCAGTTTTTAATAAATGATAATCTGTTTTTAGAAGTAACATTTTTCTTTGCTATAATATTATGAAATGCAATAATGATTTATTTTAATTTTTTATTTTATAAGGTAGTTAACAATATTTGATTACATTTAATATTCAAACACCAATCCCACAACCATTACACCTTCCCACCACCATGATTGGGACGTTTCCATTCCAAGCCCCAATCCCTGTCCCAAAGTACAACTCAAGTAATGTATTTTGCATGGTCTGTTATGGAAAACTGCTGAAAATGCTACAAAAATGTATCCATAGGGGAAACAGTGTGAAGATTATTCCGTTTTGGCAGGGGCCATTAAGACATTATTTAGAATATTACTAACCTTTCTAAAAAAAGTTCAGTGATGTGAGTTTTTGTATATATATAATAAAATATGTGTATATGCATATATGTTTCCCTCTATGATTGGTTTTCTACTATTTGAGCCCCATAAAATGTGGTGTGGTACTCTTGAAGAATAGGTAGGGAGTGTCTTATGATGTGTCCTTTTGCTGAATTTGCGGCCTAATGCGGCTGCGTGGTCCAGGAATACTTGTGCATGAAGCTCGGCCCAAGCATGTGGGGAGCGGCAGTTGGATTGTGGGGTTTTTCGGCTGCTGGGACTGGGCACTTTGGGGTGGGGAGGGCTCTAACTCGCATCTCTGTATGGCGCCCTGAGTGAAACAGCCTGGCTCCCTGGCTCGGAGTCCAGTTACATGGCTATGGCGGGCATCATATTACTCCCTTCCGGGAGAAAAAAGTCCTGTGATCTAAATTCTCTAAATAGGGATGTGCATAGGCTGGAGTGATAGCACAGCAGGTAGGGCGTTTGCCTTGCACACGGCCTACCCGGGTTCGATCCCTATGTCCTTCTTGGAGAGCCTGACAAGCTACTGAGAGTATCCCACCCGCACGGCAGAGCCTGGCAAGCTCCCCGTGGCGTATTCAATATGTCAAAAACGGTAACAACAAGTCACAATGGAGACGTTACTGGTGCCTGCTCAAGAAAATAGAACAAGGGGAGGACAGTGTTACAGTGCTACAAAGGTGTGCACACTAGTGTATTTAGCTGAAGAAATTGAGCTCCCATTTGACCCAGCATTACCACTTCTCTGAATATAACCCAGGGATTCAAAAAATACAGTAGAAATGACATCTGCACTTGTAAGTTTACTGCAGCACTATTTACAATGTTCATCATCTAGAAAAAAACAAGTGCCGGAGAACAGATGACTGGTTAAAGAAACTTTGCTGCATATACACAATGGAATACTATGCAGCTGTTAGAAAGGATGAAATCATGAAATTTGCATATAAGTGGATCAACATGGAGAGTATCATGCTAAGTGAATGAGTCAGTGAGAGAGGGACAGACAGAATGACTGCAGTCATTTGTGGAATATAAAGTAACAGAATGGGAGACTAACGTCCAAGGGTAGTAGAGATAAGGGCCAGGAGGTTCACTCCACAGCTTGGAAGACAGCATCACATGCTGGGGGATAAGGCAGCTGGGGTATAAAAGGGACCACTAAGTGAATGATGATTGGAGATCTCACTCAGGATGAGAGATGTGTGCTGAAAGTAGATTATAGACCAAACATGATGGACACTTACTACCTATATTGCAAACCATACCACCCAAAAGAGAGAGAGAGAGAGAAAGAGAGAGAGAGAGAGAGTAAAAGGGAATGTGTCTGCCAAAAAGATAGGGGGGATGGGGTGTGGGTGGCCAGAGGGATACTGGGAACATTGGTCTTGGAGAATGGGCACTAGTGGAGGAATGGGTATTTGATCATTGCATGACTGAAACATTATCATGAAAGTTTGAAGTCTGTAACTGCATCTCATGGTGATTCATTAATATATATATGTATGTATAATATATAATTCTAGCTATTCTATATATAATATATAATTCTATAATTCTATATCATAATATTAATATATAATTTATATATTAATATTATGATATAGAATTATAGAATTATATATTAATATTCTGATATATAATATATAATTCCTTTAAAAGGCTGACTGGTCCAACCTTTTTATAGGAAAACAATGTGGGTATTCCTCCTAAAACTAGAAATTGAACTCCCATATGACCCATTAATACTACTTCTGGGAATATACTGTAGGGACCAAGTATGTGTGTGTGTGTGTGTGTGTGTTTGTGTAACATTGCAGCACTATTCACAATAGCCAGTATCTGAAACAAAATCCAAGTGCCCAAGAACAAATGACTAGGTAAAGAAGAAAAAATGGCACAGCTACTCAATGGAATACTACACAGATGTGAGGATAAATGAGATCATGAAATTTGTCTATAAATGGATGGACATGGAGAGCATCATACTGAATGAAATGAGTCAGAGGGAGATAGCATACATATTTTCATGATTAAATATATATATAATGAGAATAATATTCAAAGACAGTTAAATGAGGTCCAGGAGGACTGCTCCATGGTATGAAGCTTGCCAAAAATTGTGGGGGAGAACAGTAAGGAAAGAGCAGGGACCACTATGACAAAGACAATTGGAAATGATAACTTTTAGCTTAGAATGCTAAAAAGAGATAACGTGATATACATAACATTTCAGTACCTGTATTACAAACCGCAAGACCTAAAAGAAAGGAGAGAGAGAAAGAGGGATAATAAAAGTGTCTGCCATAGAGGAATTCTGAGGACACAAGAGAGAAACTAGGGAAATTGATGGTGGGAAATGTACACTGTTGAAGGGATTAGTGTTGGAACATTGTATGACTGAAACCCAAACATGAATATTATGACTTTGTCTCTTACAGTGATTCAGTGAAACTGATGCTTCTGTAGTTGTAGTTGCATTATTTTAAGATAATCTGTTTTTCATTTATCAAATGAACTAGAGAGTTCTCAATTACTTTCTTGTCTAAATAGATTTCAGACATTTTTTCTGAAGTAATTGTTATTCATCGATTGCCTCGAGCAGGACCCAGTAACGTCTCCTTCATCCTAGCCCTGAGATTATATTAAAGGCTCTTTAGGAGAATGAGACCCATCATTGTTACTGGTATTTGGCATATTGGCTACGCCACGGGGAGTTTGCCAGACTCTGCCGTGTGGGCAGGCTACATTCGGTAGCCTGCCAATTTGTCCAAAGTAGGAATGAGATAATAAGATGTCATAATAAGATCTCGGCCCCGGAACCCGCGTGATTTTGTCCCTCTGCCAGTACCTTCATGTGTGCGGAGAGTGGTCTCAGCATGGTGGTGGCTGGTCCTGGAGGTCTTTGACTGCCGGAGCCCTGGTCGGGGCGGGGAGGAAAGCTCAACCCGCTCCCCTCCAAGGGGCCCTGGCGGTGAGGACAGTCAAGCGCGGGGGCAGGAGACTGAAGTAATTGAGTGTTTATTTATTTTGGTTACCATATGATCTTTATTTTTAGTGACTGTAGATTTTAATAGTATATTTTGTGACTGTAGATTTTAATAGTATGAACTTGCTTGAAGCAATATAGGGGGCAGAAACTGCTCCAAAATTTATTTTAAAAAATTGAAAGTTGTAGCAGGGCAGAAATGGAAAACCTGAAGAGTATGGAATGGATGTCAGAAACATCAGTTAAACTCAAAAATAGGTGACAACAGCAATCCCATCTGTCAACCAACGGGAAAAAATAGCATTCTAATCAACTTCTCACTATTCATGTGATTCATTTAGTAATTTTTGAACTCTGTGTTTAACTTTAAATTTTATTTGTAAATGCCTTTCATGAACCCTTTCCCCCTATTTCTTCCCACCCACCCCTGTGCTATAGACCAGGGAAGCTCTGTTTCCTACCATCACTCTAGAATCTGCACTACTCGTGCTAGCCCTGATTTTATAGTGGTCACTCTATATTTTCGTTGGTAATTTAGTGAGTACTTTAAAGATCTAAAACTATACCTTATAAAAAGTATTGTATATAAATATTTCTTCTAATTTAGTGGAGTGTCTTTTCATTAGAGCTTGAGTTTCTTTTGCGGTGCTGAAGGTTATTTTTTTTAATGCTATCATTTATCCTATTATTAATTTAATTTTTAAATTCTGTATTTTATTAAATCACCATGTGATAGGGCATTACAAAGCTGTTCATGATTGAGTTTTAGTCATACAATATTCCAACACCAATCCCTCCACTAGTATATCATTTCCCATCACCAACATTGCCCATTTCCCTCCTATACCTTGAACCATCCATACCCCCACCTGCCTCTATGGTAGATACCTCTCCCCTCTTTCTATCTTTCACTCTCTCTCTCTCTCATTATTGGCATTAAGGTTTGCAATTTATATATTTGCAATTTATATATCCTACAAATGAATGCAGCCATTCTATATCTCCTTCCGACTCATTTCACACAACATACTCTCGAAGCCCATCCATTTATAGGCAAATTTTATGCCTTGATTTTTCCTAACAGCTGTGTTGATGTCCACTATGTAGATGTGCCATAGTTTCTAGTTTCTTTATTCAGTTGCCTGTTCTTGGGCACTCAGATTGTTTCCAGATTCTGGCTATTGTGAATAGTGCTGCAATGAACATAGAAATACAGATGGTGTTTCTGTTGTGTATTTTTCGAACTCAAGGCAATATTCCCAAACGTGGTAATGCTGGGTCAAATGGGAACTCTATTTATAGTCTTTTGAGGAATGTCCATATTGTTTTCCAAAAAGTTTGCACCAGTCGGCATTCCCAACAATAGTGAATGAGGGTCCTTTTTTCCCCCACATCTGTGTCAACACTGATTGTTTTATTCATTTAATTGTGTGATAGTTTCTTTGACATGAGATATCGACAGTATATCTCATTGTTGTTTTTACTTACATCTCACTGATGATAGTGATGTTGAGCATATTTTCATGTGCATTTTGGCCATTGAAACTTATTTGAAGAAATTTCTATTAATTTGTTCTCCGTTTTTGATGGTGTTGGATTTTTTTCTTCTAGAGTTCAACCAGTGCCTTGTATTTCATTGATATTAACCCATTATCAGACTGGTATTGGTATATCATTTTTCCAATTTCATGGGATGTCTTTGTATCTTGGTCGCTGTTTCTTATGAGGTGCAGACAATTCTTTATTCGATGTAGTTCAATTTGTTAATCTTTGCTTCCACTTCCTTGGTCAGCAGTGCTTCATCTATGAAGAGCCTTGGGCCTCAATGTCATGGAGGTTTTTCCAATGTTTACTTCCATGTGCCTTATATATTCAAGTCTGATGTTGAGGTCTTTAATTCATTTTGATCTGACTTTTGTGTAGCATAAGGTAGAGATCAGAGCTCATCTTTTAACATATAGCTGCCCAATTTTACCAGCACCACTTGTTAAAGAGGCATTCCTTGCTCTACTTCATATTTCTCACTCCCTTATCAAATGTTAGGGTATATTTGAGGATATATGCTAGGATATTCAAATTTATTCCATTGGTCAGCTGGTCTGTCTTTACTCCAATACCATGCTGTTCTAATTACTACGCTTTGTAGTGCAGTTTGAAGATGGGGAAGGTGATGCCTCCCATCTTCTTTTCTTCCCAAGTATTTATTTAGCTCCTCGTGGCGGGTTTTTGTTCCATATGAATTTCAGGAATGATTGATCTATCTCTTTTAAAATGTCATGAGTTCTTATAGGGGCTGCATTGAATCTGTATTATGCTCTGAGGAGTACTGTCATTTTGACAATGTTGATTCTCCCAATACATGAGCAGGGGATGTGTTTCTATTTCCTCATGTCCTTTTTTCATGAAGTAGCATTTTGTAGTTTTCTTTGTACAGGTCCTCTCCTTAGTTAAACTGATTCATAGGTACTTGATTTTCTGAGGCATGATTGTGAATGTAATCGTTTTGTTAACATTATATTCTTCTGTTTCATTATTTGCATGTAGGAAAGTCATGGATTTTGGGTATTGTTTTTGTAACATGCCACTCTATACAAATCTATTGTTTCTGGAGTTTTTGGTAGAGACTTTAGGGTTTTATAAGTATTGTATCATGTCACCTGCAAACAGTGAGAACTTGACTTCTTCCTTTCCTCTCTGGACTCGCTTAATATCTTTTTCATCCCTAACAGCTATGGCTAGTAATTCAAGTATGGTATTGAATAGAAGTGTCAAGAGTGGGCAACCTTGTCATAACCTTGATTTTAGAGGGACGGCTTTTTGATTTTATCCATCGAGAATTAGGCTTACTGTGGGTTTGTCGTAGATGGTGCTTGAGTATTTTGAGGAATATTCCTTTTACTCACATTTTGCTCATTGGTTTTATTATGAATGGGTGTTGGATCTTTTCAAAAGCCTTTTCTGCATCTATTGATATGATTGATCATATTTTATCTTTTCCTTTATTGATGTGTTGTTCTATGTTGATTGACTTGCAAATGCTAAACCATCTTTTCATCCCCACAATGTATCTTACTTTGTCATGGTGTATGATTTTTTTGATGAGTCATTGGATTCTACTTGCTGGTTCTTTGTTGATGGTATTTGCTTTAGCTATTTGTGGGGGCTTATTGTTCCATATGAATTTCAGGAATGTTTGCTCCATTTGTTTGAAGAATGTCATGGGTATCCTTATAAGGATTGCATTGAATTTGTACAATGCTTTGGGAAGTATTGCCATTTTGACAATGTTAACTGTCCTGACCCATGAGCAGGGGATATCTTTCCATATTCTCATGTCCTATTTTATTTCCTGAAGTAGCATTTTGTAGTTTTCTTTGCACAGGTCCTTTACTTCCTTAGTTAAGCTGATTCCTAGGTACTTGATTTTCTGGGGCACAATTGTGAACGGGATTGTTTTTTTCATGTCGCTTTCTTCTTTCTCACTGTTTGTGTATAGGAAAGTCATGGACTTTTGGGTATTGATTTTATAGCCTGCAACTTTTCTATACAAGTCTATTGTTTCTAGGAGTTTCTTGGTGGAGGATATAGGGTCCTCTAAGTATAGTATCATATCATCTGCGAATAGTGAGAGCTTGATTTCTTCCTATCCTACCTGAATGCCCTTAATATATTTTTCTTCCCTAATCACTATTGCAAGTACTTCCAGTACTATATTGAACAACAGTGGAGAGAGTGGGCATCCTTGTCTCATCCCTGATCTCACAGGCGAAGCCTCCCAGTTTTTCCCCATTGAAGATGATGCTTGCTGTAGGCTTGTGGTAGATGGCTTTAACTATGTTGAGGGAAGTCCCCTCTATACCCATTTTGGCTAGGGTTTTCAACATAAATGGGTGCTGGATCATGTCAAATGCTTTCTCTGCATCTATTGATATGATCATATGCTTTTTATCTTTTCTTTTATTGATATGATGGATTATGTTGATTGATTTCCGAACGTTAAACCATCCTTGCATCCCTGGGATGAATCCTACTTGGTTATGGTGTATGATCTTTTTGATGAGTTGTTGGATTCTATTTGCTAGAAGTTTATTGAGGATTTTTGCATCTGTGTTCATGAGGGATATCGGTCTGTAATTCTCTTTCTTTGTGGTATCTCTGTCTGCTTTTGATATCAGGGTAATATTTGCTTCCTAGAAACTCTTCGGAAGTTTTTTTCATATATCAATTTCCTGGAAGTGCTTAAAGAGGATTAGGAGTAAGACCTCTTTAAAGATTTGGAAAAATTCACTAGTGAATCCATCCAGGCCGGGACTTTTGTGCTTGGGGAGATTTTTTATTTCCATTTCAATTTCCTTGATGGTGATTGGTTTGTTCAGGTATTCCAGGTCTTCTTGGTTCAGCCTTGGTAGTCTATAGGAGTCTAGAAATTTATCCATTTCCTCGAGGTTTTGATGTTCCGTGGCATAAAGCTTCTCAAAGTACTCCCTGAGGATCCTTTGAGTTTCCGTAGTTTCTGTTGTAATGATCACCTTTTCATTTCTGATTCGGTTTAGTAGGGTTTTCTCTCTCCCTTTCTTTGTGAGTTTTGCTAGAGGCTTATCGGTCTTGATAATTTTCTCGAAGAAATAGCTCTGGTTTCATTGATCTTTCGGATTGTTTTTTTGGTTTCCGTCTTGTTAATCTCTGCTCTGATTTTTATTATTTCCTTCCTCCTGTTTGTGTTGTGCTCCTTTTGTTGGTCCTTCTCCAAGCTCCTAAGCTTTGAGGTTAGGTTATTTATGTGGGCTTGCTCCCCCTTTCTGAGGAATGCTTGTAGAGATAGAAACTTTCCTCTTAACACAGCTTTTGCAGTGTCCCATAAGTTTTGGTAACTCGTGTCCTCATTTTCATTCTAGGAATCTTTTGATTTCCTCTTTGATTTTTGTTCAATAGTGCACTGCTTAATTTCCAGGTGTTTGATTTAGTTTTCTGTTTTTGTGTGTGATTTACTTCTAATTTCAGCGCATTATGGTCTGAGAAGATTGATGATACAATCTCTATCTTCTTAATTTTATGGAGTTATGTTTTGTGGCTCAGCATGTGGTCTATCTTGGAGAATGTTCCATGCATGCTTTAGAAGAACGTGTATTCAGCTTTTTCAGGACGAATATCCTGTATATATCTACTAAGTCCCTTTCTTCCATTGTTTCTCTCAGATGAAGTATGTTCTTGCTAACTTTAGTCTGGTTGATCTATCAAGAGGTGATAAAGCGTTGTTGAAGTCTCCCACTTATATTGTGTTGCTATTGATGTCTTTCTCCAAATCTATGAGTAGTTGTTTTAAGTACATCACTGTCCCTCATTAGGTGCATATACGTTTATTATTGTAAGTTCTTCCTGTTGTACAGATCCTTTGATCAATAAGAAATGGCCTTCACTGTCTCTTGTGACCTTCTTCACTCTGAAATATATGTGGTCTGATATTATGATGGATACCCCAGCTTTTATATGGGAGCTGTTTGCCTGTAGGATTGTTTTCCAGCCTTTGACTCTGAACCTGTGTTTGCTTTGACTATTGAGATGTCTTTCTTGCAGGCAGCAGAATGTTGGGTTCAATTTTCTAATCCATCCTGCAACTCTGTGTCTTTTAATTGGTGCGTTTAGCCCATTGACACTGAGAGAAATTATTGTTATGGGGTTTTGTCCGATTTTTTTCTGTTGAAATTTGGTGTATTTGAGGGGCCTGTCTTGTCTTAAAGTTGTCCATTTAGTTGTTCTTGTAACAATGGTTTTGAGTCTATGAAGTTCCTGAGCTGTTGTTTGTCTGTGAAACTGTGTGTTGTTCCGTCTGTTATGAATGAGATTCTCGCTGGGTAAAGTATTTTTGGTGAGGCATTCATTTCATTGAGTTTTTTCACTATATTCCACCACTGTTTTCAGTCCATGAGGGCTTCATCAGACAAATCAGCTGTGAAATTTAAGGATGCTCCTTTTTAGGAAATTTCTTTCTTTGATGTTGTTGCTTTCAGAATTTTGTCCCTATCTAAGGTATTGGTCATGTTGATCAGGATGTGTCTTGGGGTATTTTTATTAGGATTTCTTCTAGCTGGTACCCTTCTGGCTTCCTGAATGTGGTTACAAGTTTTCTTCAGCTCTGGAAACGTTGTAGCAATGATGTCTTTGAAAGTTACTTCTTCATCACAGTTTTCTTCCTGTTCCTCTGGGACTCCAATTATTCTTATGTTACCCCTCTTGGCTTCATCACGATCTTCTCTTGCCATCTTTTCCCGAATTGTGAGTCTCTTTTCCATTTTCTGCTCTTTTCTGGAGAGTCTCTGATCTTCATCTTCAACCTCACTGATTCTGTTCTCAGCAGGTGTTACTCTGCTGCTGAGGCCTCCCACTGAGTTTTTCAATTCGCCTACCAGGTTTTTCAGGTCTGACATTTCCGTTTTCATTTTCCTCATTTCTGCCTTCAAATCCTCTTGTCTTTTATTGGCATTGTTTTCCATTGTTTCTTTTAGTTCCCTAAGCATCCTCAGTAGCTCTCTTCTGAGTTTCTTGTCAGAGAGGTTGTCTAACACTACTGTACTGTTGGTGTCATCTGGGCTAGCCTCTTCAATAAGAAAGTTTGGTGGGCTTTTGCGTTGCTTTACCATTGTGACCAGTGTGGTTTAGACCCTCACATTCACTGTTACTATTCTGCTTGATGTGTAAGATGAATTGAGATAGGCTTAATGAATTATTGGCTGATGTGTTTCTAGTGGTTGAGCTAACCTAGAGAAGTTTCCATCTAAGAGGGTAACTCATGTTTCCTATAGGATATGTAGTGGGAGAATAATTCGTGGCCGCTAATGTGGCCGCGGCTCTGGAAACGGTCCCTGGCGCTGGGCGCCAGACAGTACCTGTTCGAATGAGGAGAGAGTGCCCGGAGCCCTTCAGCTTTGTTTCCGCAAGATGTGCCTCAGTTCCCATCCCGCGCAGATCAGGGCTGAAAACCGGCTCTTCTAGGGGATCAAGCTAGCTGTGCATGCCCAGAAAGAGTCCCTGGCACTGGGCGCCGGGCTGTACCTGTTTGAATGAGGCTTATTTTTAACTATGATATACAGTTACAAAAATCTCTTGAGTTTCATTCATACAATACTCAAACACCCATCCCTCCACTAGTGCACGTTTTTAAAATTTATTTATTTATTTATTTTTATTTATTGAATCTCTCTGGGAAAAGTTACAAAGCTTTCAGGTTTAAGTCTCGGTCATGCAATCATCAAACACATTTCCCTTCACCAATACTTATTTTTCACCACCAAGAACCCCAATAACCACCCCCCAACCCTCCCAATGTCTGTGAGGCAGATGGATTCTAGTTAACACTATCTACTTTGATTAGATTCATTGTTTCGACAAAAGATGCACCATTATTACTTAGAGTTTACACCCCCAAATCAGACATGCTGAAAAGGCATTGTGAAATAATTTGTTTTCTACAGCTGGTTACAAGAATCAAATGATTTTGGATTTCTGGTATTTTACTTATTAAGTCTGGAAGTATTTTTGCTGAGAGTCAGATACTTATGAGATTGGTTTCTGTGGCTCTGGAGCCATGGCCGTGCCAGAGAGCCGCTCGTGGGGGGGCTATTTGTGACGCACCGGGAACGCCCCTCTTCCCATGAGGTTTCAGTTGCCCCGTCACGACCAGCTCATACCTGGCTTTCCAGAAAGCTCCTAAGCAGCTGCCATCTTTGTTTCCAGAGGGAAAAAGGCGGAAGGGAGCAACACCCTTTCCCCTCCAGGCAGGCGTGGTGGCGTGGATTAACGCATAGTCCATTCACTTTTCTGCCGCAAGCTGCTGGGCTCTGCATTAAGTCCTTGTGCTTTTGAAGCCAAGGCTGTGCCAGAGAGCCGCTCGTTGGGGACAACTCGTGACCTCAGTAGGGCGTGAAAGACGAGGATGATTCCCTTTCTTAAGGGTCATTTTCTAAGCTTGCCCTCTCTGTTCTCATTGTCATGTTGCTTAGAGAGTAGGACAAGATCGGGGATATCTCTTTAGAATAAATGAAACACAGAGCAGAGAATCAGTTATTAGATGTTATTCTTGTCTTTTTGTTGGGGTCTTTTCTGGTAAAGCAATTATTGATTAGCAAGAACCCAGTTAAAATAACTTTGAACAGAGTCTACCTTCGTAGAGCCAAATCCAATGCATGTCTTAAAAGTTGTGCCTGATTTTACTCTGGATTCTAACTGAAAGTTTTATTTCCCTCAGTGGACCAAGAATATGGGTTTTTACACCAAAACCATGTCCCTGAAATGGAACATGCCTTTCTCTCCACCTTTACAATTAACAAAACAGATTAGTTTTCCTTAATAAACATAGCTATTATTTTGCGTAGGCCCAGTAAGAACTGGGATAGTATCTTTTAACATCAGATTAAATTAGATTAGGGGTTTTCCCAGGAAAGAGTTGGTTATGTTTTCCAACTTCAGGCTTCTGGACTGTCTATTTTAGTTTGGTTAACCCAGAGGGTCCTTCTTCCAGGTCTTGAAGGTGGTAGAGGTTCGACTTCTGCCATTTTCTTTTTATAAGTGACTGTCTCTTAAGACATTGCCCTCCTAACAATATGCTTTTTGAGCTCTTGGGCTCTCCCATGCCTTGGCAGGGTGGCACAAAATCCTCTCAGGATCCATCTGAGACCCTCAGTGGAACCTGTATTTTGGGGTGTTAGGATTTAAGGCCAATCTTAGAATAACTGAACCTTAAATTAAGCCAATATGACAAATGTTTATGGTTTTGTAAGACCCACCTGAAACTTCAAGTATTGGGTTTTACAGCTCTTCATGGAGGTTTCTATGTTTACAAGTGACATATTGTTACTCTGTTAATAGAGTAGCAAAAGGCAACCCATTTACCATCTTTCAGTAAGATATTCCATTTTACTAAATCCCTGCAAAATGATGTTGCCACAGAGGATTAAATATGCTAAACGTGTTAAGAAGAGAAAAGCAACTGTCTACTCTTACCTTAGATGCAGTTTTCCCGCCTTCTATGGGTCCTAGTCAAATGAAGCATTAAGATATGTAGAAATAGAATACAGTTTAACAATGCCATATTTAATTAATTTAGTCCCATGTTGAAAACCTTGATTTTCTATCCAATTATCTAAGAGTACTGTAACAGGAATCCATACCATCCATCTAATATCTTTTAAATGGATCATACCAAAAAGACACTAGAACAACTATGCAGATATAATTTTAAGATATAAGGAGATATTTAAATAACAGTTTAGTTTAATCATAGTTTCTTTCCTTAAAACACAACCTCAAACCTTCTACACATTTTCTTACATTATCACACCTGTAAATTTTCTTTATTACATTTCAAAACCAGCTTCATTTTAACAGGATTCCTTTTCTTCTCCACTGACATCTCCATCCATTAATTTTCTTACTTAAAATATACATTTATACTCTTTCTTTATAGACACATATCCCAGGTTTAACCTCATTATTTTACTGAAATTATTTTACTGAATGCAGTTTGATCTCCCAAGTATTTTGGACACAATCATTATCTCATAAGCATAACAAAACTGTGCTCTAAAAAAGCAGCAAATAAGTTCTGTAGTTGTCCAAAAGGCTTATAATGCCCACAATTAAATATTTTACAACATGCTACTCTTGGCAAAAATTCACTGCATATTAGGAATTATGTGATGATATTTCTCATAAAGTTCTAATGTAATGAATGAGTATTTATACTATCTCAATAATAACATGTACTAGGCAGGTAGCAACATAGTTCGAAAAAAACTAATTGAAGTTATTTCCCACATTTTCCACCCATTTTTTCCATGTTCAGATGCCACTAAAGTCAAAGGGGCTGTCCCTAGCTGTTTGAATGTTAAAGTGGCTCACTTTTTTTTTTCTTCAGTGAAAAGTCTTGGAGCTTGTCTGGAATTTCTGCAAGAAAGCCTGCTATCTTATAAACACTGATAGAATTAAAGTTTTGCAACCAATTTTACAGAAATATATGTTTTAAACTAAACCATTACTCTTTGAACCTGTTTTCATGCATCATTATTTTAACTCAAAAGATTCTCTACGTCATAAATTCTAATATTCCAATGCAAAAACAAAACGAATATGTACATTTAGATATAAGAGTATAAGAAGACCTTTAAACCATCAATTTTTATGAAACACGAAAAAACTTTCTTTGAATTATTTTCAATAGTTCTTGTACCTTAGTTATTTGTAAAGCAGCCTAAATTTTTGTTAAAATTGGCTAAGGTATGTAAGACAAAGCCCTACAGTCTCACTGAGTTCTTATCTCACTTGAGCTTTCAGCCCTAGTCCCGTGTAACCCTTTCTAGACAGTAGAGGTTCTGAAGTTCAAAAGAATTTAAAGTTTAGAAACTGTCTTATATTCTCCAATAAGAAATTGAGATTTGAGAACTTTGATTTTTCTGTAGGCTCAACATTCTGTTTAGAAACTTTTAGTTTATTTCTGGTCTAACAAGGTCCAAAAATCACCTAAATTTTTAAAAAAAATTTTATTAGTGAAACACCATGAGGTACAGCTGTAGACTTACAAATTTTTGTGCTTGGGTTTCAGTTATACAATGATCGAGTACCCATCCCTCCACCAGTGCCCATTCTCCACCACCAGTCACCTAAACTTTTAAATTGTTAGATTGCCTATCACTCTGGCCTCTAGAGATGATGCAGCTTGTCCAGGTATCAGGATTTCTACATCTGATTTCAAAGTGGCTCTAACATTCCAGTGTTACACACACAGACAGAAGAATTGACTATAAACAGAGGCGTGAAGGTGCCCACCCATCAGGATGTGGATTAACAGCAGCCGCTTGAGAAAGGGAAGCTTCTGTTAGTGGCTCTCCCCATTCCCAGTGAGAACAATGCAAGGACTATGAGGGAGCTCTGCTGGATGCCTCTAGCGATATCTTGCTATCCCAGTATGAGGGGACTCAGTGAGAGCAACAGGGCCTAGGAACCCAAGTCATCTCATGGCAGGGAAGGTCCAGCAAATTAGCAGCTTCTAGGCAGAGACAATAAAAGCCACTGGGCCATCTCAGAGGGAGGCTACACTAGTACCTCTGTAAGGCTAAGAATGCCAGGAGCAGTTCCCAGAGTAAATTTCCATTGGGGAATTCTTGCAATACTCTAATTTCTGGCAAAATAGGTAGCAAAATTAACACTTCCCTGTTCCCACCACTTATCACTCTTCAGAGGGTACTAAGGCCCGAGAGAAAAAAACTGCCTGTCTTTCTTGAGAGTCACAGGATTAACTGCTTGCCAGTTTTAATAATGCACTCTAAAGGAGTGATTCCGGAGGTGGTCTCCCCCATATGTAGAAATAAGGAGATTCCTGGGCGTCCCTTGGGTCCCAACTATACACTTACATAGATGTATGAAATCATTCCCCTAACAAAAGCCCACATTTGGGATAATCTCATGAGGGAAACAACTTAAGTCTTTTAAAATATGACCAGGCAGGTGAAAAATGAGCCCAGAAAAGAATACACTAGATAACAGGGCAAACAAAATGTAGGAAAGAATGTTATAATCTCTTTTAAATGTAGAGACCAACAAAGAAAGAATAGAATAGGAAATTATTACAGCTTTAGACTTTAAGGGTGTCTGTTTGGCAAAATACCCCTTGAAATTTGACATTCTTCCTAACTTAACTTAGTGTCTCTCAACATAACAATGGTTTACATATCAGGAAATCAGGTTGGTCAAACAATGTTCAACTAAATGAATAACCATATTATGAACTCACTCATAGCTGCTTTGGCAACTTTAAATCTTGTACAGATCATGCATATTTGCTTGTCTCCTTATTCATTTGTTTTTCACATTTCCTGTGACTGAACCCTGTCAGATGGAGTTTGAAGGTGCTAATCCAATTTGCCTGAGTACAGCTGGTAGGGCATTTGCCTTGCTTGCAGTCAACCTGGTTTTAATCCTCTACATCCCTTATGGTCCACTCAGGAGTAATTTCTGAGTGCAGATCCAAGAGTAATCCCTGAGCATCCCCAGGTGTGACTCCAAAAGCCAAAACAAAACAAAACAAAAAACACATTTGCTTAGACATATAGGTATTAAATTTTCTGAAATTCCATCACTTATCACTTAAATGATGGAATTCACTTAACTTCCCGTTAGTCGTCGATTTGCTCGAGCGGGCGCCAGTAACGTCTCCATTTGTCCCTGTGCGTGCTAGTGTAGCCCAATGGCATCTGTTCGCTCCGGGAACATGAAGGGCCTCAAACCGATCGTTCATGATCTTCAGGAAGAAGTCTGACCATCTGGTAGGTGGGCGGCCACGCGGTCTCTTGACATCCCGTGGAATCCAATCAGTAACAGCTCTAGTCCAACGGTCGTCTTTAAATCTCATTACGTGACCAGCCCATCTGATTTTCGACACCTTGGCAAATGAGACAGCATCCCTTATCCTTGATCGTCGACGGATGTCAGAACTCTGGATTCTTTCTCTCATTTGAGTGAAACGTGATATTCCAAGCATAGCTCTTTCTATTCTTCTTTGGGAGACCTGAATGGCGTTCTCATCTTGTTTGCGTAGGGCCAAGGTCTCTGAGGCATATGTTAATGCAGGAAGAACAGTGGAATCAAAGAGATGTGCCCGGAGCCGGAGGTTCTTCGTCCTCTTAGCTATTTCTTCGACGTTCTTGAAGGCGTTCCAAGCCGCTCTCTTCCTCCTGCGCAGCTCGGGTGCCAGGTCATTTGTCATGTTGACCTCTCGACCTAGGTAGACATAGCTGTTGCATTCGGAGATGGTCGTTCCATTGAGAGCGAATGGGGCGTCAGGAACAAGGCTGTTTCTCATAAACATTGTCTTCGTAAGATTCAGCTGTAGTCCTACCTTTCCACACTCACGGTCAAAGTCAGCCAGCATTTGTGCCGCTTGGCTGATGTTTGGTGTTATTAAAACAATATCATCAGCAAAGCGGAGGTGGTGTAATTGCCGACCATCTATCTTCACTCCCATTCCTTCCCATTCCAGTCGTCGCATGATGTTCTCGAGGGTGGCACTGAAGAGTTTTGGTGAAATGGTATCACCCTGCCGCACCCCTCTCTTGACATCAATGATCACTTCTTTGTAGAATGGTGAGATCCTGGTAGTGAATCCGCAATACAGCTCACGGAGGATCCTGATGTATTGGGCTTGAATGCCCTGATTGGCTAGGGCTTCAATGACTGCTTCCGTCTCAACAGAATCAAAGGCCTTCTTTAAATCAATGAACGTTAAGCAGAGTGGCATCTTGAACTCCCGAGAAACCTCAATGAGCTTGGTTATTGTGTGGATATGGTCGATGGTGCTGAATCCTTTGCGGAACCCTGCTTGCTCGCATGGTTGTCCTTCATCTAGTGTTCTGCCAATCCTATTCAGGATGACTCGAGTGAACAACTTGTAGATGACAGACAATAGGCAGATCGGGCGATAGTTGCCAATGTCATGGATGTCTCCCTTCTTGAACAGTAGTACGGTCCTGCTGGTTTTCCATTGGGACGGAACCTTGCATTCAGACAGGTAGCGAGTGAAGAGCCGAGCCAGTGTATTGATGAGTACTGACGGCAGGTTCTTCAGGTGTTCAGGTCTGACCTTGTCTGGGCCGGGTGCTGTTTGTTTCTTTACCGACGAAATGGCGTGTCGGATTTCGGAGGGGAGAACATTGGGAACAACATACCCATCCTGTGGAATTTGGTATGTTGGCAAGTGGACATGGCTATCGAAGAGATTTGAGTAGAAGTCATGGATAATCCTCTCCATTGCCGTTCTGGAGGATGTGATGGATCCATCAGGACGTCGGAGGGCAGTCATCTTGGTCTTATAGTTGGTAAAGGACAGGCGGGCCTTACGAATACTTTTCCCGGCTTCTGCCGCATCTACCAGTACTTCTGCTCTTCTCTCTTTGAGGTCTTCCTTGATCGCATCTCTGCACTGCTTTGCAAGCTCGGACGTTAGCTTGCGGTTGCCTGAGGCATGCGCCAAACCACGCTGGCGAATTAGCTCAAGAGTTTTCGAAGATAGGCGACTTTTTGTGGCTATCTCTCTCTTGGTGTTCCTCGCACATTCATGGAGGTGCTGAACCAGTCGATCGTATTCCTCATCAATGTTTTCAACAATGGCATCTTCCCATGTTGCCGCAATTGTACCAAAGAGTTCCCAGTTGGTGGTCATTCTGGGAGTTCTCTTTTTGAACTTTGCAGCCCTTTCTCCCCGCTCTGTGAAGTAGAATTTTGCACGAAGGAGACGGTGGTCCGATCCCGTTCGAAATTTTGGGACAACAGAGACATCAGTCAGGCAAAACCGTCGATTGAATATGATGTGGTCTATTTCGTTGTGGAATCGTCCGCTGGGAGACTCCCATGTCCATCGTTTAGATTCTGCCTTCTGGAACTGTGAGTTACCATGGATGGTCTTGGTCGACATGATGAACTCTGACAGTCTCTCACCCTGTTCGTTCCATTCTAGGCCGTCGCCACACTCCAGGACGCTTTCCGGACCCGCGCGGCCGCTTGCGGCCGCGCGACACATCATAAGACACTAAATACCCATCTTCTGGAATTGTCGTACCATATTTGATAGGGTTCAAATATGGTAACACCTACAAGGGTGATTAGAGGTCACCCCAAAAGCCTCTATCCCTCTCGGAAAGACTGGCAAGCTACCGAGAGTATTCCGCCCGCACGGAAGAGCCTGGCAAGCTATCCGCTGTGTATTCGATATGCCAAAACCAGTAACTACAACTGGTCTCATTCACCTGACCCTGAAGGCTTCACCGACATGGCAGCACTGAGAAGGATGAGAAAGGAGAGGCCGACAAAATCTCAAGGCCGACCTAGGCTGCCACAACGAAGGAAGACAAAAATGATCGTCTGTACTTTCAATGCACGTACGCTAGCATCAGATGCATCCATCGAGGACCTGATGGTACAAGCGCGAATGATCAAGTACGACATCATTGGTCTGACCGAGACAAGAAGGCACGAATCTCACCACGCCGTTTTCGACACTGGAGAAGAATTGTTCCTCAGAACATGCGATAAAAGAGGTGTTGGAGGCATCGGTGTCCTTGTCAACACAAACTTGGCCAAGAGCATTGATTCATTCGAATGCCTAACAACCCGAATCGGACGTTTACATTTGAATAGATGTGGCTCACTGCCTGCAGTTTCTATCTTCGTTGTCTACGCACCAACATCTCATTATGATGAAAGAGAAATCGAGAAGTTCTACATGGAGCTAGAGAAGTTCTATAAAGAAGACCACACCTTCTACAAGATCATTGTGGGTGATTTTAATGCCAAGATAGGACCGAGAAGATCAGCTGAAGAACTTCACATCGGGAAATTCCATGATGTTCTAAAAAAATGAACTATTTTGTACATACTTTACAGAGTTGACTTTTAAGAGTGATGTTTTACAATACTGATTTTGTGTGTAATCATAGTACATACATGAATTAATGTTAAAATTTTCTTAATAAATATATTTTGGGGGATAAAAAGCAGTGATCATGGCTTACTCTTGGTAGCATTCATGGAACAATATGTGGCTCTGTGTATTGAACCAAGATCGCTTACATGCAAGGAAAAATCTTTAACCTCTGTACTATTTTTGCCAACTGAAATGTCTGTTTTGAGCATTTTCATTTGTGAAAGACAAATAAATCTTTGTGATATGTTTACTATTTAATTTTTCTGTGGAGTGTCTGCCATGTCAATGGGTTTATAAAGTGTATCCCTATTCAAATTTTAATTTTTATATTTATTTTATTTGCTTTTTTGGGGGGAGCACATTTTTGGGGGGAGCACATTTTGGGGGGGCAGCACTCAGGGCTTAGTCTGGCCCTTCTCTTACAGATCACTTCTGACAGGGCTTAGAATATCATATATGGTGCTGGGATGTAAAACAGGTTGGGCTCATGCAAGGCAAGTACCTTACTTACTGTACCTTCTGCTGCCCTTTCAAATTATTAAATAGTGATTTTTAAATGTTTATAACAATTACATTTTCTGAGCTTTTGTTTTCAGGACTAAAACGTTTAAATATATTAAGATTATGAAATATCACTTATACCCAAATCAGTATCTTTTTTATCTTGCAGAACATGTATTATCTTGTAGAATATTATTTCTCTTTCTTGCACATACAAAGTACAATTTGCCGAAATGTGAAATTCTTGACTCACAGTTATTTCTTTTAAAAACTTTGAATACATATTTATTGTTTTTTCACATTTAGTGTTACAAGGAAGGTCAGCCTAAATTTTAGATATATGCTTTGATGTTTTAAAACATTTAATTTTTAGTTAGTAAATGGATTTACAGAATTGTATTCTTAGTAGAATTTCCACTACCATAAATAGTATTTCATATATATATATACATACATGTATATATATGCACACACAACCATTATTATATATATGGCAATACCATTGTATTCAACACACAGTAATACTCCACAACCATAACCATCACCTAGGCTATGCTTTATAGTTATGTTCTTCTATCAGCTATCAGCTATGATCTCTAGTCATTGGCATTTACTAAACTATTCCCTACAGTTTTGAAAATCAAAGAATGTGACATGAAAAGATTTATATAGAATGTGATCTTCAGGAATTGATATTTTTACTCAGCATAATGTTCTTGAGTTCCACGCAATTTTTTCATTTGTCAATATTTCATTCCTTTTTATTGCTGAGCATTCTTTCATTATATGCATGTATCATAGTTTGTCAGATAATTTACTCAGTGAAAGATATTTGAGTTGTTTCCATCATTTTATTAGGAATATATTTTCTAAAATTTTTGTATAGGTTTTTGGTGAACATAAGTTTTTATTTCTCTGGGACAAATACCCAAGCGTTCAATTCTTGGGTCATATGGTAATGTCTGTTTAGTTTTGTAATAAATGGTCAATTATATGGTGAGAAAGCACAGATATGAAGGTAAATTCAACCATGGCTTGTACCTTATATTACAGGAAAATTATTCATTTTTTAAAATATCATTACTGTTTTGGCATATCAAACACATCCCGGGTAGCTTGCCAGGCATTGCTGTGCGGGCGAGATACTCTCGGTAGATTGACGGGCTCTCCAAGAGGGGCGAAAGAATCGGACCCAGATCAGCCCCTTGCAAGACAAACGCCCTACTTGCTTTGCTATTGCTTCAGCAAATCATTGGGCTGGAGCAACAGCACAGCGGGTAGGGCATTTGCCTTGCACTTAGCAGACCCGGGTTTGATTCCTCGGTCCCTCTCGGAGAGCCCGGCACGCTACCAAGAGCATCTCACCCGCACGGCAAAGCCTGGCAAGCTACCAGTGATGTATTCGATATGCCAAAAACAGTAACAAGACACATAATGGAGATGGTACTGGTGCCTGCTTGAACAAATCGATGAATGACAGGAGGACAGTGCTACAATGCTAAAAAATCATTGAGTATGATATCTACTGTGGGCTTATGGTAAATGACTTTAACTATGTGAGGAAAGTTCCTTCAACTCCCATTTTTATTGAGAGTTTTCATCATGAACGGTTGTTGGATTTTTCAAATACTTTTATACATTTATTGATATGATATGATCTATATTTTACTTTGTATTGAGATGGTGTAATATATTGACTGACTTCCTTAGGTTAAACCATTCTTGCATCCCCAAGTAAACCTCACGACATCACAATTTCTGATATTTTTATGTGTTGTAGAAGTTTATTTGTTAGTATTTTGTTGAGATCTTAGCATCTATGTTTATGAGGGATACCGTCTTTTTGTTTACATTTTTTGTTTTGATCTCTCTGCCTTTAGTAGAAGAGGAATGTTTGCCTCATAGAAACTGGGGGAATTTATGTTTCTTTGATTTAATAGGAAAAAATACAGAAAAGTATTGACAGTACAAGCAGCAAGGTGGAAATTAAACAACTCAGTGCTGAACAAAGAGTGGGTCAGGAAGGAAGTCAAGGACGAAATTAAAAGGTACCTGAAAACAAATGAGAAGGAAGACACGAGCTACCAGAACTTATGGGATGCAACGAAAGCTGTAGTAAGGGGAAAGTTTACAGCTCTGCAATCATTTCTCAGGAAGGAAGAAAGGATGCACATAAACAACTTGACCTCACAGCTCAAGAACTAAGAAAGGACCAACAGAAAGAGCCCAAATCGGGCAGAAGGAAAGAGATCATAAAACTTAGAGTAGAAATAAATGACATGGAAAGCAAAGAAACAATCCGAAAGATCAATGAAACCAAGAGGTGGTTCTTCGAGAAAAAAAAACAAGATAGATAAACAACTAGCAACACTCACAAAGAAACAGAAAGAGAACCCTAATAAACTGAAACAGAAATGAGAAGGGGGATATCACAACAGAAACCAAAGAAATCCAAAATAACATCAGAGACTACTTTGAAAGTCTGTATGCCACGAAACAAGAGAACCTAGAAGAAATGGATAAATTCCTGGACTCCTATAATCTCCCAAAGCTGAATCAAAAAGATCTAGAATATCTGAATAGACCTATTAACATCAAGGATATTGAAACTGTAATCAAAACATTTAAAGAGGACCTACTGTCAGTCCTTCTCAACCTTTGCCAGGAAATTGAAAAAAAGGAAACTCTCCCAAAGAGTTTCTATGAAGCCCCTATCTCTCTAATACGAAACAGAATCAAAAACACCACAAGAAAAGAAAACTACAGGCCGATATCCCTGATGAACATGGATGCGAAGATTCTCCACAAAATACTAGC
The DNA here is from genome assembly GCF_029834395.1 of Sorex fumeus. NCBI lineage: Eukaryota > Metazoa > Chordata > Mammalia > Eulipotyphla > Soricidae > Sorex > Sorex fumeus. The sequence goes on from NW_026606107.1 coordinate 15,395,289, forward strand.
AAATAGAATTCAACTACTCATCAAAAATATCATACACCATGACAAAGTGGGATTCATCCCGGAGATACAAGGCTGGTTTAACACTCGGAAATCAATCAACGTAATCCATCATATCAACAAAAGAATAGATAAAAATCATTTGATCATATCAATAGATGTAGAGAAAGCAATTGACAAGATCCAGCACCTGTTTATGATGAAAACCCTGAACAAAATGGAGATAGAGGGGACGTTCCTCAATATAGTTAAGACCTTCTACCACAAGTCTACAGCAAGCATCATCCTCAATGGGGAAAAAACTGAGAGCCTTCCCTCTTAGATCAGGGACAAAACAAGGATGTCCACTCTCTCCACTGCCGTTCAATATAGTACTGGAAATACTTGCAATAGCGATTAGGCAAGAAAAAGCTATCAAGGGCATTCAGGTAGGAAAGGAAGAAATCAAGGTCTCACTATTCGCAGATGATCTGATGATCTACTATACATAGAGAACCCTAAAACCTCTACCAAGAAACTCCTAGAAACAATAGACTTGTATAGTAAAGACGCTGGCTATAAAATCAATACCCAAAAGTCCATGGCTTTCCTATACGCAAATAGTGAAAGAGAAGAAAGTGACATGAAGAAAACAATCCATTCACAATTGTGCCCCAGAAAATCAAGTACCTAGGAATCAGCTTAACTAAGGAAGTAAAAGACCTGTACAAAGAAAACTACAAAATGCTACTTCAGGAAATAAACGAGGACACGAGGAGAAGGAAAAATATCCCCTGTTCATGGATCTGGAGAATTAACATTGTCAAAATGGCAATAATTTCAAAAGCACTATACAAATTCAATGTGATCCGTATTACGATACCCATGATATTTTTCAAAGAAATGGAGCAAATACTTCTGAAATTTATATAGAACAATAAGCCCACATGATTAGCTAAAGCAATTCTTGGGAAAAAGTAAATGGCAGGAATCAACCTCCCTAACTTCAAACCTACTACAAAGCAGTAATAATTAAAACAAAACGCTACTGGAACAAAGGCAGAGCTGTAGACCAATGGAAAAGGGTTGAATATATTGACAACTCCCTACAAGCATATGATCATCTAATCTTTGATAAGGGGGAAAACGTGAAGATTAGCAAGGAAAGCCCCTTAGCAAATTGTCCTGGCAAAACTGGACAGCTGCATGCAAAAGTGGGCTCAGATCTCTGCCTAACACCAAGTGCAAATGTAAGATCAATGGATTATAGACCTCAACGTCACACCGGAAACCATAAGGTACATGGAGACAAAGTTGGTAAAACCCTCCATGATATTGAAGCTAATGGTATCTTCAAAGATATCATGCCACTGACCAAGCAAGTGAACACAGAGTTAGATAAACTGGGCTGTCTTAAACTAAGAAGCTTCTGCACCTCAAAAGAAACAGTGACCAAAATACAAAGACAGTCTACAGAATGGGAAAGGATATCCGCCGAATACACATCCGACAAGGGGTTGATATCAAAGATATACAAAGTACTGGTTGAACACCACAGGAAGAAAACATCCATCCCCATCAAAAAATGGGGCGACGATATGAACAGAAACTTTCCCAAGGAAGAAATCCGAATGGCTAAAAGGCACATGAGAAAATTCTCTACATCATTAATCTTCAGGGAGATGTAGATCAAAACAACAATGAGATATCATTTTACACCACAGAGACTGGCCCACATCCAAAAGAACAACAGCAACCAGTTCTGATGCAGATGTGATGAGAAAAGGACCCTCCTTCACTGCTGGTGGGAATGCCGACTGATTCAGCCCTTTTGGAAAACAGTATGGAAGATTCTCAAAAAATTAGAAATTGAGCTCCCATTTGACCCAGCAATACCACTCCTGGGAATATATCCCACAGAGGCAAAAAAGTATAGTCGAAGTGACATCTGCACTTGTTAGTTCATTGTAGCACTCTTTACAATAGCCAGAATCTGGAAAAAACCTGAGTGCCCAAGAACAAATGACTGGTTAAGAAACTTTGGTACATCTACTCAATGGAGTACTATGCAGCTGTTAGAAAAGATGAAGACATGAAATTTACCTTCAATTGGTACTACATGGAAAGTATCATGTTAAGCGAAAGAGTCAGAAAGAGAGGGATAGACATAGAAAGATTGCATTCATCTAGGAAACGTAAAGTAACAAAATTGGAGACTAACACCCAAAAGTGGCTGAGATTAGTACCCAGAATTTTGCTTCATGGCTTTGAGGCAAGCCACACATACTAGGGGAAAAGCAGGTCTGATAGAGAAGGGAGCACCAAATAAAGGGTGTTTGGAGGATCCTCCCAGGATGGGAGAAGCATGTTGAAAGTAGACTATAGTCCAAACATGATTGCCACTCAATGCTTCTTTTTCAAACCACAACATCCAAAAGGAGAGAGAGAACAAAAGGGAATGCCTTGCCACATAGGCAGGTTGGTATTTGGGAGATTGGGGGTGGGAGGGATACTGGGACCCGTGGTGGTGGAAAATGGGCACTGGTGGAGTGATGGGTATTTGTTCATTGTATAATTGAAACCCAAGCACAAAAATTTGTAAGTCTACAACTGTACCTCATAGTGTTTCAGTAATAAAAAAATCTTTTAGCAGTTGTTTTAAATATTTTGCTGTTCCCTCATTAGGTGTATATACATTTAAGATTGTGATTTCTTTCTGTTATACGTATAAATTGATGAGTAGAAAATGGCCTTTGCTGTTCCTTCTTATCTTTTTCAACCTGAAATTTATTTTGTCAGATACATTTTGGCCATCCCATCTTTTTTGAGGAAGCTGTTTTCTTGCAGGATTATTTCCCATCCTTTAATGTTGAGTTTTCATTTGCTCTGACTATTCAGGTGATTTTCTTGTAAGCAGCAGAATGTTGGGTTCTGTCTCTGAATCCATTTTGCCACTCTGTGTCTCTTAATTGGTGAATTTAGATCTTTGACTTTGAGAGAGTATGTTGTTATGGGGTTTGGGATTATCTTTCTGTAAGAGTGTATTGTGCTTGTAGTGTTTGTCTTGTCTTAGAGAAGCCCCTTTAGCCCTTCTTTTAGGTGTGATTTTGAGTCTATGAATTTCCTGAGCTACTGTGTATCTGAAAAATAGTGTACCTTTCTTTCGAGTTTGAGTGAGAGTTTATCCGGATAGCGTATTCTTGGTGAAGCATTCATTTATGCTTTTTCACTATATCCCACCATTGCCTTCAGGCTTGGAGGGTTTCCTCTGATAGTTATGCTGTGAATCTCATGGATGCTCTTTTGTATATGATTTCCTTCATTGACCTTTCTGCTTGCAGTATTGTGTCTCTATCCGTGGCATCCATCATTATAACAATGATATGTGTTTGAGTGTTTTTGTTAGGGTCTCTTTTATTTTTTATTTATTTTTTTAGGATCCTCAAGTCTGTCTGTATATTTATTTATTTTATTTATTTATATTTTTAGCTTACTTTTTAAAAATTTTATTCGTGAAACACCATGATGTACAGTTGTAGACTTACAAATGTTTGTGCTTGGGTTTCAATTATACAATGATCAAATACCCATTCCTCCAGCAGTGCCCATTAAGGGTCTCTTTTAACTGGCCCCTTTAGCTGGCACACTTCATGCTCCTTGAATCTGAATGGCTGCATTGTCCAGCTCTGCGAATTTTTCCAGCAATGATTTGTTTAACTGTGGCTTTTTTTATTGGGATTGTTTCCCTGATCTTCTGGTACTCCAATGATTCTAATGTTGTTCCTCTTGGAATCATCTCCCATAACTCTGGTTTGCTCTAGAGCTATTTTGAGGTCTCTTGCTATTCTTTGTTGTTGCCTGTTGGCTTGGTGCAGCTGATATTCCAGACCTCTCATTCTGTCTTCAGCTGTGGTCATTCTACTGTTGAGGACACAGACTGAGTTTTTTATTTCACCTATGGAATCTTTTATTTGTGACATTTCTGTGTGTAGCTTTCCAGTCTCAGCTCTCATTTCTTCCCGTAATTTCTCGATTGTTTCTCTCATGTCCTCCTTCAATTGACTGGATATCTGTCTAACTGTTTCGTTGAACTTCTTCATTACTTCATATCTGAATTCTTTCTCAGAGAGATCCTTTAGGTGAGTAGCACCTTCTTAGACTTCTGGATTTTTTTTCATTGTCCTCCCCATGTGGTGGGGATTTGCATTGTTTCTTCATGTTAGTGTGTAGGTATGGGGACTGAGATGTTACACTAGATTTATTGTTATGACTAAACTATCTGCGGCTGTGTGAATGTTGGCCCACCTAAAATAAGGCCACGCCCACTTCTCCAGAAGCCATGCCCACTTCTTAAAATGTCACGCCCCCACGGAATCCTGGTGTGTGTGGGGATTACTAGCTGGGAGGGGAAGAAGACTGGCACAGCATTGGGGACGAACAGGAAGTGTCTCAGGATGATGTCATCCCAGGGTTCTTGAGGATGCCAAGTTCCGAGTTTGAATACTGTCGGGTTAACTGAACTGAAGGGGAATAATACCAGCGCAACGCTGGGGATGAACAGGATGCTCACTGTTTCTTTTGAGGTGCAGAAACTTCTTAGTTCAAGATAGTCCCATTTGTTTATCTCTGTTCCCACTTGCTTAGACAGTGGTGGTTCATCTTTTAAGATATTTAGCTTCAATGTCGTGGAATGGTTTGCTTCAGTGTACCTTATGGGTTCTTATCTGATGTTGAAGTCTTTAACCCAGATTAATAAGACTTTGGTAGTCTGAGCCCATTTTTTTCATTTAGCTGTCAAGTTTTGTCAGCACCACTTGTAAAAGAGGCTTTCCTTGCTCCACGTTATATTTTGCTCCCTTATCAAAATCTTATATGATCACATATTTGACTGTCTGAGTTCATCATGTTGACCAAGACTGTCCATGGTAACTCATAGTTCCAGAAGGCCAAATATAAACGTGGGATATGGTAATCTCCAGGTGAACTATTCCACAATGAAATTCACCACATCATATTCAATTGGCAGTTTCGCCTGACCGATGTCACTGTTGTACCAAAATTCCAAACGGGATTGGAGCACCATCTCCTTCATGCAAAATTCTACTTTACAGAGTGGGAAGAAAGGGCTGCAAAGTTTAAGAAGAGAAATCCCAGAACAACCACAAACTGGGAGCTCTTTGGCACTACCGCGGCAACATGGGAAGATACCTTCGTTGACAACATTAACGAAGTATATGATGAACTGCCTCAGCACCGCCATGATTGTGCGAGGAGTGCAAAGAAAGATAGCCACAAAAAGACGCCTGTCTTCGAAAACTCGAGCTCATTTGCCAACGTGTGTAGGTACGAGCCTCAGGCAACCATAAGCGAACTTCTGAGCTTGTAAAGCAGTGCATAGAAGTAATTAAGGAAGACTTCAAAGAGAGAAGAGTTGCAGTGCTGGCAGATGCAGCGGAAGCTGGGAAAAGCATTCACAATGCCCGCCTGTCCTTCGTCAACTACAAGACCAAGATGACTGCCCTCTGCTGCCCTGATGGATCTATCACATCTTCCAGAAGGGTAAAGGAGAAGATTATCTATGACTTCTACTCGAATCTCTTCGATAGCCGCATCCACCTGCCCAAATACCAAATTCCACAAGATGGATATGTCGTTCCCAATGTTCTCCCTTCTGAAATCCAACACGCCATTTCATAGGTTATGAAGCGAACAGCACTCGGTCCAGACAAGGTCAGACCTGAACACCTGAAGAACCTGCCATCAGTACTCATAAATACACTGGCTCAGCTCTTCACACGCTACCTGTCTGAATGCAAGGTTACATCCCAATGGAAAACCAGCAGGACTGTTCAACTGTAGAAATGCGAGACATCCAGGGCATTGGCAACTATAGCCCAATCTGCCTGTTGTCTGTCATCTACAAGCAGTTCACTCGAGCCATCCTGAATAAGATTGGCAGAACACTAGATTTATGACAACCATGTGAGCAAACCGGGTTCCAAAAGGGATTCAGCACAATCCTCCATATCCATACAATAACCAATCTCATTAAAGATGGTAGGGAGTTCAGGATGACGCTCTGTCTAACACTCATTGAGTTAAAGGCCTTTGATTCTGTTGAGACTGAAACGGTCATCAAAGCCCTTGCCAAGCCGTGCATTCAAATTCAATACATCAGGATCCTCCGTGAGCTGTATTAGGATTCACTCACCATTTTACAGGGAAGTGATCATTGAGTAAATAGAGGGGTTCAGCAGGGTGATACCATTTCACTGAAACTCTTCAGTACCACCCTTGAGAATGTCATGTGATGACTGGAATGGGAAGGAATGGGAGTGAAGATAGACGGTCAGCAACTACACCACTTCCACTTCGTTGGTGACATCGTTCTAATATCACCAAACATTAGCCAAGCATCACAAATGCTGGCCCACTTTGACCATGAGTCTGGAAAGGTCGGACTACAGCTGAATATCATGAAGGCAATGTATATAGAAACAGACTCATTCCTGATGTTCCATTCTCTCTCAACTGAACAAACATATCTGAGTGCAATAGTTATGTCTACTTAGGTCGAGAACTCAACATGATGAATGACCTGGCACCTGAGTTGCACAGGAAGAAGAGAGCGGTTTGGAACACCTTCAAGATCCTCAAAGAAATAGCTAAGAGGATGAAGAACCTCCGGCTCTGGGCACATCTCTTGATTCCACTGTTCTTCCTAGATTAGCATATGCCTCAGAGACCTGGGAACTACCAAAACAGGATGAGAACGCTATTTGGGTCTCCCAAAGAGGATTTGAAAGAGCTATGCTTGTAATATCATGCTTCACTCAAATGAGAGAAAGAATCCGGAGTTCCGACCTCGATCAACATCAAGAATCAGTGATACTGTCTCGTTTGCCAAGGCGTTGAAAATTAGATGGGCTGGACACATAATGCGATTTGGAGATGACCGCTGGACTAAAGCCATTACCAACTTTATTCCTCCAGATGTCAAAATATCGCGTGGCCACCCACCTATGAGATGGTCTGACTTCTTTTTCAAGACCCTGAACGACCGGTTTGAGGCTCTTCATGTTTCTGATTTAGCAGGTGCCATTGGACTACACTAGCACGCAACAGGGATAAATGGAGACACTACTGGTGCCCACTCGAGCAAATCGATGAGTAACTGGATGTCAAGTGATCTCATATTTGAGGGTGTGTTTAAGGATATTTAACCCTATTACATGGTCTGCAGATCTGTCTTTGTTCCAATACCATGCTATTTAAATTATTATGACTTTGTAATACAGTTTGAGGTTGGGGAAGGTGATGCATCCTATCTTCTATTTCACAGGTATTGCTTTAGGTCTGGCTGGAGTGATAGCACAGCGGTAGGGCGTTTGCCTTACAAGCGGCCAATAAGGCCGACTTGAGTTCGATTCCTCCGCCCCTCTCGGAGAGCCCGGCAAGCTACTGAGAGTATTTCGTTCGCACGGCAGAGCCTTGCAAGCTACCAGCGATATGCATATTCGATATGCCAAACACAGTAACAACAAGTCTCATGATGGAGACGTTACTGGGCCTGCTCGAGCAAATCGACGAACAACGGGAGGACCGTGACCGACCGACCGTGCTTTAGCTATTTCTTAGTATTTATTGTTTCCACTTAAATTTCAGGAGTGTGTGGTCTATTTCTCTGAGAATGTCATGGATATCCTTATAGGGATTGCACTGAATCTGTATAATACTTTGGGGAGTATTGCCATTTTAACAAAGCTAATTCTCCCAATCCATGAGCAGGAGATATGTTTCCATTTATACATGTCCCTTTTGATTTCTTGAAATAATGTTTAGAGTTCACTTTTTACAGTTCCTTTACCTCCTTAGTTAAGCAGATTCTGAGGCACTTGATTTTCTGAGGCATGATTTTGAAAAGGATTGCTTTTTTCATATTACTTTTTTCTCTCTCATTATTTGCATATAGGAATGCCATGAACTTTTGGGTATTGATTTAATAGCCTGAAACTTTACTATGCAAGTACATTATTTCTAGGAGTTCTTGATAGAGGCTATAGGGTTCTCTAAATATAGTATCATGTCATCTGCAAGTAGTGAGAGCTTGATTTCTTCCATTCCTATCTGGACGCCCTTAATATCTTTTTCTTGCCTAATTGCTAAGGCAAGTGCTTCCAGTACTTTATTGAATAGAAGTGGAAAAAGTGAGCATCTTTGTCTTGTTCCTGATCTTAGAGGGAAGGCTTTTAATTTTCCCCATTTAGGATATTGTTTGCTATGGGCTTTTGGTAGGTGGTTTTGACTATATTGAGGAAAGTTCCTTAGATTCCAATTTTACTGAGAGTTTTCATCATAAATGGGTGCTGGATCTTGTCAAATGCTTTCTCTGTATCTATTTATATGATGTTATGGTTTTTATCTTTTATTTTATTGACATGATGGATTATGTTAATTGACTTTTGAATGTTAAAGATACTTGCATCCTTGGTATAAATCCCACTGAGTCAAGGTATATGATGTTTTTGATGAGTCTTTGGATTCTATTTATTTATATTTTGTTGAGCATCTTTCCATCCATGTTCATCAGGGATATTGGCTTGTGCTTTTTTTTTTTCTTGTGTCTCTGTCTGCTCTTTGTATTACAGTAATATGTGTCACATAGGGACTGTTTGTGAGAGTTTCAGTTTCATCAAATTGCTGAAAAAACTTGAAAAGTTCTGGCAATAGGTCCTCTTTAAATGTGTGGCAGAATTCACTAGGCAATTCATCTGAATGTTGGCTTTTGTTTTTGGGAAGACTTTTGATTACTGTTTCAATTTCCTTGATATTAATAGGCCTAATCAGGTTTTCCAGATCTTCTTGGTTCAACTTTGGTAGATTATAGGAATTCAGGAATTTATTCATTTCTTCTTGGTACTCTTCTTTCGTGGCATACGGATTTTCAAAGTAATCTTTGATGATCTTTTGAATTTCTTTGGTTTCTGTTGTGATGTTCCTCTTTTAATTTCTGATTCGGTTTACTAGGGTTCTCTCTTTGTGAGTCTGGCTAGAGGTTAATCTATCTTTTTTAAAAAAAATTTTACAAAGAACCAGCTTTTGGTTTCATTGATCTTTTGGATTGCTTTTTTTGGTTTCCATGTTGTTAATTTCTGCTCTAATTTTTGTTATTTCTTTCCACCTGCCTGGTTTGGGCTCTTTTTGTTGGACATTTTCTAAGATCTTAAGCTGTGATGTCAAGTTATTTATTGTAGGCTCTTTCCTCTTTCCTGTGACATGTTTACATAGCTATAAATTTTCCCTTTACCACTGCTTTAGCTGTGTCACACAAGGTCTGACAAGGTCTAACTCAAGTCTTTATTCTCATTTATTTCCAGGATTCTTTTGATTTCTTCCTTGATTTCCTTCCTGACACACTCGTTCAGCACTGAGATGTTTAATTTCCAGGTGTTTTTTTTTTTTTCCGTTTCTGTGTGTGATTAACTTCTATCTTCAATGCATCATGGTCTGAAGAGATAGTTGGTACAATTTCTAAATTCCTGACTCTATTGAGGTATGGTTTGTGTACCGGCACGTAGTCTATCTTGGAAAAATGCTCCATGTGCACTTGGAAAGAAGGTATTCGTTTTTTGGGGTGATGAAAAATCCTGATGAATCTATTAGCCCTCTCTCTCTTCCATCTTTTCCTTCAAAGTCAGTACTTCCTTGCTGAGTTTTAGTCTTTTTGATATATTAATAGATGGTAAGTGGTGTTGAAGTCTCCAACTACTATTGTGTTGTTACCAATGTCCTTCTTGAAGTCTATTAGCAGTTGTTTTAAGTATTTTGCTCGCATCCCATTGGGTGTATATTTCTTTAGGTGTATCATTTTTCTTGATGTACATATACCTTGATTATTAAAAATGGCCTTCGCTGTCCCTTCTGATATTTTTCAAACTGAAATGTTTGTTGCTTCATACTCATACGGCCACCATGGCTTTTTTGAGGGAGCCGTTTGCTTGTAGAATTGTTTTCCATCCTTTTACTTTGAGTCTGTATTTGCTCTGACTGTTCAGATGTATTTCTTGTCGGGAGCAGAGTGTTGGATTCATTTTTTAAATCCATTTTGCCACTCCGTGTCTCTTAATTGGTGCATTTAGACCATTGACATTTAGAGAGATTATTGTTATGGGGTTTTGTGCCATCTTTCTGTAGAAGTTTGTTGTGCTTGTCGGGGTTTGTTTTGTCTTATAGTAGCCCCTTTAGTCCTTCTTTTAAGGTTGGTTTTGAGCCTCTTAAGTTCCTGATCTCTTCTTTGTCCATGAAATAGTGTATATTTCCTTCAAGTTTGAGTGAGATTTAGTCAGATAAAGTATTCTTGGTGAGACTTTTATTCCATTGAATTTTTGCATTATATCCCACTATATCTTCAGGTTCAGACGGTTTCCTCTGATAAGTCTGTTGGAAGTCTAAGGGGTGCCCCTTTGTATGTGATTTACTTTTTGACCTTACTGCTTGCATTATTGTGTCTCTATCTGTGGTATTCGTCATTCTGATTATGGCGTCTTTTTATTGGGTCTTTTTATTGGGGTCTCTTTTAGCTGGTGCCCTTCAGGATTCATGGATCTGGATTCTTGCATTTTCCAGTTCTGGGCACTTCTCATCAATGATATATTTAACTGTTGCTACTTCATTGAGGTTTTCTTCCTGTCCTTCCAGTACTCGATGAGTCTTATATTGTTCCTCTTGAGTTCATCCCCTAAGTCACTGATTCTCCCTAGAGCTATTCTGAGGTCTTTTCTCTTTGGATGTTGTTCCCTGTATGCTTTCTGCCTCTCATCTTCAAGCTCACTGATTCTGTCTTTGGCTGTTGTCATTCTACTGTTGAGGGCACTCACTGAGATTTTAATTTCATCTATCGAACTCTTTATTAGTGATACTTCTGTTTGTAGATTTCTTATTTCTGTCTCATTTTCCCTATATTTTATTGGCTGTCAGTTCCTCTGTTTCTTTCATATCCTCCTTTAATTTATTGTATGCCTGTTCCATCGTTTGTTTAAGCACATTGAACATTCTCAACATTTCATCTCTGAATCTTTTATTGGAGAGATTGTATTTGTGGGTATTCCGTGTTGAGTTTTCAGAAATCTTTTCTTCATCCACTCTGCGTGGGGGGATCTGTGCAGTTTCTTCATGTTGCTGTGGTAACTGGTGGGTCCCTCCAGTTCACTATTAGTGAGCCACCCCTCTCTTAGTGATGGAGGTTTCTAGATGGAGTAGGTTTATGGTAGTCACTTTTTTTCTCCTTTAAGAATTCTAACTCTTTGGTGCTCCTCTGTGCCTTATGTAAGGTCTCTAGTGCACTTCAGTGGATGTGCTCTTTAACCTTAGGCTTGTTCAGATTCTTGTGTTCACAGTTATTTAATGAACTTTGGGAGTATTTTGATTGGAATAGCCCAGTGGATTATTGGTTTAATGTGTTTTGTATAACCAGGCTGTCCTCATCAGAAATAGGTAATGGACCCTGAGATAAGAGTCCAAAGCACTGGAAAAGAGAGAAATAACTGCCTGGGGTGTCATGCTCACCAACACTGCTGTACCTGTGTTGGGAGGGGCCTCTTTGGTGTCTGTGCAGGGCTTGAAGTACAGTTTGCTTCTCTCGCACTTGTAAGATTTGTGTGTGTGTGTGCGTGTGTGTATGTGTGTGTGTGTGTGGGGGGGGGGGTGTCTCCAGGTTTCCTGGCTCTGCTTGCTGGCCCCTTTTCTTTTTTCTTCACCTTCTGATATTCCTATAATTCAGAGGTTATTCTTCCTGTCTTTAGTTTTTAAGTATTATATTTCCTTCCATTTTTGTTTCACTTTGTTTTCAAAGTCTTTATAACTGCTGGCCTGTATTTTGTCTTCAAATTCAACTATAAGGATCCCTCCTATGAGATTCTGTTACTATGGATTGATAGTGTGTTTTTTAGCTCTTACATTTCCATTTGTATACAATCTCTCTCCTTTTAAAATATTCTTCTTTGAGTTGCTTGAATGTCTCACCTAGTGACTGCTTAATTTCACTGATGAGTGCTTACTTAATTTCTCTTGCCAGTACAGTGAGTGTTGATTTTAGATCTTCTTTGACTAGGCTTGAGCTTTTCCATAGACTTGGGGACCTGCCTGGGTTTTTATCTCCAGGAACTGCAGCTGATTTCTTTTTTTTTTTCAAGTGCTTTTTATTTTTTATTTTTTATTTTTTTTATTTTTTTCCCCTTTATTTTATTTTATTTTTTTTAAAGTTGTAGATTTACAATTTTTTGTGCTTTGGTTTCAATTATACAATGATCAAATACCCATCCCTCCACCAGTGCCCATTTTCCACCACCATGGATAATATCCCTCCCACCCCCATCCCCCCATCCCCCCTGTCTCTGTGGCAGGGCAATCCCCTGTGTTCTCTCTCTCCTTTTGGGTGTTGTGGTCTGCAAAAGAGGCATTGAGTGGCAAACATGTTCAGTCCATAGTCTACTTTCGACATGCATCTCGCCTCCTGGGAGGATCCTCCAAACATCCTTTATTTGGTGCTCCCTTCTCTATCTGAACTGCCCTTTCCTCTAGGATACCCGGCTGGCCTCTAAGTTATGGAGTAATCCTCCTGGTGCTGATCTCAGCTATTCTTGGGTATTAATCTCATACTTTGTTACTTTATATCCCCCAGATGAATGCAATCTTTCTATGTCTATCCCTCCCTTTCTGACTCATTTCACTTAGCATGATACTTTCCATATTGTACCACTTGTATGTAAATTTCATGACTTCATCTTTTCTAACAGCTACATAGTATTCCATTGTGTAGATGTACCAAAGTTTCTTTAACCAGTCATCTGTTCTTGGGGCAGCTGATTTCTTTAGTATTGAGTTTTCACTCAACACGCAAGGAACAATACCTAATAAATAAGAACAGTGGATCGTTGCGAAGGCAGGCCTGCGTGCAAGCGGGGAGCAGGCAGGACATGGAGGCAGCATTCTGTATAGTGAGAGCATCCTCCCCAGGAATCTGGATGGTGGGGGAAGGGTGGGTGATTGGCAGACTCCCCCGTGTCGTCCAATCTCTCCCTTTACAGCATGGTCGTAGTCGTTACGGCTATAGTCTCGGTCATCAGAGTTCCATTACCCTCATCTCGTGGACCTCAAAATCTCCAAAGTTTCAATTTTCTTCCTCGTCTTCTTGTCTTCTCTTCGTTGTTGTGCACTCTATCTTCTTCTTTTGTGCTCTGCTTCTATGTGTGCCGTTGTGCTCTTTTCTGTCTCTCTAGTCTCTGACTCTTGTCTCTGTAGGCTCTCCTCTGGTCTCTTGGACTCTAGTCTCTGTCTCTTCTCTCCAGTCTCAGTAGCCTGCTGCCATTGTCTTCTTCAGTCTCCTGCCTCTATATTTCTCTGCCGTTGTCTTCTATCACCATAGTTCTTATGCCATTATCTCTCTCTACTGACCCCCTAAACTTTTTAAATCTTCTTTCTCTCTTCTTCTGACCAAGCTTCTGACCACCACAGCCCCTTACAGCATAGTTAATATAGAAACCACATAGGGTGGGGATACAAAGCCGGGAGTTGAACATTAACAACTCAACAAAGAGAGGTAAAGCCACTCCTCCAGGAGATTAACTCAAGGACAAAATCTCATTCAAGGATATTACTCCAGATTACTAGGAGATCCACTCAAGGGCGGGATTCCATCCAGGTGCGTTGTTTTCTTCTCTCCTGGGCTTTTAATCCACTTAAATAGTCGTGGTAAATTTATTTCTTATATTTATAGCACTGTCATTTTGTATGAGTACAGAAAGAGATATATCAAGTTTAAAGTTTGGTTCTTCCTTGGGGCATCTCACTATGTATTCCAGATCACAGTCCTCAGGTTAGGTTAGTCTTCCTAACCCCAGTAGGGACATTATTCAGTTACCTCTTTTTGGGTCATGACAGTTTGTCCATGGCCGTGCTCTTAACTTATAGTTAAGTATTATGGTGCTTAGCCTGATCCATTTCAATGCCATGATAGCTCGTAACTTGTCCTGGATCTATCCCAACTTGTCGGCACCCTGTTCTTGGAGTAATAGGAACTAAGGGCAACTGAGGCTTCAGTCAAGTAAATAATGATGACCGGGAGTAAATATTATTTTGGAGTAAATGAACTCTCATGTTAGATAGCATAGCATCAATTGTCTTCCTGTGTCTATTCCAAAAGGACATTGCTAAATAAACCATACAAATGACATAAAGGAAAGAGAAAAGAAATATAGGATTATTAGTTGTACCTGCGTTGCACTGTTGTAGGAGTGGCTCAATAGACCTTAAGCTCCCTGTGGGAACAGCAAACACAACCTAGTGTTATCTACACTTAATTTCCCCAGTTTTCTTTGAATTTTGTGGGTGTTAGTGGTAAAGTTTTAGAATCCCAGTTATTTGATATATGGCTATACCACTCATGCTTATTACTCATTTAACTGAAATCCCAATGCCTATTCACCCAGTACTTCCTGTTCTCTCCCTCCTGTGGATTTATTTTTCTCTCTGTCCTTCTCCTGTTTAAACACTGGGGTCAAGGGTGATCTATGTATTCACCCCTTTTTTACCGCAATTTATTTCCTCTTCCAGTATTCTACATTTGATTCCAAGTTACTTGAGAACAGATATGTTAAGTTGCTAATACCAGGTAGCTACAAATACTGCACCTGCTTCTCAGGTTATTTTCTTTATCAAGCAATGTTGTTTGAATATTCCCCTTCTCCAATAATCACATAGTTTCTCACTTGAGTAATGGACATTATAGTCATTGTACAGTCTGCAAAATGGGAATGCGACCCCCCATTTGACCCGATAATGTTATATATAAATATATAAGAATATATAAATATATATATAAATGAAGATATATATTTAACGTGTCATTAAATGCGATATTGACAGTGAGGCTGTGTGGATTTTCATGCTGAGGAATGGCAGGCCCAGATCCATAGTGCATACATCTGGGTTAGAGGTTAAACTGATGTGGGCAAGTGTCAGTGCCTAGCATAAGGTAATTGTCTGATGACTCAGGGCGGCAGTATCATGTCCCTGGTCTTATATTCGTATGGTTTTCAGATGGATTTCAGACTGGGCAAGGGGCAGGCTCAGATCTACATCTGTGTTAGAGGTGAGAGTTATGTGAACTGGGGCCATTGTTTGGAATATGCACTGTAGCACTGTAGCACTGTCTTCCCATTCTTCATCGATTTGCTCAAGCGGGTACCAGTAATATCTCACAACAAATTGTGAGATTTGTTGTTGCTGTTATTGGCATATCGAATATGTCACGGGGAGCTTGCCAGGCTTTGCTGTGTGGGTGAGATACTCTCAGTAGCTTGACAGGCTCTCTTAGAGGGGCGGAGGAATCGAACCTGGGTTGGCCACATGCAAGGCAAACGCCTTGCCGCTGTGCTATCGCTCCAGCCCACAGTAAACATTATTCCTAATGGTGAAAAACTTAATCATTCCTATTGATATCAAGTAGAAGGCAAGGATGTGTACTATTTCCACTCGTATTCAACATTGTGCAAAAGCAATCAGGCAAGAAAATATAATTAAAGGAGTCAAAATTGAAGAGAAGTCAAATTACCTTTATTTGTAGATGACATGACATTTATAAAAAATCAAAGAGTCTACATACAAAACCTGCTAGAAACAATAAACCAATATAACAAAGTGGCCAGCTATAAAGTTAATAGACAAAAACCAGTTTGCATTCTTATATACAAATAGTCAGATGAGAAATAAATTAAGTAATTAATCCCACTCAAGTTAGTATTTATTAAAATAACATTAAATGCCTATGAATGAATTTAATGAAAGTGGTAAGAAATTTATATCACAAGAACTTTAAAACAACAAATAGAAGAAAGCCTTAGAAAATGGAAAAATACTCCATTCTCTTGAATTGTAAGAATCAATATTCTCAAAATGACCATCCTTCCTCAACGATTCTATAGGTTCAATGAAATCTCTATTCGAATAGAAAAATCATACATAAAAATAAAAAAACTTGGGAGTATTTCATTATCTTACTTGAAAGCTATAATGACAAAATAGCATGGTATTAGAATAAGGATAGACACTGACTAATGGATCAGCATAGAATATCCAAGGACAAAACCACACATATAAGTGTAGCTATTATTTGACAAAGGAACTAAGAGCGTTAAATGGAGTGAAAACAACATCTCCAAAAATTGGTGCTGGCAAGACTGTATAATCACATGTAAGAAATGAAAACTGGATCCATATCTCAGATCCTACAAAAAAGTGAATTCAAAGTGGATAAAAGGTCTTGACATCAGATAGGAATATATAAAATACATTGAGGAAAATATAGGTAGAATACTCAAAACTCTGGACTTCAAAAAATGTTTTCAATAAAACAACGCTGCTTGCAGACTCAACAGAATAAAAAATTTACCAAAATTAAAGTTTCTGAATGGCTAAGGAAACACAAACTAAAACTAAAAGACAGCTAACTGAATGATAGAAAATATTTGTAGTTAACACACCAGAGAGGTAAAGGTAAAAAGGTAAAGGCCCTCCCGTTGATTGTCGATTTGCTCGAGCGGGCCCAGTAACGTCTCCATTGGAGACTTTGTTGTTACTGTGTCTGGCATATCGAATACTCTCGGTAGCTTGCCGGGCTCTCCGAGAGGGGCGGAGGAATCGAACTCGGGTCGGCCATGTTGGCCGCTTGTAAGGCGAACGCCCTACCCGCTGTGCTATCGCTCCAGCCCAACACACCAGATAAAGTATTAAATCTAGGATATATGAAGTACTCACAAAGATAAACAAAAAAATCCAAAATCCTATAAAAATGTGAAAAGAAAATGAACAGGGACTTCTCAGAGGAATCCTGACAGATAGCCAACAGGCACATGAACAAAAAATGCTCGTCATCACTTATTATTTGGGAAATCTAAATTCAGAAAATGAGATACCATCTCACACCAGTAAAAGTGGCACATAACAAAAATAATGGGAACACTCTCTGTTGGTGGGGATGTGGTGAAAAACGAAACGCCATCCACTACTATTGTAACATTGTCTGGTTCATACCCTATGGAAAACAGTATGGATGGTTCTTAACAAACTTATAATTGAGCTGCCACATGACCTTTCAGTTATTTACCCAAAGACAGAAAAACACTGATTCAAAAGGATGCATACACAACATTATTTATTGCAGCACTCAGTACTATTGCTAATATTTGAAATCAACCTTGATGTCCAAGAACAGATCAGTGATTGAACATATGATTATATACTCAATGGCATACTACACATCAGTAAAGAATGAAAAAACTATGCAATTTGTTGTAAAATGGACAGAATTTGAAGACACCATGTTAACTGAAGTAAGCCAGAAGAAAGATAAACACAGGATGATGCCACAAATATGTAGTATTTAGAGTAAATATGTAAACAAATGCAATGTTTCAAAGGGTGAATACTTACGTAACTCTTGATCCCAAAGTATAGGGAGGAGAAGGAAAGACAATAAGTGGAGGGGGAGAAGAGACAGATGAGAACCAACATGGGGCAAGGGCCAATGCACATTGGTGGTCCTAAAAAGTGATACAGCAAAATATACGTCCCACACACTCAACAACATTGAAATCATAAGACCCAGACTTTCATAACAAAACTTAAAAAGGTGCTCATCTAGATGGCAGTTTGAGAGAGTGGGAGCTGTGAACACTGTTAGAGGAAAGATAAAACTGGTGTCTGGATTGGTGATTGAATATTATATGTCTAAAACCCAACTATGAATAACTTTGTAAAGCACGGTGCTTTCATAGAATAAAATTTTGGAAATATTAATATAGAAAATTCTCTGCTTCTGAAGTCAAGAACGACATTTGCCTTGTCCCAATTCCCTCTATTTATTTTTTTAAAAAATCATACCTTGTCCTAGTGGGCTGGAGCAATAGCACAGCAGATAGGGTGTTTGCCTTGCACATGGCCGACCCATGTTTGATTCCTCCATCCCTCTCTTAGGACCCAACAAGCTACCGAGAGTATCATGTCTGCATGGCAGAGCCTGGAAAGCTCCCTGTGCTGTATTCGATATACGAAAAACAGTAACAAGTCTCACAGTGGAGGCGTTACTGGTGCCAATTCGAGCAAATCAATGAACAATGGGAGGACAGTGCTACAGTTAAGACAGTGCATACTTCTTAAACTTAAGAAAAAGAATTTCAAAATTTTTGAGAAAAAAATTCAATATTGTCCATGGTATTTAGAATTCTGTCTTTTGGTGTTCAGTACCATCGACCATATCCACATAATTACTAAGCTCATTGAGGTTTCTCAGTAGTTCAAGATGCCGCTCTGTCTAACATTCATTGATTTAAAGAAGGCCTTTGATTTTGTTGAAATGGAAACGGTCATAGAAGCCTTAGCCAATCAGGGCGTACAAACTCAATACATCAGGATCCTTCATGAGCTCTATTACGGATTCACTACCAGGATCTCACCATTCTAAAAGAAGTAATCATCCATCTCAAGAGAGGGGTTCGGCAGGGTGATACCATTTCTACAAAACTCTTCAGTGCCACCCTCGAGAACATCATGCAATGACTGGAATGGGAAAGAATGGGAGTGAAGATAGATGGTCGGCAACTACACCACCTCCGCTTTGCTGATGACATCGTTCTAATAACACCAAACATCAGCCAAATGGCACAAATGCTGACCGACTTCGACAGTGAGTGTGGAAAGGTCAGACTACAGCTGAATCTTACAAGACAATGTTTATGAGAAACAACCTTGTTCCTGACGCTCCATTCGCTCTCAATGGAACCACCATCTCTGAATGCAACCGTTATATATACCTAGGTCGAGAAATCAACATGATGAATGACCTGGCACCTGAGTTGCGCAGGAGGAAGAGAGCGGCTTGGAATGCCTTCAAGAGTGTTGAAGAAATAACTAAGAGGACAAAGAACCTCCAGCTATGAGCACACCTCTTCGATTCCACTGTTCTTCCTGCATTAACATATGCCTCAGAGACCTGGGCGCTACGAAAACAGGATGAGAACGCTATTCGGGTCTCTCAAAGAGGAATCGAAAGAGCTTTGCTTGGAATATCACGATTCACTCAAATGAGAGATAGAATCCGGAGTTCTGATCTCCGTCAACGCTCAAAAATCAGAAACGCTATCTCATTTGCCAAGGCATCAAAAATCAGATGGTCTGGACACGTAATGAGGTTTACAGACAACTGCTGGACTAGAGCCATTACTGACTGGATTCCACGTGAGGTCAAAAGATCACGTGGACGCCCACCTACAAGATGGTCAGACTTCTTCGTCAAGACCCTGAATGATCGGTTTGAGGCTCTGCATGTTCCTAGAACGAACAGATGCCATTGGGCTATGCTAGCATGCAAATGGGATGAATGGAGACGTTACTGGCACCCGCTTGAGTAAATCGATGAATAATGGGGGATCAAGTGATCAAGTCTTATGGTGTTATGACTCATACTTATGTAAAAATAATATGTATCTTTTTTCTAAAGTGAGCTACCTTTTAATTTAAGAAACATAAGAGAGAAATGAGATAAACCCATTGAAAAAAGAAAAAGAGCTGAAAGTAGACTATAGAGAAAACATGATTACCACTCAATGCCTCTTTTGCAAGCCACAACACCCAAAAGGAGAGAGAGAACAAACGGGAATACCCTGACACAGAGGCAGGGTGGGATGGGGGGATGGGGGGGTGGGAGGGATACTGGAACCTGTGGTGGTGGAAAATGGGCACTGGTGGAGGGATGAGTGTTTGACCATTATACAATTGAAACCCAAGTACAAAAATTTGTAAATCTACAACTGTAACTCATGGTGTTTCACTAACCAAAATTTAAAAAAAAAGTAAATGATGGAGAATGGGCACTGGTGGAGGGAATGGGTACTGGATCATTGTATAACTGAAACCCAAGCACAAAAATTTGTAAGTCTACAACTGTACCTCATGGTGTTTCACTAATAAAAATTTTAAAAAAAGAAAAAAGAAAAATAAACTTACTCAAGTTGGGATACAGGTGACATTTACAATGGTGTGCACTATAAAGAAGGGAAAGGAGCTCCACATTTAGAGTAAGGTAGAGTGTGTAAATACAAAAGTATGTGAATTGGGAAATTTTCTTTTAATTTAATCTTTTATTCAAACAACCCATTATTCAGAAAGTCATTGACAGTTGTGTTTTAGGCACATGACATTCTAGCATCAATCCTACTAGCAGTAAGTAAACTTCCCTCCACCACTGTTCCCATGGTACCTCCTCTCTGCCTAGCCTACCACCTTGACAGGCACATATTATGAAGTTGGGTGGTTGTAGTTTGTATCTTGTATTTTCAGTTTTTAATCTATGGTTTGCATGAGCTGTACCACTCCCCGACATTATCCGTTTATCTGAGGCCACTGATATTATTCTTCATTGCTTCCTTTCTCATTTTCTTCCTTGCTGCATTAGTGTTCTTTCCCTTCTTTGTCTGCATTCTTACCTATCTGATCAAGGGGTTATCTAGGCACCCCCTTTTAAAGCATCACATTCCTTTGTCCAATTTTTCTCACAAATAAATGAGATCAACTCTCATCCACTGCTGGTGGATATGTTGTCTGCTTCAACCCCTGTGAAAAACAGTATGAAGAGTTCTCAGTAAATTTAGAACTGAACTGCCACATGACCCAGCAATTCTGCTTTTGGGTATTTACCCCAGGTTATGAAACCTACAAAACCATTCATTCAAAAGGAAATATGCACAACACTATTTATTGCAGTACTTAGTTTGTTAGCATCTGCAGGAACAATGGAATCATGCAATTTTCTCAAAACTGGATGGGGTTGGAAGATATATTAAATAAAGTAAGCCAGAGAAAGGACACAGGATTATCTCAATTATCTGTGGCATAAAGTTACGTGTACTTTTTTTTTCATTGTTACATTATTTGCAATAGCAAAGAGCTGAAAAAATTTTGTCAGTTGGCCAATGCATTAAGGAAATGTGATATGAAAATAGAAACATGGAATTATTATTCAGTCTTAATCGGAGGGGTATTCGACAATTTGGGTACAAATTGAATGAAACCGAGAACCTTATATTTAGGACTAAGTGTCCAAAATATTTAAGGACTAAAAGTAAAAGAAAGGCAAAGATTGCTTGATTATATGCTCATCCCTCAAAATTGCCAAACTCACAAATATAAAAAATGAATTAGTAGTTACCAATGGCTATTATATAGAGGAATAGTGATACAGTGGTAAAACTCTATAAACTTCAGTTATAGGATGAAGCAATAATACAGAGGTAGGGCATTTGCCTTTCACGCAGCCAGCCCGGCTGAGCCAGGTTTGATTCCTCCACCCCTCTCGGAGAACCCGGCAAGCTACCGAGAGTATCTTACCCACGCGGCAAAGCCTGGCAAGCTACCCATGGCGCATTCAATATGCCAAACACAGTAATAACAAGTCTCAAAATGGAGATGTTACTGGGCCCCCTCGAGCAAATCGATGAACAACGGGAGGACAGTGTTTGTTTGTTTGTTTGTTTTTTGTTTGGCCTAATGTATAAGATGGTGACTGTAGTTAATAATATTAAATGATATCTTAAAATTTGTTGAGAATATAAATTTTTCACAAAAATGAGATGATTAGTGTTCTAATTAACTTGTGGTAATCATTGTGCAATGGTTATGTATATCGAATTTAATGCACATATAAAATGTATGCGATACTTTCATTGTCTTATTAAAACTGGAAAAATTTACCTAGATATGTTATGCACTAGGATTTTTTTGTTTGTTTTGGGGTCACACCTGGCAGAACTCAGGCCTTACTCCTGCTGTGCTTTTAAAGATCACTCTTTTCGGTGCTCAGGGTTCCATATAGGGTTCTAGGAACCAAACCCAAGCCAGTTGTGCTCAAGGCAAGCACCATACTTACTGCACTACCTCTGGCCCATACCAAAATATTTACATTATATGAGAATAGAAGATAACACAGAGCTCATTATTCTTTGGGAGGAATCAAGTAATATCACACATTCCAGGGATATCAGTAATGTACTCATGAGAAAGGCACTAATAATGATAAAATATTTCAGTATTGACTATTTCTCTGTCAGAGGTGATATCAGGGTTTGACACAAATGTGTACCTGATAGTGACAAATGTGACAAGGGCTGGAGCGACTGCACAGCAGGTAGTGTGTTTGCCTTGCATGCAACCAACCTGGTAAGCCCAGGTTGGATTCCACCGCCCCTCTTGGAGAGCCTGGCAAGCTACTGAGAGTATCTTGCCCACCCGGCAAAGCCTGGCAAGCTACCCATGGCGCATTCAATATGCCAAACACAGTAATAACAAGTCTCAAAATGGAGATGTTACTGGGCCCCCTCGAGCAAATCGATGAACAACGGGAGGACAGTGTTTGTTTGTTTGTTTGTTTTTTGTTTGGCCTAATGTATAAGATGGTGACTGTAGTTAATAATATTAAATGATATCTTAAAATTTGTTGAGAATATAAATTTTTCACAAAAATGAGATGATTAGTGTTCTAATTAACTTGTGGTAATCATTGTGCAATGGTTATGTATATCGAATTTAATGCACATATAAAATGTATGCGATACTTTCATTGTCTTATTAAAACTGGAAAAATTTACCTAGATATGTTATGCACTAGGATTTTTTTGTTTGTTTTGGGGTCACACCTGGCAGAACTCAGGCCTTACTCCTGCTGTGCTTTTAAAGATCACTCTTTTCGGTGCTCAGGGTTCCATATAGGGTTCTAGGAACCAAACCCAAGCCAGTTGTGCTCAAGGCAAGCACCATACTTACTGCACTACCTCTGGCCCATACCAAAATATTTACATTATATGAGAATAGAAGATAACACAGAGCTCATTATTCTTTGGGAGGAATCAAGTAATATCACACATTCCAGGGATATCAGTAATGTACTCATGAGAAAGGCACTAATAATGATAAAATATTTCAGTATTGACTATTTCTCTGTCAGAGGTGATATCAGGGTTTGACACAAATGTGTACCTGATAGTGACAAATGTGACAAGGGCTGGAGCGACTGCACAGCAGGTAGTGTGTTTGCCTTGCATGCAACCAACCTGGTAAGCCCAGGTTGGATTCCACCGCCCCTCTTGGAGAGCCTGGCAAGCTACTGAGAGTATCTTGCCCACCCGGCAAAGCCTGGCAAGCTACCCGGGACGTATTCTATATGCCAAACACAGTAACAACAAGTCTCAAAATGGAGATGTTACTGGGCCCCCTCGAGCAAATCGATGAACAACGGGAGGACAGTGCTACAGTGCTACCGTGTACCTGATAATATCCATGGGAATGTTGAGAATCTAATATACCAGAGACCAGGTGGTAATCTTAAATACAAAAGCAAGGAATTTGTGATTATTGAAATGATCATAAAGATTGGGTAGTTAATACAAGACTCTTAACTCTGAAGGAACAATGGAGATACATATAAAAGTGGCTTTCTTGATTTCAAAATTGTGGTTAGATGATACTTAACCCGAAAAATAAGAATTTTCTTACCCAAAAAGTTATTATTCTTTTACACAGTACTATATTTTAGCCAATATTTGATTTTTAAAACAATTGAAGAAATGTCTATGTCCCTGCAATGCTACAGAAGTTCATATTATAAAATAACCGCCAGTTCTTTTCCAATAAAACCTAGAGCTGTTTATTTGAAATTTTAACAATTAAATCTGTAGAGATTTCTGCCAAAACCAACTGGGTTCCAAGATTTGTTCCTGAGTCTCTGGGATCATGACTCTTAAGCAGCTTGATCAGGATCCAGAAAGGCCATTCATGGGTGGAGACTCAGGTCTCATTGGGACGGGGAGGAAAGGGCTGGCTCCACCCCCATCCCGTGAGGCCCCACATATCTCCTCACTGAGGGCTCAAACCTGACTGTCCAATGGCCTCTGGAGGATGGCGGCCACTGAGCCGCCAAGGGGGAGCAGGCGGAGGGACAGCACCCTTTCCCCCCTGGGGTGGCCCAGCGACGGTAACTTACTGTGGGATCCGGGCGCATTTCTGCCAAAAGTCACTGGGCTTTGAGATTTGTTTCCTAGTCTTTGGGATCATGGCTGTTAAGCAGCTTGATCAGGAACCAGAGAGGCAGTTTGTGGGTGACTTGGGTTCTTGTTGGTATGGGGAGGTAAGGGCCAGCTCTACCCCCATTCCGTGAGGCCCCATGTGTCTCAACACTGCGGGCCCAAACCTGATTGTCCAGTGGCCTCTGGAGGATGGCGGCCTCTGGGCCACCAAGGGGAACAGGCCAAGGCATGAAACCTATTCCCACCTGGGGTGGCCCCGCACCGGTAATCTACTGCAGGGACTGGACGCATTTCTGCCAAAAGCCATTGGATTTCGAGATTTGTTTCTGAGTCTCTGGGATCATGGCCGTTAAGCAGTTTGATCAGGAACCAAAGAGGCCATGACTCCAATTATATAGCTGAGCCTGAGGTGGTTTGTGGGTGTGTCTTCCACATACCTTTTAGCCATTTACTTTCTTGGTAAATTTTGCACCAAGATTTTGGGGTCTGGCCAAAGGCACAACAGCAATATGGGGTTATTGGAAGTCTGAAGGTGCCATCAGGCTGCTGATGCACTCGCCTCACAGGTACAGATTGACCAGCTGGCGGCACCATACCCCGTTATTTCAATTTTTTAAAGGCTGGAGTGATAGCACAATGGGTAGGGCATTTGCCTTGCAAGCAGCAAACATAGCCGACCTGAGTTTGATTCTTCCGCCCCTCTGAGGGAGCCTGGCAAGCTACCGAGAGTATCTCACCAGCACAGCAAATCCTGGCAAGCTACCCGTGATATATTTGATATGCCAAACACAGTAACAAGTCTCACAATGTTACTGGGTCCGCTCGAGCAAATCGATGAACAATGGGAGGACAGTGACAGTGACAATTTTTTAAATTTTATTTTTATAGTTGTTCACAATAAAGTTATTACATTCAATATTCTAATATCAATCGCACCATCATTACATCTGCCCACCACCATTATTTTGAATATTCTCACAACCCTTGATTTTTATTC
The DNA here is from genome assembly GCF_029834395.1 of Sorex fumeus. Classification (NCBI taxonomy): domain Eukaryota; kingdom Metazoa; phylum Chordata; class Mammalia; order Eulipotyphla; family Soricidae; genus Sorex; species Sorex fumeus. Next base: position 15,420,390 of record NW_026606107.1, read on the forward strand.
CTTGATATGAATTATCCTCTTCACTGGGGTCCCATGGATGGGAGTGGGCTGAGTTTCCCTCCCTGCAGCTGAAGACCTCCAGAACCCAGCCACAGCCATTCTTAAGACCACTCTCCACACACTTGGGCGAGCCTCACGCATGAACGAACTGGCAGAGGAACCCAGGTGTGCAGAACCCAGGGCTGATATCTCCAAGCTGCTTGGACCGGGACTGGGGGTCCTCCACCCAGACCTGCCATCTTCCAGTAGCTAGGCTTTACACCCACCAACTATCCCTGGCACCATGTAATCACATCAAGACCCAGAGACTATAAAACCAAGCTCCTGGAAACATGTGGGAGCTACTGTCTAGTTCTCATTCTCAGAGAACCTGAAAGGGTACCGAGAGTATCCTGCCTGAACGGCAGAGTCTGGGAAGCTCCCCGTGGCATATTCGATATGCCAAAACCCAGTAACAATGATTGTCTCATTCCCCTGACCCTGAAAGAGCCTCTAATGTGGCACTTGCTAAAATCTCAGGGCTTAGACGAATGGAGACATTTCTGGTGACTGCTTCAGGAAATCAATGAACAACAGTGACAGTGATACAGCGATGAATTATCCGCTAAAAATTACCTAAAAATTTTTCCTTAGAGGAAAGTGTGTAAGAGTTTTGTATCTCACACTGGCATCATTATACTCTTGTACAAGAGATTACTATCATGTTGTTAGAGGTTGAGCATCTGTGGAAAAATATTATCAAGATCGGTTGCCTTCTACTTACACCCCATCAAGTGTGGTGTGCTACTCTTGGTACATCAGTAGCGTAGTGTATGAGAGTTTGGCCAATAATGCCAACCCGAGCCTAAGGAATTCTAAAATTATAAATAGGGTGATAAAACTGGGGTTAATTTTTTAACTTAATGGTGACTTTGGGGTCCAGAGTAATCTCTGCAGTTTGTGACTCTCTTCTGGTTTTTATTTGTGAGTCTCTGGATCATGGCTGTTAATGAGATTATATAACACCAGAGGTAGTACATGTGTATTACTGTGAATCTCCAGGAAAAACAGGGAGATGTGGGGAGTTCTCCCATCCCCGACTCTGAGCCTGGAGAGTTTGGTCACAAAATCCACGTACCTGTGTTTTTCAGCAGATTTCCTCATGGGTAAGGCTCATCCGAGCCTGTAGAGATTGACTATTAGCATGGCAGTGCTAGAGCCCCACTCTGGGTTGCCCCAGATGAGACTCAGCCTGGCATGGGACTGAAGACATATCTGTAGCTTATGGCTCTCTTATGAGATTGATTTTTGAGTCACAGAGTTTGGACTAAATAATTTAGCTTGATAACCAAGAGAAGGTAGAGTTGTTTCCCACAATGTAAGAAGAAATATACACAGTGCAACACAATCCACATGAACATTTCTTTGTTCTTTAAAGTGAATGGAGTTTGTCAACGGCAACATTATTCAAAGACCAGACATTTCAGGAACTAATACTGGGATCATAAATGCCGGAAAGGCATCATGACTTATAGAAGCAGTATCTGAGAATGAGGGTTATTTAGAATGGACAATGTAGGAGGCCATACAATTTTGGCCCTCTGGTCAACTGCAATGTTTTTCCATTATGGCCTTTATTAAACATCCCCCCCGGAAAAAAATCTTTAAACTTTGGGTAAGAGAACATGAGCAAAGAATTGGATATAGGTAGTGAAAGTCATGGAACATTGCTATTCTATAATATATTCTATAATATATTCTATAATATACTCGAAGTTAAGTACTCGAAGTTAAGTCACATAAGAACTTCCAAGTATTTCTAAAGTACTTGACCTAGAGTAATATTTTCACTTCTAGGAAATGGTTGAGCACCATTAGGGTACTAAAGTTAGGATATTTCTTAGCAACATAGATTTTTCTAAAAGCTAATTTTGTTTTTATTAGTGAAACACCATGAGGTACAGTTGTAGACTTAAAATTTTTCTGCTTGGGTTTCAGTTATACAATGATCGAGTACCAATCCCTCCACCAGTGCCCATTCTCCACCACCAACGATCCCAGTAGCCCTCCCCACCCCACCAGTCCCGCCTTTGTGGCAGGGCATTCCCTTTTGCTCTCTTTCCTTTCGGGTGTTGTGGTTTTAAAAGCCAGTTTTTGCTGCGGTCTTTTCATTGTTTTGATTGAGACTTTCTATAAACTGCAATATATTTTTAGCCTTTTGTTACCAGCTTTCATTTCTTTAATTTCTGTTTCCACTGCAGTCAGAATTTCATCATAGTCTGAAGGTTCTCTCCAACTATTCCATTTCCTTTCTCTTTTAAACTTTACCAATATTTCTCTCATTTCTTAAGTCTCATTATGTCTTTGATGATTTATGAAGACTCTCAAATGATCCAGGAGAGATAGTTAGAACATAACTTAAGGTAGAGGGTGAAAATTTAGCTTTTATTTGCCAATTGTTTGGGGAGAATACTAGTTCAATTTCTTCCCTGATCCTAATCTATTAATTTCTCCCAATCCAACCTCTCACTAATATGTAATTATATTTATATAGTTTTGTTATCCTAGGTTACTTTATACAGACACTGGTACACATCTGTTATGAAACTCATGTATGCAAATATTGTATGCACTTACTTAAAATAATATTTTATATATTTTTATCTTACTACATATTTATTCTTCTTTATTTACATGACTTTCCATGGCCAGTGAAATATTATCTATTAAACCAATTACATACTTAATGGTATGGCAATTTTTGGTTCTATTAATTTGGCATAAGATGAATAAACGCAGACGTCCACTCTCCTCGCTCACGTGAGATATGAATACTCTGAGTATCTCATTGTTGTAAATTAATCCCATGCAGGAGGATTCTCCTACAGGATAAGAGAAAGCAATTGTAGATTTGATGTGCTTCAATGTTTTTTCAACATAATAATTGTGGCATATAATATCAAATTTGTATTTTCACAAAACACACATATCTTTTACGCATTTTTTGAGTGTAAGACCCTTCTAAGCAGTGTTTAGGAAGCCTGGCAAACACTTCACTTGGTTCCTGGGTAATCATTTGGATGGCCACATGCTAAGGTTCAAGGATGTTGTGCTGGTATGGTACTGAGGACAGCAAGGGCCAACCCTAGGCAGGAAATTTTAGGATTACACGCTGCAATGCTCACAGGGCAATACTGTGCCAGAGATCAAATGAGAATCAGGTTTAAGTACCCTAGTCACAACAAAATAAATTTTTTATGGTTTTATAAACTCGTAAAGTGCTACAGTAATTTGTAAGTACCTTATATATGTATGTAATAGATGACAAATATCACATTTATAGAAACCACTATTACCATAATTAATTGATAAAGTGAAGATTTCACTTTTTCCAGGACACATAAATTGTGTCACTAAATAATATACTAAAGTGGGAAAAGGTCTAAAGGCAAACAACTGCATAAAGACCTCCCTGTATATGTATATGTGAGGTAGAAAATACTATCTACACAATCTACACATAGTTTCTCTGTTGTAAATATAGTTAATCTATTTTAAAGATATAACGTTTTCTACTTTTCAATTGATGTATTAATTTATTACTTCAAGTTCTACTTCATTTAAATTTATCTTTCATGTTTGTCTCATTAAAATCAATGTGTGCATGTTTATTTTTTTTGATGCTAAATAAAATATATTTAACAAAATATGAGCATCATCCAAAGAAAAACTGCTATGTTTCAACCTAAATTCAGAAGTAGCTTCTAAATTAAAACTTCAGAACAGATGATAAAACGCTACAATATTTTTATTTTATTAGTCTAAGTACTTAATAAATAAAATTATATCCATAAAAATATTTGTACAAAATGTCAGTTACTTGTTTTCATGTATTACGTGTTTTATTACAGTTCCACAGAAACAGAAATGCTCATTTGAGAGTAGCCAGTGGTTACAGTGGTAAGGCTGTTCTGTGAAACCAAGTGCTCGTTGGTTGCTTGCTCCTTAAAGCAGCTTATGAATCCATTTTGCTTCAGGCTGAAGGATAAAATAAAAAGCAAAAATGTATTAATTTTGGATATTTTATAGTTTCTTAAGGACCACACCACAAACAATAATGTGCTAGAAAGAAGGTAAGAGAAATATAACTTTCACTATATATATTTAAAATGAATATTCTTATAGTCTATCCCAGACCTACCAAGTCCAAATATGAGATGGCATTAGGAGAGTGCAGGTTCAATGATTTTCCGGGGTGACCCTAATATCCTTTGAAAGACAAGAAGTATTGAATCCTAGTTCAACCACCATAATTATAGGAACAAAATATAAATGATGTCACATTATGGTTAAAAGTCCTAATAACTATTTAAATTGATTAAACTTTTAGTGTAATATAAAAAAGTATTGAAAATTATTTCATCATTTCAAATTACACCACCAATACAAACGTTCTCACATTTATATTTTAATACCCATTTAAGAAAACATGCAGCTTTGTATTATTTTATTACTAGCTTTCTCTTAACATATAAATTTCCTCTAATTATCTAGGTCCTATAATTACTTTTAAAATAATATATACTGTTCTACATTTTATACTAAATGATATACATTTAACAATCAGTTAATTTTGTACACTTAGTTTAATTGTAAAATTTCTATTTTAGACAAAATTTCAATCATTTTTCATTAGTATACTCATTCTCCATCATATGATGCAATTCCATATATTGATTCTGCTATTAGCTACATAGGTGTTTCTTGAATGGAAACTTGTACATTTTCGTTCTATAAAAATCTTGCTCATCTTTGATGATTCAGCTCAAATATTGCTTCTGTACCTTTGTTGAATGAATCAATTGATGTAATAATTTAAAAATTGATATATTAAAATATATGCTATTAAATATCTACCTGCTCCTTAAATTTTGTATTTGTTATTGCTTAAGTAGCTACAATAGTGCTAGCATTTATGGTATCAATGTACAAAATTACTTCACTCCAACATCACCAATATGCCCACGGCCCTAAAATTTTTAGTAGCCTTTTTACATCTTGCTAATTATTAAATATATTATGTTGTTAAATATTAAGTGATAGCAAGAATATTTATAAAACAAAGACCTTTATCTTCACTGAAGTTACATTTTACCAGAGGATACACACAATAATTTACATGGTGGAAGGTAGAAAATTCTACAGAAAAGAAGTTGGTGGGGTGAGGATTGATGTCAAGCAAGTATGGGACTTTGCAATTTTTATCGTTGTATTAGTATCTCTAAAATTGACATTTTAGGAGATATTATAAGTGTTATTATGGTTTTATATGAATATGAGCTTTGGAAAATGTACAGAAGGAAAAGCCTATCACATAAAAATGGAGATGAATATGATAAAGGCATACTGGAAATAATTATATTAATCACATTCTTATATTTGTAGGGTGATTTAGCACTTAGAAATACTTTTATTATATTACTTCTCATTTTTACTTAAAACCAATTTGCTATGAGAGGTTATTTGGTGTTATTATTATGATTATTTGCTGTTAATTTGACCCAAATTACAATACCCTATGATTTAGGAATGATACTGACGTCAAATATGTTTTTAATGTCCACTGAAACTTAGAAATTGGCTGAATATAAAGGAAAGCATACAAAAGTATGATTCAGAAAGTAGTCTAAAGATACATATATGAAAATAACTAACAAAAATGTTAATATAAATAAAAAAGGATTACTTTCAGTGTGAGTACATAGAGGAGAGAGGAGAGAGGCTGTCTAATTGGTAAACAATAGAAAATGACTTGAAGTTGGATGTGGGAAGAAATGCTAGAAATGGATGTAGAGAAATAGTAGTTCCAGCTCAGAAGGAAAACGATCACAGAAATTAAAGAAAGTTGGAGAGTTCATATATTTTTCATGGAAATAATAGGCCACAAAAATATAATAATGAAGACAAAGCCATATTATTTGGGACTGATAAATCTGGAGAATTTAACTCATCAACATAATATGAATAAAAGTAAGGGGATAGATATTTATAAAATAAATGTTAATATACCTAAGAAGATTCAGCTATTGGACAAGGATTCTTCTGTACATACTGCCCTAGAACAAAAAACTTAACTATGGAAATATGAGAAAATAACTTTTCTTTTAAAGTGATGACTGGGGTAAATATCCTAAATATGTCTGGCACGTTTATGGAGCATTATTCCAAAATCAGGTTAATATTGATGAAGATAAAATGAAAGAATACAAGCCCAGTGGCATATCATAATTTACAGGTTTATAAATAGTGCTACCTCAAAAATTAAATTTTAAAAATGAGATTTTGTTCCTTGTGTATGGAATTTCCCAAATTCAAACTCTAGCACTGTATACCCACCAACAGCATCAAAGTTTTTGCCTTAATAGTCCCCAAAACCTCTTGTCATGGCTCAGGGGCTCATCTACTAGGCCACAGTGACATCAGATTCAAGCTTGCATACTGAAATTTCAGGTACAGAGAATAAGGAAAATTATCACTAGAAGTGACCCTAAGGATCTCTGAGTAGTTTGGGAGGTCACACAAAAATAAAATCAGAAAGAAAAACAATTTGCATTATTTAAAACTATAAATATTTTGACATTAATTCTGAGTGAGGGATTAGTGATTTTTATTTTTGAAGACTGTTTCTGTTACACAATTGAACTACTCATTATAAATGTTTTTAAATGAACTTTATTACATAAACTCTTAACTAATAGTGTTATACATTTAAAAGATGCAACGTGCCGAGTTTTCATAGATAAATCAATGGTAACATATTAATAGTGGGAGACCTTAAAACACCACTGTTGTCATTGGACAGATAAAGAGAGAATATATAGAAATAGAAATAAGAGTCCAAAATAAATATCTGGAATCATAGGTTTAAGAGTTTTATTTATGACACCTCATACCCCTGGAGCCAAATACACATTCATAAGTATTTAGTGATGACTTGAATATTCACAAAGTTAAAAATAAAAGTGTATGAGGTATAATTTCAGACCACGTGATTATAAATATAGAAATCAATCCTAGAAAGAAATTAATACTTAATAATTAGCACTTAATATTGCCAGTCTCACGATTGAAAGACTTGGACCCAGGGTTTTGAGAGAATCCTCTCTCCAACCTCAACCCCTAGAACAGGGAGCCAGAATTGTCTGTTCTCAGTTTCCAGGAACAGGTACTCTGTCCATCGTCTCCCTGTCACCATGGCCAGGGTGACAGGGAGAGGTCAGCAGACCTGCTATTCTGAAGACCTTGGGTCCAGGAACCTGAGTGCTTCCTCTTCAACTAACCCCAACCCCTAGATTCTGGAGTTGCATCATCTGAAATCAGCTATAATTCTCTAAACTAAAAACTGTGTGGATGCCAGGAGAATTACTCCATAACTTAGAGGCCAGCTGGGTATTCTAGGGGAAAGGACAATTCAGATAGAAAGGGGAACACCAAGTGGAGGGTGTTTGGAGGATCCTCCCAGGAGGGGAGATGCAAGTTGAAAGTAGACTGGACTGAACATGTTCGCCACTCAATGCCTCTTTGGCTGATCACAGCGCCCAGGAGGAGAGAGAGAACAGGGGGGAATGCCCTGCCACAGTGGCAGGGGGGGGATGGGGGGATGGGAGGATGGGGGGGGAGGGATATTATCCTGGTGGTGGAAAATGGGCACTGGTGGAGGGATGGGTATTTGATCGTGGTATGACCAAGATCCAAGCACAAAAATTTGTAAATCTACAACTGTACCTCATGGTGTTTCACTAATAAAAAAGAAAAAAAAACAGTGTGGATGTTCTGCGTCCACACAAGATTATTACTGAACATACCTTCCTTTTGAAGCCAGTGGATGCAAAAACTATACTTCACTGGCCTATCAGTCATATATCTCAGTCAGCTAAATGAAGTTAATAGTTCAAAACCTCCTTGTCATACGCTAATAGCACTACATGACAAAGGAAATAATCTGAACAGAGGTATTATCAGAAGCTCTCTGGTATAAACACCTGAACATATCAATTCTTAAGTAACTGGGAATCTACAACTCCAAAAATTAACCCACATAAGATTCAAAGAACAATGGGCAAACTGAGGAAACCAACCGTGTTTTAGATAGAGATGAAAACCCAAGCAACTCCTCAATTGCATTAAAACTCTCAAACCTGGTCAAAGAAGACCTAAAATCAACACACATTACATTAGCAAGCAAAATTAAGCAAGTAATGGCCAGTGAAATGAAGCAATCATTAAATGAGAAATTTGACCAACTTAAATAACTGATACAGTGGGTGAAAAATGAAGGAGCTACAGAACACAATGGCAAGTCTTAGTAGCAGAATTGCACAGGTAGAGAATTATATGGGAAAACTGGAAGACAAACCAGTTTTGATAGGGAAATGGTAAAAGAAAATCACTAGAATGGAAGAGAATTTAAGCTACTTAATGGATAAAAGGAAGAGGAACAATCTCCAAATTATAGGAATACCAGAAGGAAAGGAACATGCGATAGGGGAAGATCTTCTTTCTCTCTGGATGGAAGCTGATGCACAGATTTAGGATGTGAGGAGAAAGCCAGTCAAAATAAATCCAAACAGAACAACGCCAATACATACAGTAATCAAAATCCAAAGAGAGAAACAGAATTCTAAAAGCTACTAGAGAGGAGAAACGTTAAATAAGGAAAACAACATAAGAGTCACAACATATTTTTCATAAGAAATGGTACAGGAGGGGCAAGAACAATAGTACTGTGGATAGGGCATTTGTCTTCCATGCAGCTGACCGAGGTTTGGTCCTTGGTATCCTATATTATCCCCCAAGAACTTCCAGGAGTAGTTCCTTAGTATTGCTAGATATGATGGAAAAAGGCAAAATACGCAACAGGAGCAACAATAAAGGAATGGCATATAGCAATTACTGAAAAAATTTTCAACCTGGAGTTCACTACCCTGCAAGACTCTCATTTAGACATGAGGGAAGGATAAAACTTTCTCAGGCAACTATGGAACAATGAGTGGCTTAGAAATGAAATCAAAGAGGAAATCAAAAGATTCCTAGAAATGAATGAAAATGAGGACACGAGTTACCAAAACTTATGGGACACAGAAAAAGCTGTGTTAAGAGGAAAGTTTATAGCTCTACAAGCATTCCTCAGAAAGGGGGAGCGAGCACACATAAATAACCTAACCTCAAGCTTAAGAGCTTGGAGAAGGACCAAAAAAAAGGAGCACAACCCGAACAGGAGGAAGGAAATAATAAAACTCAGAGCAGAGATTAACGAGATGGAAACCCAAAAAACAATCCGAAAGATCAATGAAACCAAGAGCTGGTTCTTCGAGAAAATTAACAAGATCGATAAGCCTCTAGCAAAACTCAGAAAGGAAGGGAGAGAGAAAACCTGAATAAACCGAATCAGAAATGAAAAGGGGGTCATTACAACAGAAACTACAGAAATTGACAGGATCCTCAGGGAGTAATTTGAGAAACTTTATGCCACGGAACATCAAAACCTCGAGGAAATGGATAAATTCCTAGACTCCTACAGACTCCCAAGGCTGAAGCAAGAAGACCTGGAATACCTGAACAGACCTATCACCATCAAGGAAATTGAAATGGTAATAAAAAGTCTCCCCAAGCACAAAAGTCCTGGCCTGGATGGATTTCCAAATCTTTAAAGAGGACTTACACCCAATACTTTTTAAGCTTTTCCACAAAATTGAAATATCAAAAACACTTGCAAACAGATTCTAGGAAGCAAATATTACCCTTATACCAAAAGCAGACAGATATACCACAAAGAAAGAGAATTACAGGCCGATACCCCTGATGAACACAGATGCAAAGATCCTCAACAACCTACTAGAAAATAGAATCCAACGTCTAATCAAAAAGATCCTACACCATGACCAAGTAGGATTCATCCCAGGGATGCAAGGATGGTTTAACATTCGGAAATCAATCAACATAATGCATCATATCAACAAAAGAAAAGATAAAAAGCGTGTGATCATATCAATAGATGCAGAGAAAACATTTGACATGATCCAGCACCCCTTTATGATGAAAACCCTAGCCAAAATGGGTATAGAGGGGACTTCCCTCAACATAGTTAAAGCCATCTACCACAAGCCTACAGCAAGCATCATCTTCAATGGGGAAAAACTGGTAGGCTTCCCTTTAAGATCAGGGATGAGACAAGGATTCCCACTCTCTCCACTGCTGTTCAATATAGTACTGGAAGTCCTTGCAATAGAAATTAGGCAAGAAAAAGATATTAAGGGCATTCAGGTAGGAAAGGAAGAAATCAAGCTCTCACTATTAGCAGATGATATGATATTATACTTAGAGAACCCTATAACCTCCACCAAGAAACTCCTAGAAACAATAGACTTGTAAAGTTTCTGGCTATAAAATCAATAGCCAAAAGTCCATGGCTTTCCTATAGGCAAACAGTGAGAGAGAAGAAAGCTACATGAAAAAAACAATCCCGTTCACAATTGTGGCACAGAAAATCAAGTACCTAGGAATCAGCTTAACTAAGGAAGTAAAGGACCTGTACAAAAATAAACTACAAAATGCTACTTCAGGAAATAAAAGAGGACATGAGGAAATGGAAAGATATCCCCTGCTCATGGGTCGGGAGAGTTAATATTGTCAAAATGGCAATACGTCCCAAAGCACTGTACAAATTCAATGCAATCCCTATAAGGACACCCATGATATTCTTCAAAGAATTGGAGCAAGCATTCCTGAAATTCATATGGAACAATAAGCCACCACGAATAGCTAAAGCAATTCTTGGGAAAAATAAAGTGGGAGAAATCAACCTCCCTAACTTCAAACTCTACTGCAAAGCAGTAATAATTAAAACATCATGGTACTGGAACAAAGGCAGAGTTGCAGACCAATAGAACAGGTTGAGTACAATGAAATCTCCCCTCAATCATATGATCATCTAATCTTTGATAAACGTGCAAGAAATGTGAAGTGGAGTAAGAAAAGTCTCTTTAACAAATGGTGCTTGCAAAACTGGACGGCTATATGCAAAAAATTGGCTCAGTACTCTGCCTAACACCATGTACAGAAGTAAGGTCAAAATGGAGTAAAGACCTTAACATCAGACCGGAAACCATAAGGTACATTGAAGACAAAGTTGGCAAAACCCTCCATGACGTTGAAGCTAATGGTATCTTCAAAGATGTCACACCACTGGCCGAGTAAGTGAAAACAGAGATAGATAAATGGGACTATCTTAAACTAAGAAGCTTCTGCACCTCCAAAGAAACAGTGAACAAAATATAAAGACAATGTACAGAATGGGAAAGGATATTTTCCGAATACACATCTGACAACGGGATGATATCAAGGATATACAAAGTACTGGTTGAACTCCACAAGAAGAAAACATCCAACCCCATCAAGTAATGGGCAATGAAATGAACAGAAACTTTCTCAAAAAAGAAATCCAAATGGCAAAAATGCACATGAGAAAATGCTCTACATCATTAATCATCAGGGAGATTCAGATCAAAACCACAATGAGATACCATCTCACACCTCAGAGACTGGCCACATCCAAAAGAACAAAAGCAACCGATGCTGGCGTGGATGTGGCGAGAAAGGGACAGTCCTTCACTATTGGTGGGAATACAGACTTGTTCAGCCCCTTTGGAAAACAGTATGGACCATTCTAAAGAAATTAGAAATTGAGCTCCCATTTGACCCAGCAATACCACTCCTGGGAATATATCCCAGAGAGGCAAAAATGTATAGTCAAAGTGACATCTACCCTTGTTTGTTCATTGCAGCACTCTTTACAATAGCCAGAATCTGGAAAAAACCTGAGTGTCCAGGAACAGATGACTGGCTAAAGAAACTTTGGTACATCTACACAATGGAGTACTATGTAGCTGTTAGAAAAGATGAAGTCATGAATTTTACATACAAGTGGTACCACATGGAAAGTATCATGCTAAGCGAAATGAGTCAGAAAGGGAGGATTAGACATAAAAATATTTCATTCATCTGGGGGACATAAAGTAACAAAATAGGAGATTAATAACCAAGAATAGCCGAGATCAGTACCAGGAGGATTACTCCATGGCTTAGAGGCCAGCCGGACACTCTAGGGGAAAGGGCAGCTCAGATAGAGAAGGGAACACCAAGTAAAGGGTGTTTGGAGAATCCTCCCAGGAGGGGAGATACATGTTGAAAGTAGACTATGGTCTGAACATGATTGCCACTGAATGCCTCTTTTGCAGACCACAACACCCAAAAGGAGAGAGAGAACAAAAGGGAATGCCCTGCCACAGAGGCTGGGTGGGATGGGGGGATGGGTGTGGGAGGGATACTGGGATCCATGCTGGTGGAAAATGGGCTCTTTTGGAGGGATGTGTACTTGATCATTGTTTAATCAAAACCCAAGCACAAAAATTTGTAAATCTACAACTGTACCTCATGGAGTTTCACTAATAAAAAAAAAACATTCTCAGACAAAAATGTGCTGACATCATTTTCTATAACTGTCTAAATTTCCTAAATGGAAATATTGAAAGACTATTTATATTATCATACAGCCATTTGTATAAGCAACAACTTTACAGGGTAGAATGGCAACACGCCCTTTATATAAACAATTTCTCTGAATATAAATGAGCTGAACTTTCCCATCAAAAGACACAGAGTGGCTGAATAGATAAGGAAACAAAATTTATCCACTTGATGCTCACAAAAATATTCTAGACGCAATAAACCAAGATAGCAAACTTTCTGGCTACAAAATCAGTACACAACAATCGGTTTCATTCTTATTATACAAATAATGAACCATAGGAGAAATAAATATTGTCAAAGAACATCAAATACCTAGGAATCAACTTAACAAAAGAGGTGGAAGATATATACCATGACAAACTTGAAAACAATTAAGAAATAGGAGACCTTAGAAAATGGAAAAATATTCCACACTCTTGGATTGTAAGAATTGATACTGTCAAAATGATCATTCTGCCTAAACCAGATCAATGATATCAGTATCCAAATTCAGAACATGTTTTTCAAGGGTGTAGAACAATTCACAATAAAAATTTTATTGAATTATTAAAGAACACCAAATATCCAAAATAATACCTAAAATAAAAAAAACTATGGAGTATCTCATTACCTAACTTGAAACTATACTATAAAGGCTTACTGATCAAAACAGCATGGTATTGAAATGAAGATAAATAAAATTGGTGATAAACACACGTAACAGAATTGAAACTGCATCCATATCTCACACCATATACATAAGTCAATTCAAGGTGGATCAAAGACATTTATCTCAGATCAGATCTAAAATACATTGAGTGAAATATAGGCAGAACACTCAGATTTCTAGAACTCAAAGTTGTATTCTATAAAACAATGCCAATGTCAAAGGTGACAGAATAAAAAATAAACCAATGGAACTACATCAAGTTAAAGAGTTTCATCATGGAAAATGAATCATGGGCTAAAGCTAAAATATATATTACCGTATGAGAGAAAATATTTGTGGTCATTACATCAAATAAAGAGCTGATTTTCAGGATATAGAAGTACTCACAGAGATCAGCAGAAAATGACACCAAAACCCCGTCAAAATAAAAGGATGACATCAACAAGGACTTTCCTGAAGAAGACCAATAAATGACCAATAGGCACATGAAAAATGCTCACCATCACTTATTAGGGAAACACAAATCAAGAGAGCAATGAGATACCATCTCATGTCAGTGAAAATGGCACATAAAATACTGGCAACAATCTGTGTTGTCGGGGATGTGGTGAAAAATGAATGACTATCCACTACCAGTAGGGAAGTTGATTGGTTCAACATCTATGGAATAAAATATGAAGGTTTTCTCAGAAATCTTAAAATTCACCCAGAAATTTCACTTTTGTGTATTTGCTACCAGGACAGACAAAAATTCAGTTAAAAGGACACATACACACCATTATTTATAGAACAAGTCATTACAATTTCTAATGTTTGGAATTAACCTAGATGCCTAACAACAGATAAGTGTATCATGGGTATGTGGTATATATACACAATGGAATACTACTAAGATGTAAGGAATAATGAACTCGTGTAATTTGCTGCAACATAGATGGAACTGGGAAATATCTTCTTAAATAAACTAAGTCAGAAGAATGATACACGCTTATGTATTGTCTTTATAGTAACTGGATGAGGAATTTAAATTGTTTAAAATGGATGCCTAGATCACCTTGGCCCTGGAATATAGGAACAGAAGAAAAGAAATACAGTAAAAGAGAAAAGTACAAGAGATAAATGAGAAGCAGCATGGGCAGGGCTCAAGGGCACTCATTTTTGGGTGATGTTAAGGAATGATAGAACTAATTATCCAAACCACAGATTCAACAATATTGAAATCAAGAAACCCAAACTTTAATAACAAAACTTAAAATGTGCCTGAGGGAATAAGAGAGGTAATCTGAAAACACTGTTGGAGGCAATTTGATACTGGTGGCAGGTACAGTGTTGGAACAATGTATGTCAAAAACCATACTATGAATAATTTTGTAACTCACAACACTTCAATAAAATAAAATTTGGGATAAAAAAGAGGATAAAAAGAAATTTGGAAAAAATTACAATATTTGGAGACTGAAAGCATGCCATAAAATTGCAATTGAATTAAAGAAGAAATAAACAATCACCTGAAAATGAATGGGAATGAAAAATACAAACTATAAAAGTTTATGAGGCACAGGAAAGTGGAACTAAGGGAAGGATCACAGAAATAGAAGCTTACATCTAGAAAGAAGGAAAATCTATAAATATTGCCTAACTTCACAGTTTTAGATACATGAAAATAGAAACGAATGAATTTCAAAGTAAGTATAATTAAGGAAATAATAAAATGAGGAAAAAATCAAAACAAAGATAAGAGCAGAAATTACAAACATATAAATGAAGAAAACAATATAAAAATAAATGAAACCAGGAGTTAGAATTTTTTAATAAAAATGATCAGCATAACCTTATCTGGATTCGAAGAAAAAATAAATAAATAAATTCAGAGATAAAAGTTTACAACATATACTTCAGAAACACAAAAGATCATAAGAGGTTATAATTAACAAGTTTATGCCATGAAGCTAGAGAATCTAAAATATGAATATTAGAGTATAGCCTCTAGATTAAATCAAGAGAAAATAGAAAGCCTAAACAGACCAATCACAAGGAAACTGAAGCAGTAATTTAAAAATATCCTCCACCAAAGAAGACATATGGATGGCCAATAGGCATATATAAATGCTCATCATCACCAGAATTAGGGAAATACAAATCAAAACAAAATTGAGATAATATTTCATTCCTGTGAAAATGAGAACTTACCAAAAAATATATTAAAAGGCAAGTGTGGATAGGACTGTGGTGATAAAGGAACGTTCACCCAATGTTGATGGGAGTGACATCTGGCTCGGCCTTTATGAATAGCATTATGAACATTTCACATAAAATATAGGAACAGAAATTCCATATGAACCAGCAATACCACATATTTGCAACTATACTCAGAACACAAAAACTGTAATCTGAAAGATATATGCACATCTGTGTCCATTGTTTTACTTAGCACAACAGACAAATTATGGTAACATCTCAAATCCTCAAATATAGATGAATGGATCAAGAAGTGTGGTTCATATACACGATGGGATGCTATATAGCTCTAAAAAAGAAAAAAATGCAATTATCAGCAACAAAGATGGAATTAAAGCATATCATATTGAGGATTACATCTTATTATGGCATCTTATTATCTCATTCCTATTTTGGACAAACTGGCAGGTTACCGAATGTAGCCTGCCCACATGGCAGAGTCTGGCAAACTCCCCGTGGCGTACCGAATATGTCAAATACCAGTAACAATGATGGGTCTCATTCTCCTAAAGAGCCTTGAATATAATCTCAGGGCTAGGATGAAGGTCTCGACGGTTTTGCCTGACCGATGTCGCTGTTGTCCCAAAATTTCGAACGGGATCGGACCACCGTCTCCTTTGTGCAAAATTTTACTTCACAGAGCGGGGAGAAAGGGCTGCAAAGTTCAAAAAGAGAACTCCCAGAACGACCACCAACTGGGAGCTCTTTGGCATTATTGCAGCAACATGGGAAGATGTCATTGTTGACAACATTGATGAGGAATACGATCGACAGGTTCAGCACCTCCATGAATGTGCAAGGAACGCCAAGAAAGAGATAGCCACAAAAAAACGCCTGTCTTTGAAAACTCTTGAGCTTATTCGCCAACGTGCTTTGGCGCATGCCTCAGGCAACCGCAAGCAAATGTCCGAGCTCGCAAAGCAGTGCAGAGATGCGATCAAGGAAGACCTCAAAGAGAGAAGAGCAGAAGTACTGGTAGATGCGGCAGAAGCCGGGAAAAGTATTTGTAACGCCCACCTGTCCTTCGCCAACTACAAGACCAAGATGACTGCCCTCCGACATCCTGATGGATCCATCACATCCTCCAGAATGGCAATGGAGAAGATTATCCATGACTTCTACTCAAATCTCTTCAATATCATGTCCACTTGCTGACATACCAAATTCCACAGGATGGATATGTCGTTCCCAACGTTCTCCCTTCCGAAATCCGACACGCCATTTCATCGGTAAAGAAACAAACAGCACCCGGCCCAGACAAGGTCAGACCCGAACACCTGAAGAACCTGCCGTCAGTACTCATCAATACACTGGCTCGGCTCTTCACTCGCTACCTGTCTGAATGCAAGGTTCCGTCCCAATGGAAAACCAGCAGGACCGTACTACTGTTCAAGAAGGGAGACATCCATGACATTGGCAACTATCGCCCGATCTGCCTATTGTCTGTCATCTACAAGTTGTTCACTCGAGTCATCCTAAATAGGATTGGCAGAACACTAGATGAAGGACAACCATGCGAGCAAGCCGGGTTCCGCAAAGGATTCAGCACCATTGATCATATCCACACGATAACCAAGCTCATTGAGGTTTCTCGGGAGTTCAAGATGCCGCTCTGTTTAACGTTCATTGATTTAAAGAAGGCCTTTGATTCTGTTGAGACGGAAGCGGTCATTGAAGCCCTAGCCAATCAGGGCATTCAAGCCCAATACAGCAGGATCCTCCGTGAGCTGTATTGCGGATTCACTACCAGGATCTCACCATTCTACAAAGTAGTAATCGTTGATGTCAAGAGAGGGGCTTGGCAGGGTGATATCATTTCACCGAAACTCTTCAGTGCCACCCTCGAGAACATCATGCAATGACTGGAATGGGAAGAAATGGGAGTGAAGATAGATGTTCGGCAACTACACCACCTCCGCTTTACAGATGACATTGTTTTAATAACACCAAACATCAGCCAAGCGTCACAAATGCTGACCGACTTTGACCGTGAGTGTGGAAAGGTAGGACTACAGCTGAATCTTATGAAGACAATGTTTATGAGAAAGAGCCCCGTTCCTGATGCCCCATTCGCTCTCAACGGAACGACCATCTCTGAATGCAACAGCTTTGTGTACCTAGGTCGAGAAGTCAACATGACAAATGACCTGGCACCCGAGCTGCGCAGGAAGAAGAGAGTGGCTTGGAACGCCTTCAAGAACATCGAAGAAATAGCTAAGAGGACGAAGAACCTCCGGCTCCGGGCACATCTCTTTGATTCCACTATTCTTCCTGCATTAACATATGCCTCAGAGACCTGGGCCCTACGCAAACAAGATGAGAATGCTATTCAGGTCTCCCAAAGAGGAATAGAAAGAGCTATGCTTGGAATATCACTTTTCACTCAAATGAGAGAAAGAATCCGGAGTTCTGATCTTCGACAAGGCTCAAGAATCAGGGAAGCTGTCTCATTTGCCAAGGTGTCAAAAATCAGATGGGCTGGTCACGTAATGAGATTTAAAGACTACCGCTGGACTAGAGCTGTTACCGACTGGATTCCATGGGATGTCAAAAGACTGCGTAGCCGCCCACCTACCAGATGGTCAGACTTCTTCGTCAAGATTATGAACGATCAGTTTGAGGGTCTTCATGTTCCCGGAGCGAACAGATGCCATTGGTCTATACTAGCACGCACAGGGACAAATGGAGACGTTACTGGCGCCCGCTCGAGCAAATCGACAACTAACGGGAAGTTAAGTGATAAGTGAGAAGGATGAAGAAGACGTTACTGGGGCCTGCTCGAGGCAATCGACGAATAACAGGATGATTTGTGATTTGTGAATTGTGATATTGAGGAAGTAAGTAATCAGTGAATGAATAGATACAGAATGTTCTCATGTGTTGCATTTAAAGATACAAAACAAAGTAGTAACAAAAGTTCAAATATCCGTACAATTGAGTTGAGTAGGAGATTAGGAGGAGTGTTAGGTTCCTTGGAGGAGGGAAATGAGTTACGCTGGTGATGGTTATAGGGTCTAAAAAATCATTAATAGTATTGAAAACAATATAATCTCTATAAAACTTTAAAAATTTCTTCAAGAACAAAAGCCATGACCCAATTAGTGAGCTCTTCCAAAATCTCAAAAGGGACCTAGCACACATATTACCGAAACATCAAAATCAGAGATGTTATTAAGAAGACAATTTCAGATTTATTTATCTGAGGAATAACAAAGAAAGGGTCTTCAAAAACTTTCTAGCAAACTCCATCCAATAGAAACTCTATCAAAATTCTTCTTTGCCATTAGCTTTACAATATTAGCTAAAGAAAAGAAAGGTATAATATGATCATATCAGTTGATGAAGAAATAATTCTACAAGATTCAGCATCTATTCATAATAAAAGTCCCTCAACACAATAGTGATAAAAGAAACTTATATCAAGATATTAATGACAAATACAGTAAGCATAATCATACTCATGACAAAAAATGTAGACTTCTTCCTGCTGAGATGAAGCATAACATAAAGATGTCCACTTTCTCTACTGCTATTAAAAATAGTTTATGAAGTCCAAAAATTAATATAAGTATTCAAACTATAAAATATACTAAAATAACAATATTTAATAGTATACATGAATAATCATAATGAATCCTCCAAAACACTCAGGAAAATAAATCACTACAATGTGGTAGCAGACTTCAAAATAAATGCACAAATGTTTGTGGTATTTTTTCATGCTATTTTTTCAAGCTACCTTCTTCTTTAAGGAGACAGCTTCACTAAAAAGAGTGTCTGCAAATATTAAGTACTTAGGTATTAACTGAGCATATTATGTGAAAGACATACCAAAAATTATACATCTCTTTAAAAAGAAACTGCAAAGGATACCAGAATATGGGAAAATATTGGATAAAAAATCATTGTTCAAGTATTGGAAGAAAAATCATTGTTAATATGATCATTCTATAACCTTTCAGTATCTATATTGCAAACCATAATGCCTAAAAGGAAGAAAAGGAAGAGAGAAAGAGAGCGGGAGCAAGAGAGAGAGAGAGAGAGATAGAGACAGAGACAGAGAAGAAAAGCACCTGCCTATAGAGGCAGGGGTTGGGAGTTGGGGGTGATGGGAGGAATGCTGGGGACACTGGGACTGGGAAATGTACACTGGTGGTTGGACGGGCATTGGAACAATGTATGAATGAAACCTATTTAACAGCTCTGTTAGGATCTATCTCACAGTAATTCGATACAATTTTTTAACATAAAATAAAATAAAATGACCATCCTACACAAAAATTATACAGACTTACTGCAAACTTTTTAAAATAAAAGTATTATTATAAATCAAAGGATTATTATAAAATCAAGGATTCAGAAAAATCTCTATTAAAATTTTTATGGAATCATAAAACTCTTAATAGATACAGGAATTTTTAAAAAATATGTCAATTATTGTATTTTCTGATTTTAAATTTTAATATAAAGCTATAGTCATCACTGATATGGAAATAAAATACTCAAAGTAATGTAAAAGACTATTATTCAAGAGATAAACTCTTATATTTACATAAAATTAATAAATAAAAATGTGCTAACTACTTTAAGTAGAGTAGTATAATTCTTCTTAAAAATAGTCTTGAGAACTTGATCTGCATGGGGCGGGAACTGAGGCCCATCTCTCGGCAACAAAGCTGAACGTCTCCAGGTACTCTCTCCTCATTCAAACAGGGACAGCCTGCCCCCAGGGCTTGGGACTCTCTCTGGGCATTCACAGCTAGCTCGATCCCCTAGAACAGCCGGTTTTCTCCCTTTATCTGCGCTGGACGGGAACTGAAGCCCATCTCTCGGCAACAAAGCTGAACGTCTCCGGGTACTCTCTCCTCATTCAACCAGGTACAGTCCGGCGCCCAGCGCAAGGACCCTTTCCGGAAATATTCTCCCACAACATATGCCATAGGAACCATAAGCTACCCTCTTAGATGGAACCTTCTCTAGGTTAGCTCAGCTACTAGAAACACAGTAGCCATTAACTCATAAGCCTATCTGAACTCACACTGCATATCAAGCAGAATAGTAACAGTGAACGTGAAGGACTAAACCATACTGGTCACAATGGTAAAGCAACGCAAAAGCCCACCAAACTTTCTTATTGAAGAGGCTAGCCCAGAAGACACCAACAGTACTGTAGTGTTAGACAACCTCTCTGACAAGGAATTCAGAGGTGAGATACTTAGGATGCTTAGGGAACTAAAAGAAACAATGGAAAACAATGCCAATAAAGGACAAGAGGATTTGAAGGCAGAAATGAGGAAAATGCAAACAGAAAGGTCAGACCTAAAACACCTGGTAGGTGAATTGAAAAACTCAGTGGAAGGCCTCAGCAACAGAGTAACAGCTGCTGGGAACAGAATCAGTGAGCTCAAAGATGAAGTTCAGAGACTCTCAAGAAAAGAGAAGAAAATGGAAAAGAGACTCACAATTCGGGAACAGATGGCAAGAGAACATCGTGATGAAGCCAAGAGGGGTAACATAAGAATTATTGGAGTCCCTGAGGGACAGGAAGAAGATGAAGAAGAAACTTTCAAAGACATCATTTTTACAACGTTTCCAGAGCTGAAGAAAATATGCAACCACCTTCAGGAGGCCAGAAGGGTACCAGCTAGAAGAAATCCGAATAAAAATACCCCAAGACACATCCTGATCAAAATGACCAAAACCTTAGACAGGGACAAAATTCTGAAAGCAGCAAGATCGAAGAAAGAAATCTCTTAAAAGGAGTATCCTTAAAATTCACAGCTGATTTTTCTGATGAAGCACTCATGGCCCGGAAACAGTGGTGGAACATAGTGAAAAAACTCAATGAAATAAATGCCTCTCCAAAAATACTTTACCCAGCGAGACTCTCATTCATAACAGAAGGAACAACACACAGTTTCACAGACAAACAACAGCTCGGGAACTTCATAGACTCAAAACCATGGTTACAAGAACTACTAAATGGGCTACTTTAAGGCAAGATAGGCCCCTCAAATACACCAAATTCCAACAGAACAATGGGAAAAATCCCATAAAAATAATCTCTCTCAGTGTCAATGGGCTAAACGCACCAATTAAAAATCACAGAGTCGCAGGATGGATTAGAAAATTGAACCCAACATTCTGCTGCCTCCAAGAAACACATCTCAATAGTCAAACCAAACACAGACTGAGAGTCAAAGGCTGGAAAGCAATCCTACAGGCAAACAGCTCCCATAAAAAAGCTGGGGTAGCCACATTAATATCAGACCACATCGATTTCAGAGGGAAGAAGGTCACAAGAGACAGTGAAGGCCATTTCTTATTGATCAAAGGATCTGTACAACAGGAAGAACTTACAAAAATAAATGTATATGCACCTAATGAGAGACTAGCAAAGTACTTAAAACAAGTACTAATAGATTTAGAAAAAGACATCAATAGCAACACAATACTAGTGGGAGACTTCAACACCGCCTTGTCACCTCTTGATAGATCAACCAGACTCAAGCTTAGCAAGAACATACTTCATCTGAGGGAAACAATGGAAGAAAGGGACTTAGTAGATATATACAGGACACTTCATCCTCAAAAAGCTGAATACACATTCTTCTAAAGCGTGCATGGAACATTCTCCAAGATAGACCACATGCTGAGCCACAAAACATAACTCCAAAAAATTAAGAAGATAGAGATTGTATCAACAATCTTCTCAGACCATAGTGCGCTGAAATTAGAAGTAAATCACACACAAAAACAGAAAACTAAATCAAACACCTGGAAATTAAACAGTGTGCTATTGAACAACGAGTGGCTTAGAAAGGAAATCAAAGAGGAAATCAAAAGATTCCTAGAAATGAATGAAAATGAGAACACGAGTTACCAAAACTTATGGGACATAGAAAAAGCTGTGTTAAGAGGAAAGTTTATAGCTCTACAAGCATTCCTCAGAAAGGGGGAGGGAGCACCCATAAATAACCTAACCTCAAGCTTAAGAGCTTGGAGAAGGACCAACAAAAGGAGCACAACCCGAACAGGAGGAAGGAAATAATAAAACTCAGAGCAAAGATCAACGAGATGGAAACCCAAAAAACAATCCGAAAGATCAATGAAACCATGAGCTGGTTCTTCGAGAAAATTAACAAGATCAATAAGCCTCTAGCAAAACTCACAAAGAAAGGGAGAGAGAAAACCTGAATAAACCGAATCAGAAATGAAAAGGGGGTCATTAACAACAGAAACTACAGAAATTGACAGGATCCTCAGGCAGTAATTTGAGAAGCTTTATGCCAGGGAACTTCAAAACCTCGAGGAAATGGATAAATTCCTAGAGTCCTACAGGCCCCCAAAGCTGAACCAAAAATACCTGGAATACCTGAACAGACCTGTCACCATCAAGGCAATTGAAATGGTAATAAATAGTCTCCCCAAGCACAAAAGTCCTGGCCTGGATAGATTCACTAGTGAATTCTTCCAAATCTTTAAAGAGAACTTACTCCCAATCCTCTTTTAACTTTTCCCACAAAATTGAAATATCAAAAACACTTCTGAGCAGTTTCTACAAAGCACATATCACACTGATACCAAAAGCACACTGAGAAACCACAAAGAAAGAGAATTACAGGCCAATATCTCTCATGAACACAGATGCAAAAATCCTCAATAAACTACTAGCAAATAGAATCCAACAACTCATCAAAAAGATCATACACCATGTTCAAGTTGGATTCATTCCAAGGATGCAAGGATGGTTTAACATTTGGAAATCAATCAACATAATGCATCATATCAACAAAAGAAAAGATAAAAAGCATATGATCATATCAATAGATGCAGAGAAAGAATTTGACAAGATCCAGCACCTCTTTATGATGAAAACCCTAGCCAAAATGGGTATAGAGGGGACTTTCCTCAACATAGTTAAAACCATCTAAAACAAGCCTACAGCAATCATCATATTCAATGGGGAAAAACTGAGAGCATTCCCTCTAAGATCAGGGACGAGACAAAGATGCCCACTCTCCCCACTGCTGTTCAATATAGTACTGGAAGTACTTGCAATAGCGATTAGGCAAGAAAAAGATATTAAGTGTATTCAGGTAGGAAAGGAAGAAATCAAGCTCTCACTATTCGCAGATGATATGATACTATACTTAGAGAACCCAATAACCTCCACCAAAAAACTCTTAGAAACAATAGACTTGTATAGTAAAGTTGCAGGCTATAAAATTAATACCCAAAAGTCCATGGCTTTCCTATACGCAAACAGTGAGAGAGAAGAAAGCAACATGAAAAAAACAATCCCGTTCACAATTGTGCCCCAGAAAATAAAATACCTAGGAATCAGCTTAACTAAGGAAGTAAAGGACCTGTACAAACAAAACTACAAAACGCTATTTCAGGAAATAAAAGAGGACATGAGGAAATGGAAAGATATCCCCTGCTCATGGGTTGAGAGACTTAACATTGTCAAAATGGCAATACTATCAAAAGCATTGTATAAATTCAATGAAATCCCTATAAGGATACCCATCACATTCTTCAAAGAAATGTAGCAAACACTCGTGAAATTTATATGCAACAATAAGCCTTCACGAATAGCTAAAACAATTCTTGGGAAAAGAAAATGGAAGGAATATACCTCCCTAACTCCAAACTCTACTACATAACAGTAATAATTAAAACTGCATGGTACTGGAACAAAGGCAGAACTGCAGACCAATGAAACAGGGTTGAACACACTGACATCTCCCCTCAATCATATGGTCATCTAATCTTTGATAAAGGTGCAAGAAATGTGAAGTGGAGTAATGAAAGCCTCTTTAACAAATTGTGCTGACATCACTGGATGGCTACATGCAAAAAAATTGACTCAGAACTCTGCCTAACACCATGTACAAAAATAAGATCAAAATGGATTAAAGAACTCAACATCAGACCAGACATCATAAGGTACCTTGAAGACAAAGTTGGCAAAACCCTCCATGACATTGAAGCTAACGGTATTTTCAAAGATGCCACACCACTGGCCGAGCACGTGAAAACAGAGATAGATAAATTGGACTATCTTAAACTAAGAAGCTTCTGCACCTCTAAAGAGACAGTGACCAAAATACAAAGAGAGTCTACAGAATGGGAAAGGATATTCGCCGAATACACATCTGACAAGAGATTGATATCAAGGATATACAAAGTACTGGTTGAACTCCACAAGAAAACATCCAACCCCATCAAAAAATGGGGCAATGAAATCAACAGCATCTTTCTCAAAGAAGAAATCCGAATGGCAAAAAGCACATGAGAAAATGCTCTACATCATTAATCATCAGGGAGATGCAGATGAAAATACAATGAGATACCATCTCACATCTCAGAGACTGGCCCACATTCAAAAGAACAAAAGCAACCAATGCTGTCACGGATGTGGCAAGGAAGGGTCACTCCTTCACTGTTTCTGGGAATGCCGACTGGTTCAGACCTTTTGGAAAACATATGGACCATTCTCAAAAAATTAGAAATTGAGCTCCCATTTGACCCAGCAATACCACTCCTGGGTATATATCCCAGAAAGGCAGAAATGTATAGTCGAAGAGACATCTGCACTTGTTTTTTCATTGCAGCACTCTTTACAATAGCCAGAACCTAGAAGAAACCTGAGTGCCCAAGAACAGATGACTGGTTAAAGAAACTTTGGTACATCTACACAATGGAGTACTATGTAGCTATTAGAAAAGATGAAGTCATGAATTTTACATACAAGTGGTACCACATGGAATGTATCATGCTAAGCGAAATGAGTCAGAAAGGGAGGATTAGACATAAAAATATTGCATACATTTGGGGGATATAAAGTAACAAAATATGAGATTAATACCCAAGAATAGCTGAGATCAACACAAAGAGGATTACTCCTTAGCTTAGAGGCCAGCCGGGCATTCTAGGGAAAGGGCAGCTCAGATAGAGAAGGGAACACCAAATAAAGGGTGTTTGGAGGATCCTCCCAGGAGGGGAGATGCATGTTGAAAGTAGACTATGGACTGAACATGTTTGCCACTCAATGCCTCTTTTGCAGACCACAACACCCAAAGGAGAGAGAGAACAAAAGGGAATTCCCTGCCACAGAGGCAGGGTGGCATGGGGGGGATGGGGATGGGAGGGATATTTTCCATGGTGGTGGAAAATGGGCACTGGTGGAGCGATGGGTATTTGATCATTGTATAATCGAAACCCAAGCACAAAAAATTGTAAATCTACAACTTTACCTCATTGTGTTTCACTAATAAAAATTAAAAATTAGTTTTGAGAAAAGTGGGATAACCACATTTAAAAATATGAAGTCTCACATCACATTATTTACAAAAGTTAATTCAAACTGGATTAACTTTGTCAAGATTTGGCCAGAATTCACAAAATAAACTTAGGAAAATATAGGCAAAATATTCCAGGAAATGGACCTCAAAGGTGTCTTCAGTGGTTTGACTCCAGAAACAAATATGATAGAATGAAAATAAGTAAATAAGGCTACATTAATTTTTTAAAAATATGTTAGCTCAAATAAAATGATTATTGAATTGGAGAAAACATGCAAAAATATATTAGACAAAGGGCTATTGTCCATAGTTTACAATAAAGTCCAAAACTTAACAACAAAATAATGCAGTTGCACCATCAAATATGAGAAAGAGGATTTGAAGAGACTTTTCCCAAAGAAGACACCAGGATATGTAGCATGCATATGAAAACTGCTCACAGTCACTTTTATTGGGCAAGTATAAACTAGAAATAATCTCACACTGGTGAGAGTGAAATATATTATAAAGACTGGAACCAGATGAGATTTTGAGAGGAAGATGCCATCATACACTGTTGGTGACAATATTGTATATTTCAGCCTTTCTGGAAAACTACATGGATATTCCTCCAAAAAGTAAGATCAGAATTCTCACAGTACAGAGTAATTCCACATCATCATGTCTACTTCCCTTCCACGCTAAAATATTATCTTGGGAAGGGAAATACACACCTATGTTCATTTCCGTATTCAACATAATATCCAGGTAACAGAAACAATCAAATATGTAACCCAAGATGAATTTACAAAGAAGCAATCTAAAGGTTGTGATGATAATATAAAAGGACTATCGGGAGTGCAAGGCTTTCCATAATATGACAATATTATATGACATAATATAACATATTATGACAATATATGACAATATGACAATACTCAGATTAACTTTATTTTATGCAGCGCTCCATACCAAGACAATTTGGAGAAATTTTGTATAATCTTCTCCCTAAAGCCATTCTCTGTTTCCATGTCTCCTCCCCAGTACCTGCTAAATACCTGTCTTCTCGCCTCAACACTTATCTACCCTCACACATCTCTGAATTTCTTTCAATAAAAACTGGTTTTACTTCATTGAAATTAAAGTTCTGGCATGTATACACAGTAGAATGCTATGCAGTTTTCTACAAAAATATTTAGGGAGAATCCCACCAGATTAGTAGAAGACACAAGTCTTTGGAGAGGAAAAACATTAATAATAAGACAGCGATAAATAACAGCTCATAAAATTTTGTTTATATATGGATAGCATACACTTTTGCACGTATGAATTCTATTTCAAACCGATTGTATAGATTTATTAAACTTTTTAATATATCCAAAGCCTTATCAGTAAATGTTCAAATTTTAAATATAGCACACAAAAGTTTTATTCAATTTAAATTTTTGTTATTTTTTATGCAGATAAATGTTAAACACTTTTTAATGTGTTTCACTTTGCAGATAATTTTACTGTTTTCTTAAATGCAAGATAGTTCTCACTTATTCAGCCTAAATGCTAAACTCAACTTTTTAAAATTAATTTTTATTGAATTACCATGAGATATACAGTTATAAAGTTGATCATGATTAAGTTTCAGTCATATAATATCCTCAATTTTTGACATTTATTTTAAAACTCTTTTAAAATACTTTTTTCCATATGTGAGTAGAAATTTACCAATATTAAACAAATGAACAATTTCTTAGATAAAATATATAATCAAACCTTTAAAACATGTCATCATCAGCCTACTTTTCCCAAAACAAAAGAAGAGTATACATACCAGAGGAGCATATCTTGGTTTGGCAGCTGGAGGCGGCATCTTGCAGGGGCAGAGACGTTTGACCTTAGGTAATGGTTGGACAGGCTCACAAGGAGGTACTCGTGGTCTTTCACTGAATAAAGGAATCATACATGGAACCGTAGTTTTTTCACTTGTGTCGGAAGATGTCTTTTGAACTACCGGTTTGGAGTCTTTCTTTAGTTCTTGTGATTCCTTTGAAACTGTAGATGTGTCTGATCCAACTTCTTTTTTAGAGGCAGGAGTATATAGAAACGCTTCTGATTCATTTTCTAAACTTTTGACCATGTCAGACCTTTGTGGAGAGGTCTTGGAAACCTGATCAGATTTGACACCCATAGTTGCTGAAACTTTGCTTTCATCCTCCTTAGTTGTTTTCTTTAAATCCTTATCTTTCTTTGCTTCCCGATCAGATTCAGTTTCAGCAGTTGCTTCACTCTTAATTGCAGGTTTCTTCTCACCTTTCTTTGATGCTATTTTCTCCGTCTTCTCATCCTTTTTTTCTTTTTTCAAATTCCACTCAGATTCAGAATCAGCATCAGTAGATGCAGTGTCCTTCTTAGTGTCCTTTTTCGCATCTTTCTTTTGGTCTTTCTTAACTATCTTGGACTCTTTCTTACTTTTTTCCCCCTCCAAGTCAGTCTGAGATTCAGCATCAGTAGAGCTGGCATCCTTCTTTGAATCCGTCTTATTTTTTATGGAAGGTTTCTTATCTTTCTTTGCATCTTTCTTTGTATCTTTTGAATCTAGAGATTCAGCATCAGTAGATCCAGTGTCCTTCTTTGCACCCTTCTTGCTTTCTTTCTTGGAAAGTTTCTTACTTTTCTTTGCATCTTTCTTTGCATCTTTTGATTCTCCAGATTCTGCATCAGTGGATCCAGTGTCCTTTGCAACCTTCTTCTTGCTCTCTTTCTTGGACAGTTTCTTTTCTTTCTTTGCATCTTTCTTTGCGTCCTTCGAGTCTACAGATTCAGCATCAGTAGATCCAGCGTCATTCTTTGCATTCTTCTTCTTGCTCTCTTTCTTGGAAAGTTTCTTGTCTTTCTTTGCATCCTTTTTTGCATCCTTTGAAGCTACAGATTCAGCATCAGAGCTCTTTTTTTCATTCTTCTTTGCATCTTTCTTTGAAGGTTTCTTTGAATTATTCTGTGAGCAATTCTTTAACCACAAGTCAACAGTCATGGACTTATCACAATGATCCTCAAAACTTATCAAATTTAAGTTCAAACTACATTTTGAGCAATTATTTGATTGGGCATCAGGATTGTTCGTTGAGCTCTTAGAATCCTTTGTACACATTATTTTAGTATCCATTTCCTTGGAATTTTTTGGATCTTCTAGGTAGTTATTGAGATCCTTTATTGAGACTACATCCAATTCTTTGAATTCTAAATTTGTTTCTGATTTGGACTTTGATGTCTTGGATTGTTCAATTTCAAGTGTTGTTATTGATGGAGGTTTATCTGATTTAGTTTGTATTTTTGGTTTTTCATCATTTACTGATTTTATAGGTTCTGGAGTTGACTCAAGAAGGCTTGTACTTTTATTGAAATCTTTCTTCAAAGTAACTTTTTTGCTACCTTTGAACATTTTTGATTGGTTCTTTTCAGGATGAACTATGGGAGTATAAATATTTCTAAATAGAGCCTGTCTCCTAACAATTAAATAAAAAGATGGTCTTTGGATTGTTTTTCTTAAAACATGCCTTATCCATATTTGAGCTGGCTTCCAAATTTCTTCTAATTTGATTTTTTCATTTCTCTAAAAAGATTTTTAGAATTATTCAAACCTTATCAATGAATTATATAATTAATATTGAATCCTGAAAATAGTCTAGCTAATATTTAATATTTAAATAGTGGAATATGTAAATTTTCCATTAGGGATATTTAGTTTTTAAACACTTACTTAATTTTCAATATTTCACATATGTATATTTCAGCTCCATGTTGAAAACAAGATAACTTTAAGATAAACCTTTGGGCTTCCTAAATGATTGATAATGAAATACACCTTCAACAATACATGATACTTAAGGGCCCATATTCTTAATTGAAAGTGATTTCCCGTTAGATTCTAATATGTAGATATTTGCGGGAAGATTTTTCATACCATATACCCCTAAATGGATAAAGAAATAAGAAAATATTCTCAAGCAGTGTTATAATAATTCTTGCAATATCTTAGACCATAATGATTTCAACTCACACATTAAAAATATCTGATAAAATCAAGAGACTGCAAATCTATTATACACTACAAGAGAAAGAAACATAAAATGAAACAAAAATTTGATCTACTGCAATTTGTATTAGTACAATTTTTAAGTATAACCCAGTTTTTCAAATTTGCATAGACTGAGTTTCCATTTGTTTCTTACATTTCTTCAACTATCCAGTGGGTGTATCGACCATTCATCAAATGGTAATGTAGAATTAAAGGAGTATCAAGAAAAGCAGAAACATTGGATGGATACTGATGTAAAAAATTTCCTTTGAATAAATACTTTTGATACTTTTAAAACATTTTTCTTGTTATGTTGGGCTGGAGCGATAGCACAGCGGTAGGGCGTTTGCCTTGCACGCAGCCAACATGGCCAGCCCGAGTTCAATTCCTCCGCCCCTCTAGGAGAGCCCGGCAAGCTACCGAGAGTATCTCGTCTGCACGGCAGAGCCTGGCAAGCTCCCCCTGACGTATTAGATATGCCAAACACAGTAACAACAAAGTCTCCAATGGAGACGTTACTGGGCACGCTCGAGCAAATCGAGCGAGTTGTAACAAGACTTATGGAGCTAGATTTGATAGTCGATAGCATAACACATAACTCCACGTTACAAAAGCAGTAGAACACTTAAGTGCCATACTATCTCATGACTTTCTAAGGAAATTTTATTCAATAAAATTATCCTGTTTCACAAAAAAGTGAAAGTAGCAAGGCTCTGAATCTCATCAATATTGATTGGTTCTTACTCTAAGTTTAGCACTGTCCTCCTTTTGTTCATCGATTTGCTCTAGTGGCCCACTAATGTCTCCATCAGGAGACTTGTTGTTACTGTGTTTCTCATATTGAATACACCACGGGGAGCTTGCCAGGCTTTGTCGTGTGGGTGAGATACTCTCGGTAGCTTGTCGGGCTTTCCGAGAGGGGTGGAGGAATTGAACCCAGCTCAGCCGGGCCGGCTGCGTGCAAGGCAAATGCCCTATTGCTGTGCTATCACTCCAGCCCACTCAAAATTTAAAGTACTTTTATTTTTAATTTTTATTATTATTTTAGTGTGACTTAGGAATGCCTTCAAGAGCATTGAAGAAATAACTAAAAGGACAAAGAACCTCCAGCTACGAGCACATCTCTTTGATTCCACTATTCTTCCTGCATTAACATATGCCTCAGAGACCTGGACCCTACGAAAACAGGATGAGAACGCTATTCGGGTCTCTCAAAGAGGAATCGAAAGAACTATGCTTGGAATATCACGATTCACTCAAATGAGAGATAGAATCCGGAGTTCTGATCTTCGTCAACGCTCAAGAATCAGGGACGCTGTCTCATTTGCCAAGACATCAAAAATCAGATGGTCTGGACACGTAATGAGGTTTACAGACAACCGCTGGACTAGAGCCATTACTGATTGGATTCCACGAGATATCAAAAGATCACGTGGACGCCCACCTATAAGATGGTCAGACTTCTTTGTCAAGACCCTAAATGATCGGTTTGAGGCTCTACATGTTCCTAAAACGAACAGATACCATTGGGCTACGCTAGCACGCAACCGGGATGAATGGAGACGTTACTGGCACCCGCTCGAATAAATCGATGAATAACGGGGATTAAGTGATTAAGTGATAAGTGATTAAGTGATTAGGTAACATGGTAAAAACTTTTAAATGTTTTGCAGCTAGTAAATATTTTCTGAGAGATTCTATCAGTTGCACTATTAGGATTTTCATTTTTAATAACTTATTGGGTACATAATGCCTCTGAAAAGAACCCATTAATTTGAAATTGAGTTCTGTCATAAAAATATATAATGCAGGAATCTACAGATATACAAATTTTGCTTCCAAACAAGGATATAAACAGTATGAAATGTTAACAAACCTTTAACTTTGATTGCAAAACTCAGATTGCTAAACAATGTGAAAAGGTAGGGAAAATTAAGAGAAATATTAGAAGCAGCATAAGGACTATTGTGGAGTGTCTTGGGAACTTTGATTGGTGTGAGGGTGAATAACTTTTTATAACAAAATCATAAATTAAAAAACAAACCAAATAAACTAGACTGTAATAATGAAATATTTGCTTCTACTAATTAGTAAGATTCTAATTTAGTTTGGCTATTTTATGTTTTTTATAGCTTAATCATCTTACATTTATTTACAAATGGCATTTTCAGTACTTACAGGAACTGTGTTTTCTAATTCTGTAGGTCTTGTTCTTTTTTTTATACCTGGCTGAGATAATTTGGGAAATGTCAAAGCAAAGTATACTTGATTCCACAATTTTCTCCTTGATTCACTGACTAAAAAGAGAAAGGACAACAACCAATATTATACAAATATTTCTCAACAGCTCTGAAATATTGAGTAAATATATATTGTTAAAATAAAACTAAATTATACCTCAAAATATTGCATATCCTCTGGAGTTTGGCATTTATTTTCATAGAGGTTAAGGAAAGAAAACACTAATTTCCTTTTAAGCACAGAATTGTGTTTAAATTAATATTATTTAAGTCAGAGAAACAATACAGGGTTTAAGCCATTTGCCTTGCATGTGGCTTTGAAGTTGTGAATTTTATTTTTTATTTATATCATTTTTAGTGTGGCAAAAATAGTTTTATTAAAAGAAATTTAAACAGATGTGAGGGAAGAAAGAGAATGACAGTTGTTCAAGAAAGAAAACAGGGTTATCCAGAGAGAAAAAAGTCTGAAGTTGTCAGCTTTAAACACTAGTGAAATTTATATAAGTAAAGATTTTATCTTAAATAGAAAATCTGAAATATTTCCCTTAAAGATGACTAGTTCAAATGCTTTTCAAAACAAATATTTTTGTGGTTCTTAATAAATATTTAATTTATTGTATGATTTTGGCCTAGATTAGTGCAAATATCAGTGCCAGAGCGATAGTATATTGGGCAGGGCACTTGTCTTGCAAGCAGACAACCTGGGGTCATCCAGTACCCTATATAGTTTCCTCCCTAAGCCCTGCCAGGATTGATTGCTAAGTTAAGACCCTTGAAGAGCCAGGTGTTAAACAAAAACAAAAAAGGATAAATACCAATGTTTTAGGGATTCAAAGATACAATAGCACAACTGTGAACAAAGTGCCTGTATACTTCCACTACTATCCACAGGACACATATGTATGAACATAGACATATACACAAGTATTTATTTCTCTAAATAAAAAAAAGTACATTTACGTTTTAGGTTTTATAAAATTTAATGAAACATTCTAGACTTTTCTTCTTAAAATATTTTTCAAATATCACTGTATCACTGTATCACTGTCATCCGGTTGTTCGTCAATTTACTTGAGCGGTTGCCAGTAACGTCTCTATTCGTTCTAGCTCTGAGTTTTTAGCAGCCTTCCCTTACTCATCTTTCCCAACGATTGGAGGCTCTTTCAGAGTCAGGAGAATGATAACTTATATAATATTTTAATGCAGAGATTAAATTCTTACTTGGTATAGAATTGTCATATTTTCTGATGTTTACATTTTGTCTGTTAATTAAAAAAAATACTTAACTTAGTTTTCACTATAAATAACAATGACACTAATGATAATAAGCTAACATAATTTATTCTCTATAAAAACACTGAAAAATTTTCCCTTTTTGAAATCTGTTATATCAGAATGTCTAATTCAGAGAAATCCTTTTTCTAATCAAATTATAGATGAATAAGATCTATTTTTATAATAAATCTAAAAAAGTGAACCAATATTTTAAATAAAACCAACAGATAAATTTTAAGTTATATAAAATATCTTACTTATATAAAACAATAACTTAAACCAGTATCTCAATAGCCTTCTGGTGAAAAAGTCTAAACAAATAAAAATCCTGTATTTATTCTAAATTCATTAGAAAAAAACACCCAAAACATTTTCTTAATGTGAATCAAAACACTAGATATGTCTGGGATAAGCAGAAAAATGTTTATAGGATTTTTTTTGCTTTTTTGGGTCACAACTGGCAATGCACAGGGGTTACTCCTGGCTCTGCACTCAGGAGTTACTCCTGACGGTGCTCAGGGGACCATATGGGATGCTGGGAATTGAACCCGGGTCGTCCGCGTACAAGGCAAACGCCCTACCCGCTGTGCTATCTCTTCAGTCCCTGCATATAGGATTTTTAACTGGTCCTACAAACAGTGGAATTTAGTATGTAATATTTTATTAGGAATGTATTTAATTTTACAATATTCATAGTATCTGCTGACAATACACAATGATACTTTGTCTTAAAAATGTTGCTTCCTCTGTTAGTGAAACTATTTCTACTAATGCATACTCTCTGTGATTTAGTAATCATGGTTGTACTTATATATACATATACTGTAAGACTTAATTTTTTTCCTTTTGAAAAAAAATTATTGATTTGTCATTCTTCCACAATACTATTTAAATTTTTGAATTGCAATTTTGCAGCTTCCTATGTGTATCTTCCTCACCGAAGTCCGAGAAATTGATTTCTTTGCGTGACAAACCATCAATTTAATAAATAATATCCAAACTCAATCACACAATCACAATCACAAATCATCCTGTTAGTCGTCGATTGCCTCGAGCAGGCCCCAGTACCGGCTCCTTCATCCTAGCCCTGAGATTATATTCAAGGCTCTTTAGGAGAATGAGACCCATCGTTGTTACTGGTATTTGGCATATTGGGTACGCCACGGGGAGTTTGCCAGACTCTGCCCTGTGGGCAGGCTACATTCGGTAACCTGCCAGTTTGTCCAAAGAGCAGCATAAACAGAAATAAATCAGGGGTCTAAACTCAGAATTGTTAAATCTATTTATATTGTTGTTGATTTTTTTTATTTCCTATGTAAAGTTCTATAACCAAAATATTTCATCAATGTCAATAATTTAATAACTACCAAAGAACTGTGACAATAATTTGGAACAATGAGTAGTTTTCAACTGAAGGTAAATATCAGACTTAATTTGGAAAATTTAAAAATAAAAGATGTCTGAAAACTCCTCCTAGACCCATGTATTGAAATTGATTTTACTAACCAATTAATTTAAAGCTTTGATTAATTTGCACACTCAATTATGGGTAAGAACCACCGATCTGAATGAAATTAAGCAAGAAAAAAATCTTCATAGATTTCTGAAATTGTGCTTCTTTTTTCAAAAAGAAATAACCAATACTCTATTGGTTACTATTAGTTGCTATTGAAGTCACATTCATTAAAGGTATAACTAGAAGATACTATGTAGTTTGACAGTGTGAAAGTTTGAAAAGCTGAATAGATCCCTACTTTCCTGTTTGGGGAATGTGACTACAAATTCATTATTTCGGGGTTCATTCCTACTGGCCAATGTTAATTTTCTATCTCCCTTTAGAGCACATATTACTATGCCAAAGTTTAAATAACATTACACTGAAATAATATCATTTATAAATAAGAAGATAGGGTAGAGAAATTTAAAATATGAAATGAAATATAAACACAAACTATATTTATTCCAACATCCCAATGTATTACACCTCGCTTTCATGAATACTGGACTAAGCTTTCAAGAAACAGTGAAAAAGGCCCAAATAGCCAAGTATCTTAATATAGCTACTTATAATAAATGTGTATTTCCTCTGAAGTTATTGGTATTTCAGATAGTTACATATTTGAGTAGTTTTCACTATTTTACAGCACATTTTAAACTTCAATTTATATTTTAAATAACTGCAATGATCTTTTATTGGCATGCTATTGATTTTAATTTCTATCTTTATATAAAGGGGTGAAAGTGATAAAAACCAGATAACAATGTGAATATATACATTTAAAGTCTAAAGAAAAAATGAACCACATAATTTATTAATTCAACAGAAAAATATGTTCAAAAGTGAACATATAAAAACATACTTATACATACAAATGGAAAAACTTCATAGCCATATAAAGCACTAAGAAATATATGAATATAGAAGTAGTACAAATAATACTAATCTCTTTAGATTAAAATACATGTGGAAAGAGTGATTACACAGGGAAACTAGGATCAACCTTTGTTTGATCCCTGTTACCACATATGGTGATTCCTGAGTGATTCCTGAGCTCAGAGGAATAAAACCTGAGCACTGCCATATGTGGACCCCCCAACTAAAATGCATGAGATAAAGGCACTACATTTTAAGGGGATTAAATTGTATATGATAGGCTAAAATATTAATTCTTCGTAAAATTGAATAAAATGTCTACAAAAGTAAAATAATCTATAAGTAATGAGGTCAAGAGGACAGGTGCAATAAAATATTTACTAGTGAAAAACAATATAAAAGAGAAAATACTAAAACATGGGGTAAAGAAAGTGTAAAATACTGTATTTAAAACCAAATACAACACTGCTTCAACTAATACTCTCTACAGTAATCAAACTGCAAAAAATTTCAGGTACCTCAATGTCCAGGCTGAAAATTCTGGGGCTAGGAAGTTTCTTTCCACTCTCCCATACATCCTGGAGCCCCAGCAGCCACAACTATATCCCATGGTTGCCATCCTGTCAATTTATTTACCCAGATCATAGTTCCTGATGTCTCCTAACTGTGTGGTCACATACATGGCTACAGGACACCTAAAAATTCCTTAATACTGAAATTTCAGTAGGAAAACACCGAATTAGATTGGAAAGTAATACAATAGAAGCCTACTAAACGAAGCAAACAAAATCAGTAACACAGAGGCAAATAGCAACCAACAGCTTACATAACAATCCTGTGGTGAGACTTAACAATTTTCACATATTTTCTCTTACTGAAGTATTTTTAATAATTCCTTCAGTTGTTTAGTTGTTACCAGCAGTATAAAAATAAATTATTGTGCACCTGCTGGCTTGGGGGATGATTTGGAAAAAGAAGAAAGCTGGAGGGAAGTTCAGTTTGGTGACTCTGGTCTTTGGATATCAAAACCTCATAACAACTGTATTATGAACAGCTTTGTAAAATACATTGTTTTAATAAAGTATATTATTAATAAAAATAAATAAACAAAATATAAAAATGTTCAATGTAACTGAAATAAAATACATTCTAAAGAGCTGTTATATAATTTAAAGCCTAATATATTTAGAGTTAATATATTGTTCAGTACAACTAAAAAATTTAAGATGCTCAATCTATATTGGATTTTAGTTTAGAAAATAAAATATGAATTAGATAAAACATTTAGAAGTCAGCAGTTGATAACATTGGATTATAATTCAAAACTTGGCACATAAAATCATGTTTGACACACCTTCAATACAGAGAGGCATAGCATATTTTAATTAAAATGATAACTGCCTCTCTGGGATATATTCCCAGGAGTGGTATTGCTGGGCAAAATGGGAGCTCAATTTCTAATTTCTATGAAAACAGATGACTAGTTAAAGAAACTTTGGTACATCTACAAAACGGAGTACTATGTAGGTGTTAGAAACGATGAAGTCATGAAATTTACATAAAGTGGTACTACATGGAAAGTATCATGCTAAGTGAAATGAGTCAGAAAGGGAGGGATAGACATAGAAATATTGCATTCATCTGGGGAACATAAAGTAACAAAATAGGAGACTAACACCCAAGAGTGGATGAGATCAGTACCAGGAGGTTTGCTCCATGGCTTGGAGGTCAGCCACACATGCTAGGGGAAAAGGGAGCTCAGATAGAGAAGGGAGCACCAAATAAATGGTGTTGGGAGGATCTTCCCAGGATGGGAGAAGCATGCTAAAAGAATCATATTTACTATAGACCAAATATGATTGCCACTCAATGCCTCTTTTGCAAACCACAACACCCAAAAGGAGAGAGAGAACAAAAGGGAATGCCCTGCCACAGAGGCAGGGTGGGATGGGGGATTGGGGGTTTGGAGGGATACTGGGACCCATGGTGGTGGAAAATGGGCACTGGTGGAGGGATGGGTATTTGATCATTGTATAATTGAAACCCAAGCACAAAAAATTGTAAGTCTGCAACTGTACCTCATGGTGTTTCACTAATAAAAATTTAAAAAAATGAAAACTTAGCAAAAAAATAAAAATAAATAAAATGATAACTGCATAAATATTTATGAATGACATGGTAATGATGGCATAAAATTGTCAGACTTACCTAGCTAAAAAGTCTGGGACAAATTATAATAATGATGAATATTCTAGTATAATAATATATAATAATGATATGTATATATATGTTTATTGCAAAAGCTTTAAACTACCTAAAACAAAAGATTATAAAATTCAAAGTAATAATACTCAAAATCACAATTGCTGTTGAATTTTATTAGTTATCTAAATGAAAAATAAAACAAAGGATAAAATTTTTCCAGCAGTGATATAGAAATTTTGATTAATGTGACTATAAAACAGAAAATAAATATATAATTAATACAAAATATTACACAGTGCACAGTCTTTTGAAGTATACATAATCATAGACTGATATAAATCATGTGTCCATTATTATTCAATATTAAGTTAATATGGAATATTTTTGCTGACTACTGTGGAATTCATCTAAAAATCAAAAACAGAAATATTTAAAACTACCTAGATATTTATAAATAAATAAATTATATGGTATATAAACGTCAAGAGCAGGAGAGGTAAAACAGGAATTAAGGTGTTTCCCTTAAATGCACCTGAACCTGGTTTAATTCTCAGCACTACATATTGTTCCTCAGCACCATCATGAATGAACCCTTAACAATAAGGTAGGGTTAGCCCCTAAACACCACCAGGGAATCCAAATCATCCTCCCGAAATGAATCACAATGAAAATTTAAAAATACATTGGACAATACAATAAATACCATAAGAAAATTACTGTGTATGAATATTTAGGGGATAAAAATACAAATTTTTATATATACAGCCTATTATTAAAATCCCATATTAGAAAATGTGAGTAAATATATCTATTTCAAGAAGAAAATTGATTGAACAGCAAATTGAAACCAGTTTTACATTCATTCTATGTAGAAAGAAAAAATAACTGTTGATAGCAAAGGAAGAAGGAAAAAGTCAATTGATTTGAGAATTTAACTGGAAAACTACTTACAAGGAATACATGGAAGTTGGAAAAGGGAAATAGAAAGCTACATACACATACACAAACATACACGTTTTATAATTAAATACTTACTGACTTAGGGAATGCAAGGCACAGATATTTTCATTGTTCAGTTCTTCCATATACCTACAAGGTAATAATTATTTAAATATTTTTCCAAATAATATAATAAGGTAATAATTATAATAGAGCATAATAAAGATAATAAAATCTAAACTGAACACTAATAGAAAATAAAATAATATACAGATTTCTTTGAAAATAGAAACCAGGATGGGAGATGCGTGCTGAGAGTAGACTTTAGACTACTCTCATTGATTGATACTCATTGATTGATACTCATTGATTGATACTCATTGATTGACTACTCTCATTGATACTCATTGATACTCAATGATACTCATTGATTGACTACTCTCATTGATTGATACTCATATGATTGCCACTCAATGCCTCTCTTGCAAACCACAGCACCCAAAAGGAGAGAGAGAACAAAGGGGAATGCCCTGCCACAGAGGCAGGGTAGGATGCCACAGAAGCAGGGTGAGATAGGGGGTACGGGGGGTGGGAGGGATATTGGGATCAGTGGTGTTGTAGAATGGGCACTGGTGGAGGGATGGGTATTCGATCATTGTATAACTGAAACCCAAGCACAAAAATTTGTAAATCTACAACTGTACCTCATGGGGTTTCACTAATAACAATCTAAAAAAAAAAGAAAATAGAAACCAAAATTCTTAGTTGATTTTTTATCAAATTCAATATAGATTTAATAATACTATTATAGAATGATTAGTGAGATTGTTTAATATTGATTTGGCATTTGAAATTGAACAAAATAACATAAAAATAGGAATCATGAGGCTGGAGCCATAGTACTATTATGTGAAGTGTATATTATGTGAAGGTACAACTTTTCAGTGAAAACTTAATACGTAGTTTGTATGCTTTTGAGCATTGCACTAAAAGTTGACCATTATTTGTTTGTGGGACAATAATATGACAAAAGTGAAAATATTAAATGATAAGTCAGAATTTATAATTCATATTATTATCACTTTGTCCAGATATTAAAAGGTAAAAAAAATGGAGGCTCACTAGTTATAGTATGATTGGAAGGAAATGAACAAGAATATGACTGGAAAAAGTTTTCTTACTGAAGAAGAGGTTAGGTATATATCAGAGTTCTACTCGTCTGTCTCAACAGAATTCAGGAATATTAAAGAACTTATATAGAAGAGATGCCATAATCTGTTAGAGGAGTAAATCAATGTCATATACATTAGAAGTCTATATGATGTATGATTTGAAAATGTTATGCAAGCAATAAACATCCTGCTTGAAAGAAAAAAATAGAGGGTAATTAAACATCCAAAATTTTATGGGCATAAAATAATGTAACAGAGAAGTTACAAATATGTGCTATTCATAAAGAAAAAGATAAATCTGTCATCAGACAGTTAAATTTTATAATTAAGCAAATAGATTTTTAAGTGATATAAGTAGTTCATTTTATAAGATTTTACAATTTTGAGCACATGGTATTTATGGAAGAATTTGAATTCCCTGGAACATATGTGCCCATCCACTACCCCTTAACATCAGCAAATGAGGCGCGCATCCTATGAATATCTCTGGCCTGTCCCTAGTCTTTCACTTTCAGCCCCAACACCCCCAATAACTGATAATATCAACAATCATTTCCCCAAATTTTATTTTGTTAAAGAACTGTCAGTAACAAAATTATTCATAGTTGGTTTTTGACAATGTTCTATCACTGATCCTTCCACCAATGTCAAATTTCCTCCAGCAGTGTTCCCAGGTTTCCACTCTTACTCAACCCCGCCCGGGCCCTGCTCCAGCCGCAGTCTGCCATCTTGAAGGCACCTTTTATGTTTGTTCATTAAAATTTGGGTCTTGTGATTTCAATATTATTGACTCTGTGGTTTGGTGATTTAGCTTTACTATTCCCTATCACGACCGATGCAACTAAACGCCCATGATCCTGCCCCATTGCTTATCATAGCAATAGTCTTAAAAGTAGGACTCCAATTCCACCAGTAGATCCTATAGCGATTCACTGAAGGGATTCTGGTCCCAGATCTTGCCTGGATAGAAATCCTGCACTTTGTCCTATTGGTTCTACTGATAAATCATCACATAGCAACTATGGCTGCCAGAAAACTAGTCATAAAAACTATCCAGGTAAAGTGAGTGAACACAGGATCACTACTCAATTGTCCTGAAACATGTAGATCCACTGTTAGCACCTATGAAACACCAAGAATAATAAAAATTGAACAAATTAAGCTGTTTCAATGTATCAATGGATATTGACAGAAGCCCAGTAAATCTTCAACTGCTTCATAATTTTCAACACTTCCTGAAGATTTCAGTAGAACAATACTCTCAATTTTGGCTAAATTGAACAAATCATTGGTAGATACAATCAATAAAATAAAATAAAAAAAATAGAAATAGTTATTATAAAAAATAAAGGAACTAAAGAATATAATATCAAGACTCCATAACTATACTGATTATATTAAAACTTAATCAGTGATCTTTAACAATGCACACAGCATCATTAATAAAAAAGATGGAGCACTACATTTTTTAGTAATAAAAAATTAAGTTTCAAATAACTGATAAAATGGACCAGGTGTGAAATAGAGTAATTGAAGTAGTAGAGAAAATAGAGATAACAAAAGAAAGACAAAGAAGAGACAAAAGAAAAGAAGTTTCAAGTCTGAGGAAGGAGATCGACTGATCCAGTAGAAAACAATGAGCAAAAAAAATGAAACAAATATAACCAGAGCAGTAAACATAGTAATCAAAATGGCAAATACCTAGTGATATATGGACCCTGTAAAGTAGCAAGAGAGAATAGGAAAACATAGAAGGGAAACAATTTAAGATTCACATATTATTTATCAAACTTAGCATTAGAAGCAATAATAGAATACTACACTCAAAGTGTCATGAACTAACAAAGTCATTCATGATTGAGTTTCAGGCATACAGTATTCCAACACGAATCCTTTCACCAGTGTGCCCTTCTGTCCACCAAGGTCCCTAGTTTCCTTCCCACCTCCCATCTCTTCCTGACTCTATGTCAATCACTTTCCCTTTTTTTCTGTTAAAACACTGTGGTTTTGCAATACTGTTACTGAAAGCATATCATGCGTATCACTTTACCTCATTTCAGCACCCAGTTCTCATCCAAATTGACAACTTTCCTTTATCATTGTCCTACTGGTCCCTTCCTTGTCATAACCCTCCTCCCTCCACTGTGACAAGCTTCCTACAAAAGATTAGTTCTCCTGTTCTTTCGTTTCTATTGTAGTTGGGCATTATTATTCTAAGAGAATGTTCCTTAATATCCTACAAATATGTTTGTCTCTCTGACTCATTTCACTCAGCATGTCATCGGGTCTAGACTTTTTAAAAAATTTTTAAAAAAATTTTTATTAGTGAAACCCCATGAGGTACAGTTGTAGATTTACAAATTTTTGGGCTTGGGTTTCGATTATACAATGATCAAATACCCATCCCTCCACCAGTGCCCATTTTGCACCACCATGGATCCCAGTATCCCTCCCACACCCATCCCTCCCATCCCACCCGGGTCTAGACGTTTTAGAAAACAATATGGACGTTCCTTGAAAAACAAGGAATTGAGCTTCCACATGACCCACCAGATGCACTCCTGGGAATATAACCTAAAGGTCCAAAACTCAATTCAGAAAAGACATATGTACCCCAGTGTTCATTGCAGAAATATTCACATTAGTCAAAATCTGGAAAAACAACAGGAGTACCCAAGAACAAACAATTGGGATAAGAAGGTATAATACATATACACAATGGAATACTATGCATTGAATGAAATGATCATATCAAAATACTTTAAAATAGCAACATCCTGATAATAATTTTCTACTCCCTATAAGAATATCACTCAGTTTGAGGAAGTGATAAAAAGTTCTCAAAATTAAGCTTTGGTGCACCAACAAAAAAGC
This sequence comes from Sorex fumeus, assembly GCF_029834395.1. Lineage (NCBI taxonomy): Eukaryota > Metazoa > Chordata > Mammalia > Eulipotyphla > Soricidae > Sorex > Sorex fumeus. Next base: position 15,463,281 of record NW_026606107.1, read on the forward strand.
TTTTGTTGCATCAAAACCAGAAATGCAAGGACTACTGAATAAATTTCTGTTTAAACTAAGCACAAGAAAAACCAAAATACTTACATAAAGTGACAAAAAACACCTTGATATTAATAAATTTTCTAAATATCATTTTTTAACTTTTTAAACTCTCCTAACAAATGACAATGTATGACGGGAAGGATAATAACACAAAACTAAAGTTCTCCTGCTTACAATGGAGTTCTCATGTTAAAAACAGGCTCAAAATTAGAGATTGGAAAACAGTTATAGATATTAATGGTAGATTCAATTAAATAAGTATAGTCATGCTTTTATGAGACTAAATAACATTCCAGTTAAAGAACATAACAGAGATTGATATTGCATACTTGTTAGGGGATCAACAGACCAAGGCGACTTTACTGTTATCAGTATATGAATCAAATGAAGGCCAGCAAATTTAGCAAAAGCTCAGTTCAAATTTTACAAACCAAATGCCATTAGAACTGAGGAGCTGCATCTGTGGTTGCACAAAAGTGGTGGCAGACTTTAATATCTCACTCTTTTCAGGAAAAGTTGACCCAGACAGAACATCTATAAGGAAACAGGAAATCTAAAGGAGAAAATGAAAGAACTGAGAATAATAGATATGTATATGTCATCAACTCCCATCATGTTAAATATATATTCTTCTACAGTTCATGTATAATATTCTCTAGTAAAGGTCATGTGCTGTAGACTCTTTGAGTATCCACTGAATTATGAAATTGATAAGAATCATAGTGTCTTCTAAACCACAATGCCAAGAAGGTAGAAATTAACCATACAAAGAATGGTGGAAATTATAAAATGTTTGGAAACTTAACAACATAATGTTAAATAACTATTCGGTCAAAGTAAAAAAAAAGAATAAATAGATTCCTTTATCCAAACAAGAAACTCTCCAAACCCACATAAGACAGTCAAATCAGAATAAGAAGGAAGTTCATAGTAACATAAACTTACATCAGGAAACAATTAAATCTCATAAATAATCCAACAACAAAACTCAAGTAACAAGAATATGAGCAGCAAACAACATGCAAGATGTAGAATAAAGTAAACAAAAATAAAAGCAAAAATCATTTATACAGCAGTAAAAAAATGCAAAAGGTCACTGATACTAAAACTGGTTTTCCAAAAGGTTAACTATGATGGGCAGACCCCAATCTAGACTAAAAAGGTAACAAAATAGGAAATGCTCAAGATTACTTCAGTAGAGATGAAAGTTACAACAGTACCTAATAAACACAAAATATCTGAAGAAGTTTTCATAAATAACTATATGCAAACTAAGCTGGAGAACTTTAAGAAGTTGATTAATTCTTAAACTCATACAATCTTACAATATTAAATAAGGAGGAAGATTAAACAGAAAAAATTTGAACAGAACCTTAAAATTGAAAGAGTAATTGAAAATCACAGGTCTCGGCTGCCACGACAATGCTCCAGCCCCACTGACTTCCAATTAAATTCAACAGAGACACCACACCACAAAAATTCCAGGTACACCAGTTTTCAGGCTGAGAGCTCTGGGATCTTCTTGGAACGGGGCAGGAAGAGTACCCTCAACTTCCTTTATTCTGTAAGCCCCAGCAGCTGTACACATCCCGCTTCTGCAGCCAAATTCACTAATGCATTGACTCTGCTCAAAAGGTGTATGAGTAAATTTACAAGGAGATGCAGGCCAAGCCAATAAAGTTTATGATACACAAGTCTCCTTACTGGAAATTCAAGGGCACTCTATGGAGTAGGACAGGCCAAGTACCCACCCTGCTGAAGTTCTGGCAACTGCACCCACATCCCACAGTGTCCGCTGTCAACGGCCCAACCCCATTGCCTCAATATTAAACTTTGCAGAGATAACAAACAGTAAAAATCACCAGTTTTCAGGCTGAGAATTTTTGGTATTCTTAGAATAGAATTGAACAAATTACCACCATCTTCCAAGAGTCCAGAAGAATCAGCAACCAAACCCACATCCCATGCCTGCTGTCATGTAAACTTATCGGCTCAGTTCTAGAAATCCAAGAGTTTCTGGAGTGTATATGGCTGCACACACAGCCACACAATACCTCCAATTTCCAAAATACTTTCATACCAGTTAGGAGAACACAGAATTCAATGGGAAAGTAACATAGAAGCCAACTAAACTCAACAAACAAGCACAATAACAAAGAAAGCTGAATTAGCAACTAACAACTTAGTAAACCCTCACATAAGGACTTAACTACCAAGTAGTGTGATATAACGATTTTCACAGGCTTTCTTTTACAGAAGTGTTTTGATAATTCCATTAGCCATTTAGTTGTAACAAGCAGTATAAAATAAATGTGTGCCTGCTAAAGGAGCAGGTTTGGGGAGTGTTTGGGAAAATGAGGGAAATGGTGGTGGGATTGATGTTGGAACATTCAACTCCCAGAACGACTGTATTATGAACAACTTTGTAAACCACAGTATTTTAATAAAGAAAAATATCACTGAGCTGAAGAGATAGTACAGCAGGTAGTTGCTATTCTTACAAGTGGCTGATTCAGGTTCAATACCCAGCAACTCATATAGTCCCCTGAGTCTGCCAGGAGTTATCCTTGAGCACCATCAGATGTGGCCCCAAGTATAAAACAAAACAAAACAAAAACAAAAAACCAAAGCCCTAAAACATTCCCAAGAGCAAAAAAATTCCTTGTAAAGATGGGTTCACTGGTGAGTTCCACCAAATCTTTGAAGAAGACTACTACCTGTACTCCTAATCAATATAACTGAAACCTGATCATGAAAGCTTTGCATCTGTGAGTCTCACTCTGATTCAACTAAAAAAATTAAAAATAAAATAAAGTATAATATAAATTTAAAAAGAAAAAAGAAAATCACATAAATGCTTGATCACTGTTACTGCAAAGTGGTAACACTTAATAAAGAAAAATAAATTAGAGATTTTTGCAGTCAAGTAATGCCATCGTTTGTCATAAACTTCCAGAAGTTACACAAGTCATATAAATTTTCTTTTAGAAACTCCAAAATCACCCTTTCTGCTGATTTCTGTGGGTTTTATTTTTATTTATTATTATTATTGCATTGTCGGTGAACACCTGAAGGTGGAAAGGTCGGACTACAGCTGAATCTTACGAAGACAATGTTTATGAGAAACAGCCTTGTTCCTGACGCTCCATTCGCTCTCAACGGAACCACCATCTCCAAATGCAACAGTTATATATACCTAGGTCGAGAAATCAACATGATGAATGACCTGGCACCTGAGTTGCGCAGGAGAAAGAGAGCAGCTTGGAATGCCTTCAAGAGCGTTGAAGAAATAACTAAGAGGACAAAGAACCTCCAGCTACGAGCACATCTCTTCGATTCCACTGTTCTTCCTGTATTAACATATGCCTCAGAGACCTGGGCCCTACGAGAACAGGATGAGAACGCTATTCGGGTCTCTCAAAGAGGAATCGAAAGAACTATGCTTGGAATATCACGATTCACTCAAATGAGAGATAGAATCCAGAGTTCTGATCTTCGACAATGCTCAAGAATCAGGGACGCTGTCTCATTTGCCAAGGCATCAAAAATCAGATGGTCTGGACACGTAATGAGGTTTACAGACAACTGCTGGACTAGAGCCATTACTGACTGGATTCCACGGGATGTCAAAAGATCGCGTGGATGCCCACCTACAAGATGGTCAGACTTCTTTGTCAAGACCCTGAATGATTGGTTTGAGGCTCTGCATATTCCTAGAACAGATGCCGTTGGGCTATGCTAGCATGCAACAGGGATGAATGGAGACGTTTACTGGCACCCGCTCGAGTAAATTGAAGAATAACGGGGGATCAAGTGATCAAGTGATTATTATTATTGTTGTTGTTGTTGTTGTTGTTTCTTTTTGGGTCTAAACCAGCGATGCTCAGGGGTTACTCCTTGTTCTGCACTCAGGAATTACTCCTGGTGGTACTTGGAGAACCATATGGGATACCAGGGATCAAACCCTGATCGCCAGTGCGCAAGGCAAGTGCCCTACCCGCTGTACTATCTCTCTGCCTGATTTCTGGGTTTTGAATTGCCCACTTTAGACTTATGAGAAAAGCTTCTACTTCTTAGAGAAACTTTGTGCTTGTTATGGCAATTATGTGGAGTTAAGACACCCAGTAAAGGGGAATTAGACTCATTTGTACATGGGGAAGATATGGTCTGTAATAATAGAAGTGGAAAATAGTAGTGCTGAAAGATGTCAGACTAGTTTGTTCAGTTTCCCTACTGGGGTGAAGGCATTGTACATTTAAGAATGAAGGAAACTGTTAAATTATCATCTTCAATAGGAGCAAAACCTTGAACAGAGGAGGGAAGTTTAATATCATTGTCAGATATCATTAAAAGTTGCTTCAGATTGATAAAATTAATTTGATAAAATCCAATTACTGTGATTATATTTTTCAACTATGTACCATTTGCAAAGTGCCAGTGTAGAGTAATAGGGGATTTGGGTTGTAAATGTTTAAAGGACATTGGGGAGGGTATGGGCAATGCAGATAGTTAATTGTGCTGATTTATCAAGAGCTTTTATAACACCAATATAGATATGCTTATACTGAGTAATATTTGGGTTAATTAAAATTAACCCAATTAATAAAATAAAATTAATTTTAAAATTAATTTAAAATTAAGAAAAATATTTAATAAAAATTAATTAAAATGAACCAAATTAATAAAATAAAATTAACCAGTTAATTTTACAAGATTTTGGTACTAGTTTGAACCATAAAAAATTCCATATTTGTTGGTTAAAACAGTTTTATTAAAACAATCCTATATGTACCAACCTATTGTAAATGGATATCAGCTGCTACCTATAAGAGAACATGGTTTAAGTTTAAAGAAACTATGGTACATACACAACAGAATACTACTCAGCAGTAAGAAAAGAAGTCATGAAATTTTCTGCTGCATGGATGGTTCTGGAAGATATCATGCTAGTGAATTCAGTAAGAGGGAGAGAGACAGACACAGAGTGACTTCTTTCATATGCAATATACAAAGAAACAGTAGTCCTATAACATACTCGAAAGCAGTAGAAAGTGAGAACTTGTTCTTCAGCAGGAAGCCATGAGGGAGGGAAGATGGGGGATTAAGGTGCATATGGGAGGAACACTAGGCAAATGGCGGAGGGAATTTGGAATGAGTGTGGTGAGGAATTGCATAATGCATGAGACTCTTACATTAACAGTATTATAAACCACAGTGCTTACAATAAAAAATACATTGTTGATATTATCTTAATTTTTTCTATCACTTTCAGCAATATTTATCAAAGGAGACTGAATTTCTACTGATTTATACTGAAAGATTCAGCTATGAAAGCCTGCAGAAAAAGAACTTTTGATTTATTCCATGAATAATATTTTATCATTCTATTGCACTATAAAGATAAAATCATTTCAATTTCATTCATCAGAAATAATGCTAAATCTTCATTATTATCAGAGCAATAGTCTGCTCTAATTTTCCTTACTACAAAATTAGACATTCCACAAACATATAATTAAGAGTTGTTACATTTTATCTTGCTTCACAGGATAAAGTGCTTTATCACACATGATTTCCTTTCTTACTAAAAGATGTGGTTGTAAGTAACCAAGGATCACAGAGACAAAACAATCCAGGACACACTAGTATTTTTCTAAGTTTGAGCATGCTGAATCTCAAAGATAAACACCTAAAATATCAATGGGAATTAAATGACAACTAAATACAGTTTCAACCTATAATTAGTTATCACAAGATAAATATTATTTACACTAATATATACATTTATAAACAGGACATCCTAATCATTAAAACAGCAACATCTAATTAAAAAGAGGACTTACATTCTTGGAAGAGACATTTCTCCTACCTATATGTTGCCAGGTTTTTAACACTGTAAGTTTAAACTGATAATGTTGAGTCATGACATCATAAAGAGTCTGTGAACACCAGGGGAGTTAAAGTGGTAAAGACAGTGATTACATTTGATGATGTATAAGTGCTCTCTTCACTATGATTAAAAGCTTGAATTGTTTCAATCTATATAGTTTCATAATAAACCTTTAATTGATATGAGAAAAAATTAAAATAAAGTGTTTTTCACTAAAATTTAGACTGTGTGCATACAGATGCACATATAAGTATTTATGTATAAAAAGTGTTGATTGAGTGTAAAATAGAACAATATGAACATTATAAACAGAAATTTATCCTATATGTTTTATTCATGTAAAATTCATGTAAAAAAACCCTAAAGAGCTTTAACCCTAAGAATAATGCATATGACCACAGTGACTTCTCCTCCAACTTTGAATAGATTTTATTTTCATAAATGTTAATTTAAAGTAAAATATCTGTTAAAATGCTAATACCCAAGTTCAGTCTTCTCCTCACTGGCTTCTTGCAACATTGTTGGAACATGTCATCTTTGATCCATTTTATAAACAGAAAAAAATCCTGGGGTACAATTATTTATTTATTTATTTATTTATTGAATCACTGTGGAAAAAGTTATGAAGCTTTCAGGTTTAAGTCTTGGTCATGCAATGATCAAACACATTTCCCTTAACAAGTACTTATTTTTCACCACCAAAACCTCCAATATACCCCCCATCCCGCCCCTCCCAATGCCTGTGAGGCAGATGAATTCTAATTAACACTCTATCTACTTTGATTAGATTCATTGTTTCGACAAAAGATGTACCATTATTATTTAGAGTTTGCACCCTCAAATCAGACCTGCTGAAAAGGCATTGTGAAATAATTTGTTTTCTACAGCTGGTTACAAGAAATAAATGATGTCGTGTGGCCGCAATAGCAGCTGTGTGATGTTGGATTTCTGATATTTTACTTATTAAGCCTGGAAGTATTTCTACTGAGAGCCAGATAATTATGAGATTGGTTTCTGTGTCTCTGGAGCCATGGCCGTGCTGGAGACCGCTCATGGGGGGCAACTCATGGCCTTGATAGGGCGTGAAGGACGTGCCGGGAACGCCCCCCTTCCCATGAGGTTTCAGTTGCCCTGTCACCACTGGCTCATACCTGGCTTTCCAAAAAGCTCCAAGGCGGCCGCTATCTTGCTGTTCAGGGGGAAAAGGTGGAAGGAAACAACACCCTTTCCCTCCCGAGTAGGCATGGTGGCATGGATTAATGCATAGTCCATTAACTTTTCTGCCGTAAGCTGCCGGGCTCTGCATTAAGTCCTTGTGCTTCTGGAGAAATGGCCGTGCCGGAGAGCTGCTCGTGAGGGGCAACTCGTGGCCCTGAGGTACAATTTTTGAGGTGAGTTTTAACTATGCCAAAGTAAGGACTGAACACTAGGGAACTCAGTGGCTCTTAAGTTCAGCCAACTGATTCAGCTTCACCCATCCTTCATCCAAATGTTGGAAAGCAGTTCCAAAGAAATTCTATAGGCAGAAATCTGAAAAAACAGCCAGTTATCATGGGGGCACCCATTACTAACTGTTCCTACCAGAATATTCCACAACATATTTCTAGGCCTGACCATCCTAGAGCTTAGTCACTTCTAAGTCTGTGTAAACACTGGATAAAAGCTTGGTATTTACCAGGCAAAGGCAGCGTGATACACCTGTAATTTGGAACATTTGGTGCAGTCTAGACCTCACTAAGACTTGGTACTGTAGGTCTTCTTAAAAACTGCAAAAATACACCACAGGATATTGTCAGGTCACCTTGGCTCTGGCACAGCAGTTTATGTCCGATATTGGCAAAAGCAAATGTTTTGGGAGTAATGCAAGTCACCTAGGGCTACAGTCGCTCTTGGGCACCATATCTGCTAACCAAAAGATACTGCTCAGTCCTGCTGACATTAATACCACAGCCACTGTCAGGCAGCATCTTGTAACTGTGAATCCTGGGTCAAAGTCCTGGTCAGGTAGACTATGGTGTTTTAATTGCTGCAGGGCATTTAAAACTGAAAAATCTCAGCAGACACCCAGATAAGCAAAACCCGAAAGCCACAGTCACCAAGGTTTTGAACCTCCATTCACCATCAAAGAGAAATAGAATTCAGACCTTTATCATCATTCACACACAGTAATACACACAATAAAGAGGAGGGATTCACTTGCAACATTGTATAAAGACAAAAGTCTGAGAAGCACCCAAACCACTTAGGACTTTTCACACTTGGCTGTGAAGACTTCCAAGACACAAAAGTAAATGAACTTGCTTAAAAAAGGAAATAAATGGAAAAAACTTGAATATTGACACCTATGGAAAACAAATAATTAAGCAGATATCAATTTGAATTTAAAATGCATTAGTGGAAAACAAGAGCAAAATGGAAGAAACCAAATGTCAAATATCTTAGGTTAAGGAGAAAGTAGACAAAAGTTTAAGAAAATAAACTTATATAAGATGTTTATGGAACTTCACTAAGAACAAAAACTTTTGCATGACTGAAGTTCCAGAAGGGGATGGAAGAAAAAGGAAGGAGTATTTGTTTAAAAAATTAAGAATTTATCCAATCAGAGATAGAGAAATTCTCCAATCAGTGATAGTACCCATAACCAGGAATCTAAGCATGTCAAATAAAATAACCACAAACAGATAAATACCAGAAAATATAAATAATATAACAAGAGCCAAACGGAAAGATAGAATCACAAAATAAGCAAATGAATAAAAAAGAATCAGATATAAAGGAATATATATCATACACAGTTAATTCATTAAGTGAAAAAATACAGGGCAGAGTAGAATGGTGTGATACATACATAATGTTAAATAAAATGAACCTCCATCCAAAAATACTTTATCCTTCCCATTTATCATTTAGAGTTGAAGGTCTTTATTTCCCCCCAGAAAATTAACAGGTAAAGGAATCACATAGAGTCACTTAGAGTCTAAGAACTTTTCCCGCAGAATAATCTATAGGTGAAAGCATAAATTCCCAGGACACAGACTTTCTGAAAAATAATAATATATGTTCTTATACAAAAGACAGAAACACATTGCATGATGGTAGGAATGTGCTTAACATATATGCTATGGATAATAAGGATAATGATAAGCTTCTTAAAATTAACTTCAAATATACTTTATTTACATTTATTTATTTATTTTTCCTTTAAGCTTTGTTAACATTTTATTTATTTATTTATTTATTTTTTAAAATTTTTATTAGTGAGACACCATGAGGTTGTAGATTTACAAATTTTTGTGCTTGGGTTTCAATTATACAATGATCAAATACCCATCCCTCAGCCAGTACCCATTTCCCACCACCACGGATCCCAGTATCTCTCCCACCCCGCATCCCCCTCATCCCACCATTTATTTTTAATAGCATAAGTAAATGGCGTTTCTTTTTGTCTTCTTACACATGTTATTTATTTATTTATAGTTTTGTTTACAATACTAATATTAATGGTTACTCATAGACACAATTACAAAAAACACCCATCAACAGTGTACCCATCTTCTTTCCCCAATTACCCAAACACCCTTCCCTCATCACCCACACCAAATTTAATTGTGTAAATCAGTTCTCCCACAATGTTGCCTTTTGAAAATTGAATCACTTTGGAATACAACAGCTATAAAGTAGTTCACAATTGATTTTCAGTCATACAATGTTCCTACACCCATCCCTTCACTCATGTACATTTCCCACCACAGTGTACAATGCACAGTGTCCCCAGTTTCCTTCCTGCCACACACCACCAGCCTGCCTGTATAGTCAGTACTTTTCTTCTCTCTCTCTATTTCTCTCTCTCTGTCTTTCCTTTTCAGCATTTGGTTTGCAACACAAGTACCGAAAGGTTATCATGTATATCCCTTTACGTACTTTCAGCACTCAGTTCTTATCCAGAGTGATCATTTTCCGCTATCATTATCATACTGGTCCTTTTTCTATCTGAACTACCTTCCCTCCTCACAATTCTGGCAAGTTTCCAACCTTAGACCAGTCCTCCTGTTTCTCATTTCTACTGACCTTTGATATTAAGCTCATACTATGATTCTTATATCCCACAATAGTGGAATCATTCCATGTCTGTTCCTCTACTTCTGATTAATTTCATTCAGCGAAATACTCTCAAAATTAATTCATTTATAAACAAATTTCATGACTTTATTTTTCCTAGTAACTGTATTGTATTACGTTGTGTAGATGTGCCATAGTTTCTTAATCCAGTAGTCTGTTCTCAGGCATATATTTGTCTTTTCTTAAAGTAGCCCCCTTTTGACCTTCTTGTAAATACATTTTGAAGTGTATGAATTGCCTAAACTGTTACTTATCCATTTGTTTTCATGTTGTGCCTTCACATCTAAGTTATAGCCTGGCTGAGAATTCTTGATGATATATTCAATTCACTGAGACTTTATATATTTATTTATTGATTGATTGATTTCTGTACTATATCCCAGTATTGTCCTCAGATCTAGATTGTCTCGTTTAGTGAATTCTCTGTAAATCTTATGAATGCTCTTTTGTATGTAATTTAAATCTTTGTCTTTGCTGCTCTCAGTATTCTATCTCTGTGATTTTCATCGTACTAAACAGGATGTGTCTTAGATTAGTTTTTTTTGGATCTCTTCAAACTGGTACTCTTCGGACTTCCTTGACTTGGACGCATATACTCTTCAGCTCTGGGAATCTCTGCTAAGATACTTTATCATCTGGGTTGCCTTTCTGGTCCTCTGGAACCCCCAAAATTCTTATATTGTTCATCCTGAATTCACTCAAAATTTCTCTTGTCATCTGTTTGTTTACTTTGACCCATCTTCTGATATTATCTGGAGATTTTATTTACCTCATCTTGGAGTTCACTGATTTTCTCTCAGCAGCTGTTACTCTGCTGCTGAGACTTTCCTGTGAGTTCTTCATTATAGTTACAAAAATTTTCAGTTCTGTCATTTCTGCTTATAATTTTCTCATTTGTGATGTAACATTCTCTTGCATTTTATTGACTGTACATTTCATTGTTTCTTTGAGCTCATTGAACAATGTAAGCATTTACATTCTGAAGTCCTTTTCAGAGAGGTTGCATGAGAAGTTATTACTGATTGAGTCTTTAGTGTTACAGTCTACAACAACTATCAGAGGTGAGGTTCTGTGCTGTTTTACCATGGTTTCCCTTGTAGTCAGGAGACTGTCTTTCTACTTAATTCATAGTGTTTCCTTCATTTTCACTGAGATATCTGAGGGAATTTTATTGAGGTAGGGATATTTACTTGTGGACACATTAGTGGCCACCACTTTGGACACAAGGAATACCTTGTGACCTGTATGTGGTGCTAGGTTCTGTGCATCAAATATGGTCTTTGGTGGTCTTTTTTCTTCTATTATTTTTTTATATCTGAGAATTCTGTTGTGATTTTTCCCCTTTCATCTCTGATCTTATTTATTTGGATTTGTCACTTTTTTTTAGTGAATCTAACTTTTGATTTGCAAACCTTGATTACAGTTTTGAAGAACCAGAGCCACCTTTTGTATTGCACATATATATGTATATCCTCTATTTTAAAATTTTTATTTATTTTTTATTATGACACCATGACTTACAAAGTTGTTCATAATACAGTGATTTCAGACATACAATATTCCAACACCAATTCCGCCACCAGTATCCCCGAAACTTCACCAAGATCTCCATGTTTCCTTCAATCCCCTAGTCTCGTGCCTTGGCAGGCATATAACAAATTTTATTTCATGTTACTTGCTCCAACTAAACTTAAAAGAATGGAAGATTAAATTATCAGAAAATAAATCAATAATAGTCAATTTGTGATAATTGATTCCTAATTGACTTTAACCAATATAAAACAGACATTATTGTTGAAAATGTATGAAATCCATTAGTAAGCTAGGAATAAAAATGCATTTCTTAACCTAGTGGATGTTACCTATATGTACATTTAGTTAGTGCCATATTCAATACTATATATTGGGAAGTTTGCCCTGTCGTTTGGAAAACTTCTTTTAATGCAACTAGCAAAACTGGTTTCAGAGGTATAAAATCTCTAAGCTGTTGCCTGTCCATAAAGTTCTGCATGATTTCTTCAAATCTGAATAATAATTTAGCTGGATATAATATTCTTTGTTCATTTTGTTGAGTTTTTTTTACTATCTCCCTCTGTACTCTCTGGCTCACAGGGTTTTTATTTGATTGACCTGCTGTACAAGTTAAGCATTTTCTGTTGTGTGTAAATTCCGTTTTTGATCTTGCTGCTTTCAGTCTTTACCTCCAGATTTTGTCATTTTGAGAACATTTTTTCTTGGAGTTTTACTAGTTGAGTCTATTTTGATTGAGATTCTTCAGGTCTCTGGAATATGGTGACTATGATCATCAGCTCTGGGAAATTATTATTTATTATCTCTTTAAAAATTGTTGGTTTTTTACCTTAGTGCCCAAGAACAGATGACTGGTTAAAGAAACTTTGGTACATCTACACAATGGAGCACTATGTAGCTCTTAGAAAAGATGAAGTCATGAAATTTACCTACAAGTGGTACTACATGGAAAGTATCATGTTAAGCGAAATGAGTCAGAAAGAGAGGGATAGACATAGAAAGGTTGCATTTATCTGGGGAACAAAAAGTAACAAAATAGGAGACTAACACCTAAGACAGGCCAAGATCAGTACCAGGAGATTTGCTCCATAGCTTGGAGGCCAGCCACACATGCTAGGGGAAAAGGGAACTCAGATAGAGAAGGGAGCACCAAGGGTGTTGGGAGGATCCTTTCAGGATAAGAGAAGCATGCTAAAAGTATCATATTTACTATAGACCAAACATGATTGCCACTCAATGCCTCTTTTGCAAACCACAACACCCAAAATGAGAGAGAGAATAAAAGGGAATGCCCTGCCACAGAGGCAGGGTGGGATGGGGGGATGGGGGGTGGGAGGGATACTGGGACCCATGGTGGTGGAAAATGGGCACTGGTGGAGGGATGGCTATTTGATCATTGTATAGTTGAAATCCAAGTATAAAAATCTGTAAGTCTGCAACTGTACCTCATGGTGTTTAACTAAATAAATTTTTTTAAAAAAATTGTTGGTTTTTGTGCCACAACTAGTGGTGCTCCAGGCTCTGCAACGTTGGATCACTCTTGCCGTGCTCAGAGGACATATGTGGTGTTAGAGATTGAATTTGGATTGACCGCATGAAAGCCAAATGCCCTACCTTCTGTATTATTGTGTTGGTCTACCAATGACTTTTTTAACTATTGTTTCTTCATCACGCTTACCTTTCTGTTCTCCTGTGACTCTTATAATTCTTATAATATTCCTCTTGAACTCACCCCACAGTTCTCCCATACAATGTTCATTTATTTTCAGACTATTTTCTACCTTCCACTGTTTCCTAGTTGTTTCCTCCTAATCTTGGAGATCCTTGTAATCTTTTTTCTGTTATTCAGATCTTCTATTGACATTTTTAATAACACCCACCATATAATTTATGATTGGAGAAGATTTTTTATTTTGATTCATAGTTTATTGTGCTATAATGACTACCTGTGCTATCATTTCTTTGAGTTTGTTTAACTTCCTCATAATGTCACTAAAGACATAAGTGCCGTTTAAAGACACTGATGATTTATTGGTGTTGTTTATGCCTTCAGTGATGTTTTTACTCACTGCATTTGGTGTTTTTCTACATCTTTGCCCCATTGTTTCCCCAGTGTTCTTGCTGTCCTAAGAGTGAGAGAGTTTATAGTTAGAACTGAGGAATTAGACTGAGGTTGTTCTCTTTCTTCTCTGCCAGTCTTCACCAAACTGCCATCACCGTGCTCCTGAGGTTCACCCAATTCCATCAGGCACTCCTAATCATCAGTGTTTCTCTTCTTCTCCTACCTGTTACATTTCTTTTCTTTTTACTTTATGTCCTTTGCATAGTTTATTTAGAGCAATATCCATTTTGTATAGACAGAGGTAGACAAGGAATGCTATGCTATTCTAACATGGGAATTAATTGACTTCGAATAATATTTACTCCCAGGCATCCATCATATTTACTTGACTGAAGCCTCAATTGCCCTTACAGCCTGACACCTCCAAAAATTCCAAGACTAATCTTACTCAGAATGATGGAAGCCATATATAAAAAACTGGAAGCAGCAAGATCAATGACGGAAACTACATACAAAAGAATTCCCTTTTAAAAAAAGAATTCCCTTAAAATTTACAGGCAGATTTATAAAATGAGAACCTGAGGGCCTGAAGACAATGCTGGAATATAAGAAAAATCTTAAATGATGTCACTTACATGTAATATTTAGAATAACAGGATGAGGGAATACAGCGTTTTAAAGGGGGGATGCACAGATCAACATTGGCTTCAGAGTACAGGGAGAAAAAGGAAAGGAGTGTAGAGGAGGTGAGAGAAGAGACAGATGAGAAGCAACAGGGGTCAGGTCAGGGGATGATGCTACAAATATGGTTCTAAGGAATAATAGAGCCAAATATTCAAACTGTAGAGTCAACAACACTGAAGTCAAGTTTCCCAAATTTACAACTGAATGTTGAGAGCCGCCTGTCAAGAAGGCAACTGGGATGGAGGCTAGGAACATTGGTGGAGTGAAGTTGTCATTGGAATTGGAATCAGTGTTGCAATATTGCATACTTAAAACTCAACTATGAATAACTTTGTAGTTATAAAAACTTTGTAAGTTAGTATATGTTAGTATATACTATATACATGTTAATATATGTGGCTTTTAATTACACAAAAGACAAATATACATTGTTCTCAAGTGTACACAGGACATCCTCCAATGATAGACCACATGCTGGCAAAAAAATCATATCTCCATATATCAAGAGAATATAAATAATATCAATTATCTCCTAAGACCATGATGTACTGTAAATAGAAGTCAAGAAGTCAATAACAAACAGAACTGGAGAAATAACTAAAAGACCTGGAAATTAAATACTCACTACTGATTAACCAGTGAGTCAGAAAGTATATCAGAGCAATTTTGGAAACAAATGATAATGAGGAAATGAGATAACAAAACTTGTGTGTCACAGTAAAAGTGGTGTTAAGATTAAAGTAAATAGCCATGCAAAAATTCATCAGGAAAGAGGGGCTCACATTAAATACTCTAGTTGTACAGCTTAAGAAACTGGAAAATGACCAACAGAGCTCAAAGCAGTCAGAAAGAAGGAAATAATAAAACATACAGCAGAACTTAATGAACTTAATGAAAAGAATATTTCAAAATATTAACAAAACCAAGAATTAGTTCACTAAAAAAAGAGAAATATAGGGACCATAGTCATAGTACAGCGGGTTTGACATTTGCCTTGCATACAGTTGACCTGGGTTCAAATCTTGGCATCCCATATGGTCCTCTAAACAAAGCCAGGAGTAATTCCTGAGTGTAGAGACAGGAATAACCCCTGAGCATGACTGGGTGTGATCAAAAAAGAAAAAAAAGATATCTATAAATAATTCAGTAGCAAGGCTTGCATGAAAGAGAGAGAGAACCTTAATTAAGTATATCAGAAATTATTGATGCCGAACTTAGTGCAGACACCCAATAGGCATAGCGCACTACAGTTCAGAAATTATAGGGAAGAACATCACAACAGAATGCACAAAACTTCTATGGATCATCAGACATTACTTTGAAAATCTGTATGCCATGAAATAAGAGAACCTAGAAGAAACACACACACACACACACACACACACACACACACAATACTTGGACTACTGTAAACTTCCAGGCTTAACTAGGATGATATGGGATACCTGAACTAAACTATAACTATAGAGAAAATAAAATGGTATTCAAAATTCTCCCTCCCCACTATCGCCCCATGAATGAAAATTCCAGGCCCAGATGGATTAGCTAATGTGGTGGTGTGTTTTTCTTTGAGTTAGTTTGTAGTCTTGTCAGGCTCTCAGGAAACTGAAGAAATAGAAACACTCCTAAACAAAATATATGAAACTATTATTATCCTGACACCAAGAGCAAGCAGAAAAACACAATTTTCTTGATAAAAATTGATTCAAAGATCTCAATGAAATACTAGTAAATTGAATCCAACAACTCATAGAAAAGATCACATATCATGACCAACTGTGTAGGATTGATTCATCCCTGAGAATCAAAGATGGCACAACATATGTAAGTCAATCAATTAAAAACACCATATAAATACATGAAAAAATAAAAGCATATACTCATATCAATAGATGTAGAAAAGGCATTCAACAAAATAGAACAAACATTAATTATAAAACCTATGAATAAAATACGACTATCACTGTCACTGTGCTCCCGTTGTTCATCGATATTGCTCGAGTGGTCCCAGTAATGTCTCCATTGTGACAATGTTACTGTGTTTGGCATATCGAATACGTCAAGGGTAGCTTGCCAGGCTTTGCCTTGTGGGTGAGATACTCTCGGTAGCTTGCTGGGCTCTCCGAGAGGGGCGGAGGAATCCAACTCCGGTTGGCCATGTTGGCCGGGTGCAAGGCAAACGCCCTACCCGCTGTGCTAGCTGGAGTGTGCCTTGCGCGCAGCCAGCCCGGCGCAGCCGGGTTCGATTCTTCCCCACTCGCGGAGAGCCTGGCAAGCTACCAAGAGTATCTCACCCACAAGGCAAAGCCTGGAAGCTACCCTTGACGTATTCGATATGCCAAACACAGTAACAAGAAGTCTCAAAATGGAGATGTTACTGGGCCCGCTTGAGCAAAATCAATGAACAACAGGAAGACAGTGTTCTGGTCTGGAGCAATAGCAGAGCGGGTAGAGCGTTTGCCTTGCACATGGCTGAATAAAATAGGAATTAAAGTAACTTTCCTCAACATATTCAAAGCTATTTACCAGATATACTCAATGGAAAAAACTAAAAGCCTCTTACCTAAAATCAGATATGAGACTAATTTGCTCACTCTGACCATTTCTATACAATAGAGTATTGGAAGTAATTGCCATAGCACTTAGGCAAGAAAATATATTAATGGCATCCAAATAGGAAAGGAAAAAGTTAAGCTCACTATTTGCAGATGGCATGGTATCATATATTGATATCCCTAAAAACTACAAAAGAAATTCCTAGTAATTTAGTGTTTTAGTAAAAAATATCACTTATAAGTCCATGGCATTCCTTTATGCAAATCATATAATATAATAGATATATGATAAAGCAATTCCATTCACAATGTGCCTCAAAAATTTAAGTACCTAAGAATCAACATAACTAAAGAGGGAAAAGATATATACAATGGGATATATAAAACCCGACTTAAGGAAATAAAAAAGGACAACAAAAAAATGGAAGGAAACACATCACTGCTCACTGATTCGGAGAATTAATATCATCAAAATGGCAATACTTCCCAATGATTTATACAGATCCAATGCAGTCTCTAGAAGGATACCCATGATATTATTTCAAAGAATTAGATAACATACTACAGAAATTTATAAGGAACAATAAATACTGCCGAATAGCCAAAGCAATAATTGAAAAAATGAAGAGAGGAGACATAACTTCCTCCAACTTCAAACTGTTATAGAAAGAGGTATTAATTAAAGCAGTGTGCTACTGAGACCCTTACATCAATGGAACAGAATAAAAAAAATTTGGTACATATACATAGTGGAATACTACTTGGCTATGAGAAAAGATAAAGCCTTGCAATTTCTTGCCATATGAATTGATTTGATTTCATTCTTGTGGATTGAAGTCAATCAAAGGGACATGAACAAGCTCAGTGATTTATTGTATATGTGGGATGTAAATAAACTTCATAAGGGAATATTAAATGCCCAAAGACCATAGAAACAAATACCAGAACTGCTCATCTATTGGAAGTGTGCCACTGTAGTCGGTTGGGGATGATGTGTTAGGAAAAGAAACACTCATACAATGGTGAAGGGGAAAAGTGTCCCCCACAGAGGCAGGAGACATGGGAAGAAACAGGGGACATTGGTGGAGAAAAGTGGACATTGAAGGGACTGGTGGTTAAACTCTTGAAACTCAATCATGAATGTCTTTGTAACTTTGTAATTCGCAAAGATTCAATTAAAAAATTACTGCTTACTGAGATTCCTAGCTTGGGCCTATATAAGAGTTAAGGAAGAATAAATAATAATAAATGAAATACATAAAAAAGGGAATGTCACATATAAAATCCATGGAATTTTTAGCTGCATAAGAAAAATAAATTTCAAGAAAATACCAAAAAAAGAGAGAAAATAAGTTTAAAAAGTAAGCTATGAGACTAAATGAACAAGCATAGGAGAAAAATAGAGGGGACAGATGTTTCAGCTGAAGAAATACTATTCAAGAACTTTCCTAAATAGCAGAAGGCTTTAGACACTCAATTCCAGGAATCACAGAGTTCTAAATAAAACAAGTCTTACTAGAATTCAGCAAGACATAGGAAAATCAAAAATAGGAAAAATAAGAGATAATTCTAAAAATAGCAAGAGAAAAAGTCACATATGTGAACACATATAATACTATTAGATATCAATAGATATCAACAGGCCAGAGAAAATTAAGCATATAAGGTTTTATTTTATGATTTTTTCATAATTAACTAATTTAATTTATCTTGTTTCAAGATACCTGGGTTATACTAAAGACTGTATCTTATACGCTTGAAAAGATTGCACAGGCTTGAAGAGTTAGAGTGCACTAATAGTAACTAAATCCATGAAATCGAATATCTCATTTACAAGCTTTTTAAATAAATTTATATATGTCCCAAAGATAAACAAAATTTTACAAACATAGTAAAAGTATATTTAAATTACAGCTTAAAATAGCAATTAAAATAACATGAGCACTTACGATCTCTTCAGAGCATAGATTTTCTGGGAAAAAAAGAGTCAATACCACTTCTGAGAATATACTCTAAGGGCCCCAAAACATACAGGAGAAATACCATTGGCACTTCTATGTTAATTTCAGCACCATTCACAATAGCCAGAACCTGGAAACAACTCCAGTTATTGAGAATAGAAAACTGGATAAAACTATATTAAAATTACACAATGGAATAGTATGAAGTTGTTAGAAAAAATTAAATCATGAAATTTACTTATTAATGGATTGACATAAAAGTATTATGCTGAGTGAAATGAGTCAGAAAGAGAGGGAGAGACATAGAATAACTACATTCATTTCTGGGACAGAAAAAATAGCATGAGACTAATAGACAGGACCAGGTAAAACAGGAGCCATGAGGACTGGTCAATGGTTGGAAGCTTCCCACAAGTGAGTGCGGGGCAGAGGATAGTTAGGATAGATAAGGGACCAGAATGATAATCATAGCTGGAATTGATCTCTCTAAACAAAAATTGCATGTTGAAAGTAGTTAAAGGGATATACATGATGACCATTTATTATCTCTATTGCAAACCATAATACCCAAAAGTAAAGAGAGAGAGAGAGAGAGAGAGAGAGAGAGAGAGAGAGAGAGAGAGAGCAAGAAAGGGAGAGAGTGAGAGAGGGAGGGAAGAAAAGTGCTAGCCATAGTATCTTATATACTTATCTACTACTTCCCATAAGTGAGTGGGGAGAGGGAAACTGTGGACATTGGTTGGTGGTGGGAAATTTACACTGGTGAAGAGACGGGTATTGGAATACTGTATGACTGAAACCCAGTTATGAACAATTTTGTAGCTATGTATGTCACCGTGATTCAATTTAAAAAAACAAAAAAAAATAAAGAGAAATCATTTCTTTTTGATGATTAATAGATAATAAAATAGCTTAAAACCTCTGAAAAAAGAAATAGGGCTAAGTTTTACACTATACTAGAAAGTGCCCAATAAACCTAGAAGAAATAATCTTTTCAATATATGTTATAGACCCTAAGTAGGGTTACCAATTTACATAAAGCAAGTATTAAGAGACCTAAATGGAAATTTTGACATGAACAAAAAATAGTTATGCTTTTCAGCAAAAAAATTTATAACAATGGGTAAATCATCAGAACAAATCTAACAGGAAAATCAAGGCCTTAGTTTACATATTGAACAAATGAGCATCACTGATATTTATGTATAGACTATTTGTTTAACACATGGATTTCATATTTTTCTCAAGCATGCAAATAGAAGTTTTAAGAGTAAACACAAAATAGACACAGAACAATATTAACAAATCTATAAAATTTAAATCATATCACATTTACATTTTAATAAATGTAGTATGAAAACTAAATTTAGTATCAGAGGGTAGATAGGGTAGATGCAGATCAGAGAGTTAGTACAAGTGTATGGAACTTGCCTCGCATTTGACTTACCGTTGTTCAGTTACCAGTGCTACATATGGTCCCAAAAATATCACCAGTAGTCAGCCCTGAGCACTTTCAGTGTGGCCAAATCTTTAAAAAGTTAGAATAAAAGTTGAAATATTGGAGAAAATATTATTGAAAAAGTGAAAAATAAGGACAATTAAAAAAAAACTTGGTTAACCAATTTAAATTAAAGCTGTGTTTCAGTAAACCTATACGATAGTAACATGAATACTAGTACTAGACAAGCATATACTAACCTAGCTCTGCTAAAATATGAACATTCTAAATACTATACACTTGAACGATAGAAAAGACGAGACGGTGTTGCCACTATTCGGTCAACCTGTGCCCTTGTGGTGAATGCATCAGCTTGAAGGTTTCTTCAGGATTCCTGATACCCCAAATTTATCACTGTGCCTCTCACCGGACCCCAACAACTTAGGACCAAGTTTTTTGAGTAATTAAACAGCCAGAAGTTAGGTATGTGGATAATATACCCGCAATCCACCTCTGGCTCAGCTATACAAGCTCATTTATTGGCTTTGCTTCAGCGACTCATGAATAAATTTCACAAGAGATAAAAAGCTGCAGTTAATCATGGAAACTTGCAAGGTAGAACATACCAGGCGAATGAGAGGGGGCAGATCAGCCTTGGTGTCTATCCAAGATGAGCCCCTGGCAGCTGCTTGCTCCCACAATCCAAAATTGCTTCCCTGCCCCTGGCTGGACTTCATGGTCTCAGGACAGACTTTACCGAGATATTAACCTGTTGAAAATTTGAATATATGGGTTTGTGACTGAAATCTCTAGTCTTCTCAGGGTTGGGACGGCTACCACCCGCCACTTCTCTACACACCTGGAAGAACCGGTAGTCACTCTCACAAACCAACACCAGCACAACCTTGTAAACTTTTCTATAAGCCTTGCTTCAGAGACCCATAAACAAGTCTTGAGACAGATTAAAAGCCACAGTTAATCTGGGACGCGCACAAGGCTTAACATACTAGTGTAAATCAGTGGGGGGGGGGGGGGGGAGGGTGCTGAGGATCAGTCTGGTGTCTACTCTAGCAGAGCACCTGGAAGCTGCTTGCTTCCACAATCCAAAATCACCACATTCCTCCCAGCTGGACTCCACTATTTTGTGATTAACCTCACTGTAGGATAACACTGTTTTGTCCTTCTTCAGGTAGCTTAGGTTTATTGGTCACACCCATCTCAGTGCTCCCGAGTCACTCCCATTCCTCTGTTTATCTGTAAACTCTTCTCTGTGCTCTCCTCCCCAACCAGTTAATCCCCTTTTCTTCCTAATCAGATTCTGTTAGCTTGTAAGATCAAATTCTTCTAAGGACACTGAACTTGTAAGCAATGTCCTTTCTATGTGGACACAGGAAGAAAGTTAATAGTATGCTTTGTAACTTGGGAGTTGATTGACTCCTAATAATATTTACTCCTGGGCATCTGCTTTCTTGACTCAGTTGCCCCTAGTTCCTAGCACCCCAAAAGCATGGTCCTAACAAGGGACTGAATGGACCCAGGGCAAGCTGTGAGCTACCCTGGCATTGAAATGGGCCAGGCCAAAATGCCACGATACTCAACTATAAGTTGAGGGCATTATAATGGGCAAATGCTGTCATGATCCAAAAGTAAGTAATGATGAGACTAGAACCCTGCTGGGGCTAGGAAGACTAACCTGGCCTGAGGACTGCGGAATGTATAGTGAGAAGTTTATAACTCTTATTTTGTTCACACAGAATGACATTGCTAGAAATATTAGAAATATTAGAAGATTAGAAATATTAGAAAGATTAGAAGTAGATTTACTACAACTATTTAAGTAGATGAGGAAAGAACACACCCTTGTTGGGATCCCAGCCTTGAGGAATCTCCTAGTAATATGGAATAATCTCTTTAGATGAGATTTTATCCTTGAGTTAATCTCCTGGAGGAGTGGTCTTACCTTCCATTGTTGATTTGTCAATGTTCAACCCACCTTTGTGTCACCGCCTTACATGATTGCTATATAAACTAAGACTGTAAGCTTGGAAGAGCAGAGTCAGAAGTGAGAGAGCTCGGGCTCCAGAGATCCAGAGTCAGAGCCAGAAGGAGAAAGTTTCCAGATTGGGACCCAGGAGAGAAGGAGGCAGAGGAGAGATAGGAGTGAAGAGGATTGGAATAAACTACAATTGATATCGAACATCTTGGCCCTCATTTCGTCTGCCCTTGGCCAACAGCCGTCCTGAACCAGGCCAAACACGGTGACTCAAAAGCACCAAACGCAAGCAGTGAGATACAGCTATCCAGAGAGCACGCGGACACACAACCTTCAGCTTGCTAAGATTTTACACCTCACCAAGAAATAAACTGAACATTTGGGTGTGTAGGTTTTGTGACTGAAATCTCCAAGCTTTCAGGTTCTGGTTAGGCCACCCCCACCTCCTTGACTCCTGAAGCCTCAAAGTCACACCCCAAAACTCCCACTCAGTTAAGAAAAGATACTCCAGCCTTACCATCCCAATAAAAATACTAATCACCCTGAACAAATACTATGACCTCTATGTAACTGTATAGCAAAGTGTAAGGCACAGAAGGAGAGAGAGAAAGAAGAAAAGTGCGTGCCACAAAGGCGGGTTGGAATGGGGGTGGAGGATGGTGGGAGGAATGCATGGGATCTTGGTAGTGGAATCTGTACACTGGTGGAGGGATGGGTGTCGGATCATTGTATGAATGCAACCCAATCATGAGCAGCTTTGTAATGGTCTATCTCACAGATATTCATTAAAAAATATTTTAAGATATAGAAAAGAAAGAAATCAAAGTCAAAAAGCAGTAGAAGGAAGTACATAATAAAAATTAGATCTGATGTATTGGAGAGATAGTACAGGTGTTAAGGCACTTCCCTTATATACAGCTGACCCATATTCAACCACTGGCAAAATCATTACATATGGTCTCCTGGATACCACCAAGAATAATCCTTGAGCAGAAAGTGAGGATTAAGCCTTTATGAGATTCCCTTGTGCCCCTCCATTATTATTTAGAAGTTTAAAAATGAAATGAAAATTTTAAAAAGGCCAAGAAATGATAATGAAATCAAGGTTTTCTTCTTTGAAAAGTTTATAGACAAAAAAGAAACAAACACACACAAAAGAGAAAACAATGCACGTGCCCAAAGCCGATCCATTCTGGGGACCCTATGCTCACTCATCCAGGTACCCACCTGGTGGCAGGTCCCCTTCTCGGAACCATGGTCACTAATGCGGCCATGAGTTATTCTCCCCCTACATATCCCATATAAACCATGAGAAACACATTAGCCAACAATTCATTAAGCCTATCTCAATTAATTCTGCATCATAAGCAGAGTAGTAACAGTGAGCGTGAAGGTCTAAGCCACACAGGTCACAATGGTAAAGCAACGCAGAAGCCCACCAGCTTACTTATTGAGGAGGCTAGCCCAGAAGCCCCCAACAGTAATGAAATCCTAGACAACCTCTCTGACAAGGAATTTAGAAAGGAGCTACTAAGGATGATTAGGGAGCTAAAAGAAAGAATGGAAAGCAATGCCAATAAAAGACAAGAGGATTTGAAGGCAGAAATGAGGAAAATAAAAACAAAATTATAAATGAAATGTCAGATCTGAAAAACCTGGTAGGCGAATTGAAAAACTCAGTGGAAGGCCTCCGCAGCAGAGTAACAGCTGCTGAGAACAGAATCAGTGAGCTCGAAGATGAAGTCCAGAGACTCTCCAGAAAAGAGCAGAAAATGGAAAACAGACTCACAATCCAGGAATAGATGGCAACAGAAGATCATGATGAAGCCAACAGGAGTAACATAAGAATTATTGGAGTCCCAGAGGGACAGGAAGTAAACCCTGATGAAGAAGAAACTGTCAAAGACATTATTGCTACGACCTTTCCAGAGCTGAAGAAAACATGCAACCACATTCAGGAATCCCGAAGGGCACCAACTAGAAGAAATCCTAATAAAAACACCCCAAGACACATCCTAATCAAAATGACCAAAACCTTAGATAGAGACAAAATTCTGAAAACAGCAAGATCAAGGAAAGAAATTTCCCATAAAAGAGCATCCTTAAGATTCACAGCCTATTTGTCTGATGAAACCCTCATGGCCCCAAACAGTGATGGGATATAGTGAAAAAAATCAATGAAATAAATGCCTCACCAAAAATACTTTATGCAGCAAGACTCTCATTCATAACAGAAGGAACAACACACAGTTTCACAGACAAACAACTCAGAAACTTCATAGACTCAAAACCATGGTTACAAGAACAACTGAATGGGCTAAATTAAGACAAGACAGGGCCCTCAAATACACCAAATTTCAAGAGAAAAATGGAACAAAACCCCATAACAATAATCTCTCTCAACATCAATGGGCTAACCACACCAATTAAAAGACACAGAGTGGCGGGATGGATTAGAAAACTGAACATAACATAACATTCTTCTGCCTGAAAGAAACATGCAAGTCAGAGCAAACACAGGCTCAAAGTCAAAGGCTGGAAAACAATCTTATGGGCCAACAACTCCCATAACAAAGCTGGAGTAGCCATCCTAGTATCAGACCACATTAATTTTAGAGTGAAGAAGGTCACAAGAGACAGTGAAGGGAATTTCTTATTGATCAAGAGATCTGTATAACAGGAAGAACTTTCAATACTAAATGTATATGCTCCTAATGAGCGACCAGCAACATATACTTAAAACAACTACTCATAGACTTGGAGAAAGACATTGATAGCAACACAATACTAGTGGTAGATTTCAATACTGCTTTATCACCTCTTAGCAAGGACATACTTCACTTGTGGGAAAAATGAAGGAAAGGGACTTAATAGATATATCCAGGAAATTTCATCCTCAAAAGCTGAATACACATTCTTCTCAAGTGTGCATGGATCATTCTCCAAGATAGACCACATGCTGAGCCACAAAACATGCCTTCATAAAACTAAGAAGACAGAGATTGTATCAAAAATATTCTCAGACTACAATGCCCTGAAATTAGAAGTAAATCACACACACAAACAGAAAACTAAATCTAACACCTGGAAATTAAACAGTTCACTTTTGGACAACAAGTGGCTTAGAAAGGAAATCAAAGAGGAAATCAAAAGATTCCTGGAAATGAACAGGAAACGAGTTAACAAAACTTATGGGACACAGCAAAAGCTGTGTTAAGAGGAAAGTTTATAGTTCTACAAGCATTCCTCAGGAAGGAGGAGCCAGCCCACATAAGTAACCTAACCTTGCAAGCTAAGAGCTTGGAGAAGGACCAACAAAAGGAGCCCAACACAAACAGGAGGAAGGAAATAATAAAACTCAGAGCAGAGATTAATGAGATTGAAACAAACAAAAAAAAAACCAACCTGAAATATCAATGAAACCAAGAGCTGGTTCTTCAAAAAATAGACAAGATCGATAAGACTCTAGGAAAACTCACAAAGAACGGGAGAGAGAAAACCCTAATAAACTGAATCAGAAATTTAAAGGGGGTCATTGCAACAGAAACTACAGAAATCCAAAGGATCCTCAGGGAGTACTTTGAGAATCTTTATGCCATGGAATACGAAAACCTTGAGGAAATGGATAAATTCCTAGATTCATATAGCCTCCCAAGCCTGAACCAAAAAGACCTGGAATACGTGAACAGACCTATCACTATCAAGGAAATTGAAATGCTAATAAAAAGTCTCCCAAAACACAAAAGTCCTGGCCCAGATGGATTCACTAGTGAATTCTTCCAAATCTTTAAAGAGGACTTACTCCCAATCCTCTTTAAACTTTTCCACGAAACGAAGTATCAAAAACACTTCTGAACAGTTTCTATGAAGCAAATATCACCCTGACACAAAAAGAAGAGAGAGATACCACAAAGAAAGAGAATTACAGGTCTATATCCCCTATGAACACAGACACAAAGATCCTCAACAAAGTATTAGCAAATAGAATCCAACGACTCATCAAAAAGATCATACACCATGACCAAGTAGGATTCATCCCAGGGATGCAAGGATGGTTTAATGTTCGGAAATCAATCAACATAATTCATCATATCAACAAAAGAAAAGATAAAATCTATATGATCATATCAATAGACACAGAGAAAGCATTTGACAAGATCCAGCACACTATAACGTAAACTCTCAGCAAAATAGGCATTGAAGGAACTTTACTTAATACAGTCAAAGCCATCTACCACAAGCCCCCGGCAATTATCATTCTCAATGGGGAATGATAAAAGCCTTCCCTATAAGATTGGACACAAGACTAATTTGCCCACTTTCGCCACTCCTATTCAATGTAGTACTGGAAGTCCTGGCCATTGCAGTTGGGCAAGAGAAAGGAATCAAGCGCATACAGATAGGAAAATGAGAGGGCAAACTATCAGTATTTGTAGACGATATGATGCTATACTTAGAAAACCCTAAAGACTCGACAGAAAAGCTCCTAGAAACAATAGGTCGTGTTAGTAAAGTGCAGGCTACAAAATCAACAAGCAAAAGTCCGTGGCTTTCTTTTTTAAAAAAATTTTATTAGTGAAATACCATGAGCTACAGTTGTAGACTTAAAAATTTTTATGCTTGGGTTTCAGTTATACAACGATAAAGTACCTAACCCTCCACCAGTGCCCATTTTCCACCACCACTGATCCCAATATCCCTCGCACCTCCATCCCCCATCCCCCCCTGCCTCTGTGGCAGGGCATTCACTTTTGTTCTCTCTCTCCTTTTGGGTGTTGTGGTTTGAAAAAGAGGCATTGAATGGCAATGATGTTTGGTCTATAGTCTACTTTCAGCATGCTTCTCCCATCCTGGGAGGATCCTCCCAACACCATTTATTTGGTGCTCCCTTCTATATCTGAGCTCCCTTTTCCCCTAGCATGTGTGGCTGTCTTACAAGCCATGGAGCAAAATTCCTGGTACTAATCTCGGCTACTCTTGGGTGTAAGTCTATTTTGTTACTTTATGTGCCTAGATGAATGCAATCTTTCTTTGTCTATCCCTCTCTTTCTGACTCATTCGCTTAACATGATACTTTCTATGAGTACCACTTGTATGTAAATTTCATGACTTCGCCTTTTCTAACAGCTACATAGTACTCCACTGTGTAAATATACCAAAGGTTCTTTAACCAGTTATTTATTCTCGGGCACTCAGGTTTTTTTTACAGATTCTGGCTATTTTGAAGAGTGCTGCAATGAACAAACAAGTGCAGAAGTCACTTCGACTATACTATTTTGCCTCTCTGGGATAGATTGCCAGGAGTAGTATTGCTAGGTCAAATGGGAGCACAGTTTCTAATTTTTTTGAGAATAGTCCAAACAGGAGGGTCCCTTTCTCGCCACATCCGCTCCAACACCGGTTGATTTTGTTCTTTTGGATGTGGGCCAGGGTCTGTGGTGTGAAATGATATCTCATTGTTGTTTTGATCTGAATCTCCCTGATGATTAATGATGTAGTGCATTTTCTCATGTGCCTTTTAGCCATTCGGATTTCTTCTTTGAGAAAATTTCTGTTCATTTTGTCACCCCATTTTTATAGTGTTGGATGTTTTCTTTTGTGGAGTTTAACCAGTACCTTGTATATCCTTGATATCAACCCCTTGTCGGATGTGTATTTGGCGAATATCCCTTCCCATTCTGTAGATTTTCTTTGTATTTTGGTCACTTTTGTGTTTCTTTTGTGTTGCAGAAGCTTCTTAGTTGAAGATAGTCCCATTTGTCTATCCCTGTTTTCACTTGCTTGGCCATGGGGTGACATCTTTGAAGATACCATTAGCTTCAATATCATGGAGGGTTTTCCAACTTTGTCTTCAATGAACCTTGTGGATTCTGGTCTGATGTTGCGGTCTAATCCATTTTGATCTTACTTTTGTACATGGCGTTAGGCAAAGATCTGAGCCCACTTTTTTGCATGTAGCCTTTCAGTTTTGCCAGCACAATTTGTTAAAGAGGCTTTCCATACTCTACTTCACTTTTCTTGCCCCCTTATCGAAGATTACATGATCATACGCTTGGGGGGAGATGCCAGTATATGCAAACCTGTTCCAGTGGTCTACAGCTCTGCCTTTGTTCCAGTACCATGCTGTTTTAATTATTACTGTTTTGTAGTAGAGTTTGAAGTTAGGGAGGTTGATTCCTCCCATTTTCTTTTTCCCAAGAATTGCTTTAGCTATTCGTGGGGGCTTATTGTTCCATATAAATTTTAGGAATGTTTGCTCCATTTCTTTGAAGAATATCATGGGTGTCGTAATAGGGATCGCATTGAATTTGTACATTGCTTTGGAAAATATTGCCATTTAGACAATGTTAGTTCTCCCAATCCATGAACAAGGGATATTTTTCCATTTCCTCGTGTCCTCTTTTATTTCCTGAAGTAGCGTTTTGTAGTTTTCTTTGTACAGATCCTTTACTTCCTTAGTTAAGCTGATTCCTAGGTACTTGATTTTCTGGGCCACAATTGTGAACGAGATTGTTTTCTTCATGTCACTTTCTTCTCTTTCACTATTTGCATATAGGACAGCCATGGACTTTTGGGTATTGATTTTATAGCCTGCAACTTTACTATACGAGTCTATTGTTTCTAGGAGTTTCTTGTTAGAGGTTTTTGGGTTTTCTAAGTATAGTATCGTATCATCTGCAAATAATGAGAGCTTGATTTCTTCTTTCCCTACCTGGATGCCCTTAATATCTTTTTCTTGCCTAATCGCTATTGCAAGTACTTCCAGTACTATATTGAACAGTAGTGGAGAGAGTGGGCATCCTTGTCTGTCCCTCATCTTAAGGGGAAGGCTCTCAGTTTTTTCCGATTGAGGATGATGCTTGCTCTAGGCTTGTGTTAGATGGCTTTAACTATATTGAGGAAAGTCCCCTCTATCCCCATTTTGGCAAGTGTTTTCATCATAAACGGGTGCTGGATTTTGTCAAATAGTCCATGGCTTTCTTATATACAAATAAAAAATAGAAGAAATAGACATTAAAAACAATTCCGTTCACAATAGTACCTCAGAAAATAAAGTACTTCGGAATCTGATTAACAAAAGAGGTGAAGGATTTATACAAGTAAAATTACAAAACACTACTCCAAGAAATAAATGTGGACACTAGGAAATGGAGACAAATCCTCTGCTCATGGATAGGTGTGTAAACACACAAAAAAACGACAGGCAAATGAACGGCAGTGATCTATCTCTCCCGCTGCCCGTGTTCGGTAGTCTCAGGCCGTTTACCCACTCCAGGGAGGTCGATGGTGATTGTCAGGTGAAGGAAGGAAACGAGGGCCAAGCTGTTTGGTCTTAGTAGCAATTTATTACATGGAAGAAATATATGTCATGCAGGCCCCAGAATCACTCAAGCATGTGCTCCCCCAAAGAGCCCCGAAAATCTGTTTATATAGTCATAGTACCTCTTAAGGGCCCAATATATTGATGTCATCAAAAGGAGTTACAGAAAAAACATTGAGGTGGCAAAACATACATTGTTTCTTTACATCTGCAGGCCAGTAATCTTGGCCTAGGAAAGAAGATACAAAACCAAGACTGAAATCTTTCACAAGCTACAAGCACTTGGATTTTCATCCCAAAGAATAGTCTGCTAGAGCTTGGACTCTACATCCCAAAGATGAGTATCTGAGCTTTGCATCCCAAAGACTAGCCTGCCTAGAACTGGGAATCTACAGCCCTAAGATCAAGCCTGGCTAGCACCTGAGATCTGCATATCTAAGACCAGCTAGGTTTCTGTGAGAAAAGGGAAACTGCCTCTTAGAATATATTGAATTTACTTAAGGCAGTTTGAAGGGGAGAAATGTTCAGTCTCATCCAAGCTAGTCAGGACACACGGGAAAACTGCTTCTAAGACAGATTCTCATTTAGCAGATCAACCCACACTAGAACATAATTCCCTGGGTGTGTTTCTCCTCTTCTTGTCTAATCAACATATAAGCATACATAACATAAATCATTTTGTATGGACACAGTAAGAAATATTTTAAGCTTATAGAATTGCTCTTCTAGGGCCATCTCGATCTCATACTGCAGTGCTCAGGCCAGATATCTTTCCTATTCTTAGCATCAGGGTCCTAGTCTCATCGTTACTTTTGGAGAATGACAGCATTTGCTTATGATCAAACTCTTAATCTATAGTTAAGAATCGTGGCACCTTGGCCTGGCCCATCTCGATGCCAGGGTAACACATAACTTACCGGTTTGCCCTGGTTCCATCCAGTCCCATGTTGGGACCCTGCCTTTGGGGGCGCTAGGAAGTGAGGGCAACTGAGGCTTAAGTTGAGAAAGCAGATGCCCGGAAGTGAATAATATTCAAAGCCAATCAAATCCTAAGATATAAAGCATAATATTAATTGTCTTCCTGTATCTATACAAAAAAAGACATAGCATTAAAGTAAACTATTCAAAAGACATAAGGAGAGGAGAAAGGCAATATTAACTTACAGTATAAGTTCAATGTCATAGAAGGATGAGACCTTACAAATTGGTTGGGGAAAAGAGCACAAAGAAGTAGTAAAAGACAAACAAAGGAATGGGGTGACTCGGGAACACTGTGATGGGTGCAACCTGATAAACCTAAGCTCCTTGTACTCCAAAAGATAGGGAGGATTAAATTATCAAAATGTCAACATTGCCCAAAGCACTATAAAAATTCAATGTGGTCCCTATCAGGATACCCATAAAATTTTTCAAAGAATTAGACAAAACGTTCCTGAAATTCATATGGAACAATAAACCCCCACAAATAGCTAAAGCAATACATGGGAAAAAGAAGCTGGTGGCATCACTTTCCCCAACTACAAACTGTACTACAAAGCAGTAGTAATTAAGAGAACATGATACTGGGCTAGAAACTGACCTGCAGACCAGTGGAACAGATTTGAATATTCTGTCATAGACCGCCAAATATATGACCACTTAATCTTTGAGAAAGGAGCAAGAAATATGAAGTGGAACAAGGAAATCCTCTTCAACAAGTGGTGCTGGGAAAACTGGATAGCTATCTGCAAAAAATGAACTCTGACATCTGTCTAATGCCAGGCACAAAATTCAGCTCAAAGTGGATAAAATACCTCAATATCAGACATGAATCCATAAGGTACATAGTTGAAAATGTAGGCAGAATTCTCCACGACATTGAAGCTAAAAACATCTTTAAGGATGAAACAGCACTGAACATGCAAGTGGAAGCAAACATAAACAAATGGGACTACATCAAACTAAGAAGCTTCTGTACTTCAAAAGAAACAGTGACCAAAAATAAAGAAAGAGCCTACAGAATGGGAAAGAATATTTACCCAATACACAGCGGGTAGGGCGTTCGCCTTACAAGCGGCCAACATGGCCAACCCGAGTTCGATTCCTCCGCCCCTCTCGGAGAGCCCGGCAAGCTACCGAGAGTATTCGATATGCCAGACACAGTAACAACAAAGTCTTCAATGGAGACGTTACTGGGCCCGCTCGAGCAAATCGACGATCAACGGGAGGGCCTTTACCTTACCTTACCTTACCCATCTGATAAGGGATTAATATCCAGAATATACAAGACACTAGTAGATTTGTACAAGAAAAAACCTCCAACCCCATCAAAAACTGGGGAGAAGAGACGAACAGAAGATTCCTCAAAAAAGAAATATAAATTGCCAAAAGGCACAGGAAAAAATGCTCCACATCACTAGCCATCAGGGAGATGCAAATCAAAATAACAATGAGATATCATCTCACACCACTGAGACTGACACACATTCAAAAGAACAAAAGCAACCAGTGCTGGCGTGGATGTGGGGAAAAAGGGACACTCTTTCACTGTTGGTGGGAATGCTCACTAGTCCAGCCTTTCTGGAAAACAATATAGGCAGTCCTTCAAAAACTAGAAATTGAGCTTCCCTATGACCCCACAATACCACTTCTGGGAATATATCTCGAGGATGCAAAAAAGCACAGTAGAAATGACCTCTGTACCTATATGTTCAGCGCAGAACTGTTCACAATAGCCAAAATCTGGAAACAACCCAAGTGCCCTAGTACAGATGACTGGTTAAAGAAACTTTGGTACATCTACACAATAGAATACTATGCAGCTGTCAGGAGAGTCATGAAATTTGCTTATAAATGGATATACATGGAGAGTATCATGCTAAGTGAAATGAGTCAGAAAGACAGGGACAGACATAGAAGGACTGCACTTATTTATGGAGTATAAAACAACATAACATGAGGCTGACACCTAAGGATAGTAGATACACGAGACAGGAAGATTGTTCCATAGCTGGAAGCCTGCCTCATGAGCAAAGGGGAGAAGACAGCTGGAATAGAGAAGGGATCACTAAGAAAAAGATGGCTGGAGGAATCAGTTGGGATGGGAGATGTGTTCAGAAAGTGGATAAAGGACCAAACATGATAACCTCTGGGTGTCTGTATTGCAAACCACAATGCCCCAAAGTAGAGAGAGATTATGGGGAATCATGTCTGCCATGGAATTCAGGGGGAGGGTGGGAAAAGGGGGGGTGTGTACCGGGAATATTGGTGGTGGGGAATGTGCACTGGCGGAGGGATGGGTGTTTGTTCATTGTGTGATTGTAAACTAACCATGAAAGCTTGTAACTATCTCACGGTGATTCAATAAAATTTTTTTTAAAAAGAGAAAAAATCAGAAATAAAATGTCAGAGGCTATAACAAATAACACAGAATTAGAAAGAATGACAAAAGAGCACTGTGAAAAAACTATTATCGTGATTTTGTTCTTTGGGTTACACTGAGATGTGCTCCAGACTAACTCCTGGCTCTATGATCAGGGATCACTCCTGATGGTGCCTGTTGGATGACAGTGATGACAGTGACAGTGATGGGGTACCCAGCACCAAATATAGGTTGATTGCTTATAATACAAGCACAGATTTGTTGTACTGTCTCTCTATCATTAATCGTCATAATATCTTAAGAAATCTAGGTATGCCTAATATCAATGTGCTCCAGGGAAAATTCTACTAAATATTTTAAAGAGCATGCCATTTTCATCACTGCCTTAAAAATGAACATAAGTTAATACTCCTTAACTTATTTAATGAATCTAGTACTTCTTTTTTATTATTAATTTTTATTTAAAACACTGTTTTAAATGCTTGAAACTACTGCACAATGAACAACTTTGATATTAGGCATACCAAAGTTGTTCAATATGCAGTAGTTTCAAGCATTTATTGTTTCAATACCACCAATATAATCTTCCCTCCATCATTATCACCAGTTTCCCTCACAGTCTTAACCTTCCCCCTTAGGAACATAACAAATTTACTTTATATTGCTTATTCCAACAAAACTTTAGGAAATGGCAAGTAGAATGATTAGAAAATAAATCAGTAAGAGCCAGTTGACTACTATTTGAGTTTGGCCCATGTAAATAAGAAAATTGAAATCATTCCATACAGTATAATAAAATGCCTATTCTCATATATATATATATGTTTTCAACTCTTGAATCTAAGTATACTACATTAAATTTGTTTTATACTTTGATTGCTTTATGGTAATAATCAAGTCTCACTTGTAATTAATAAAACCTTGTTTTGGAATATTGAATGCCTATAATAAATTATCATAAGCAAACGTATAAAGCACCATGTTTATATAAAGTGTATGGGGAAATTTGCATATGTATGCCTCACCTATTCCATGTAAACTCCCAAAATATATTAACATAATTGTTTTAAAATTTTTATTAAAGTTTTATTAATGAAACTCATACACCTTGATAACAAAGCCAGAGAAGGACACAAAGCATTATTGGTCAATATTCTTTATGGATTTACATAACAATTTCAGCAAAAATACATTAAAATATTTTATGTGATGGGTATTTTCTTGTAAAATTCTACTAGTGTCTCATGTATCCTGGATATTAATTTCTTATCAAGTGGATATTGAGTAAATATTCTTTCCGTTATGTGGGCTCCCTCTGTATTTTGTTTCTTTTGAAGTGCAGAAGCTTCTTAGTTTTATGTAGTCCCATTTGTTTATGTTTATTTCCACTTGATTTGTCAGTGGTGTTTCATTCTTAAAGATGCTTTTAGCTTTAATGTCATGGAGGGTTCTGCCTACATTTTCCTCCATGTACCTTATGGATTCATGTCTGATACTGAGGTCATCAATCCACTTTGATCTGATTCTTGTGCCTGGACTTAAACAGAGGTCAGATTTCATTTTTTTGCAGGTAGCTATCCAGTTTTCCCAGAGCCACATATTGAAGAGGCTTTCCTTGTTCCATTTCGCATTTCATGCTCCTTGGTCAAAGATTAAGTGGTCATATATTTGAGAGTATGTGACAGAATACTCAAGTCTGTTCCACTGGTCTGCGAGCCCAATACCTTGCTGTTTTAATTACTGCTGCTTTGTAGTACAGTTTGAAGTTGGGGAAGATGATGCCACCAATCTTCTTTTTTCCCAATGGTTGCTGTAGCTATTCATGGAGGTTTATTGTTCCATATAAATTTCAGGAGTTTTTTGTCTATATCTTTGAAAAATGTCATGGGTATCCTGAAAGGGATAGCATTAAATTTGTATAGTGCTTTGGGCAGTATTGCCATTTTGATAATGTTAATCCTCCCTATCCATGAAAAAGAAATGTGTCTCCATTTCCTAGTTTCTCTCTTATTTCTTGAAGTAGTGTTTTGTAATTTTCCTTGTATAGGTCCTTCACCTCTTTAGTTAAGCTGATTTTAAGGTACTTTATTTTTCTGAGGTACTATTGTGAATGAGATTTTTTAAATGTCTCTTCTCTTTCATTATTTGTATATAGGAAAGCCATGGACATTTGGGTGTTGATTTTGTAGCCTACCACTTTACTATACAAACCTATTGTTTTTTGGAGCTTTTCTGTAGAGTCTTTAGAACTTTCTAAGTATATTATCATATCATCTGCAAATAGTGATAGCTTGACCTCATCCTTTCCTATCTGTATTCTCTTGATATTATTTTCTTGCCTAACTGCTATGACCAGTACCTTCAGTACTATATTGTATAGGATTGGTGATAGGGGAAACCTGACAAGACATTGTGCCCGATCTTAGAGGGAAGGGTTTTACTTTCTCCCTATTGGGAATGATGCTTGTCATGGACTTGTGTTAGACAGCTATGACTATATTGAGGAAAGTTCCTTCGATACCCATTTTGCTGAGAGTTTTCATCAGAAACAGGTGTTGTATCTTGGCAAATGCTTTTTTCTCTGCATCTATTGATATGATCATATGCTTATTATTATTTCTTTTATTGATATGATGGATTATGTTGATTGCCTTGTGAATGTTGAACCATCCTTGCATCACCGGGATAAATCCTACTTGTTTATGGTGTATGATCTCTTTGATGAGTCGTTGGATTGTATTCTAGGATTTTATTGAGGATCTTTGTATCTGTGTTCATCAGGGATATTGGCTTCTAGTTCTTTTTCTTTGTGGTATCTCTGTCTGCTTTTGGTATCAGGGTATGTTTGCTTCATAGAAACTGTTTGGAATTGTTTCTGATTCTTCAATTTCCGGAAAAAGCATGAAAACTATTGGGAGTAAGTCCTCTTTATTTATTTATTTATTTTTTATTTTAAATCACTTTATTTTTTTTTTAGACTTATAAAT
Organism: Sorex fumeus; assembly: GCF_029834395.1. Classification (NCBI taxonomy): domain Eukaryota; kingdom Metazoa; phylum Chordata; class Mammalia; order Eulipotyphla; family Soricidae; genus Sorex; species Sorex fumeus. The sequence continues at coordinate 15,499,224 of NW_026606107.1, forward strand.
TTTTGTGCTTGGGTTTCAGTTATACAATGATCAAGTACCCATCCCTCCACCAGTGCCCATCCTCCACCACCACGGGTCCCAGCATCCGTCCCACCCCCCATCACCCCCATCCCACCCTGCCTCTGTGGCAGGGCATTCCCCCTTGTTCTCTCTCTCTTCTTTTGGGTACTGTGTTTTGCAAGAGAGGCATTGAGTGGCAATCATGTTTGGTCTATAGACTACTTTTAGCATGGGGAGTAAGTCCTCTTTAAAGATTTGGAAGAATTCACTGGTGAATCCATGTGGGCCAGAACTTTTGTGTTTAGGGAGACTTATTATCATTTCAATATCCTTGATGCTGATAGGTCTGTTCAGGTATTCCAGGTCTTCTTGTTTCAACCTTGGGAGGCTATAGGAATCCAGAAATTTATCCATTTCCTCAAGGTTTTCTTGTTTCATTGCATAAAGATTCTCAAAGTAATCTCTGAGGATCTTTTGGATTTCTGTAGTTTCTGTTGTGATGTCCTCCTTTTCATTTTTGATTAGGTTAATTAGGATTTTCTCTCTCCCTTTCTTTGTGAGTCTTGATAGAGTTTTAATGATCTTGTTTATTTTCTCAAAGAATCTTCTCTTGCTTTCATTGATCTTTAGGATTGTTTTATGGGTTTCCATCTAATTTGTGTTCTGAGTTTTATTATTTCCTTCCTCCTGCCCAGGTTGGGCTCCTTTTGCTGGTCATTCTCCAAGCTCTTAAGCTGTGAGGTTACGTTACTTATGTAAGCTCACTCCTCCCTCCTGAGGAATGCTTGTGCAGGTATAAACTTTCTTCTTAACACAGCTTTAGCTCTGTCCTATAAGTTCTGGTAAGTCCTGTCCTCATTTTCATTAGTTTCCAGGAATGTTTTGATTTCTTTTCTAAGTCAATTATTGTTCATTAGTAAGCTGTTTGATTTCTAGGTGCTTGATTTGATTTTCTGTTTGTATGTGTGATTTACTTCTATTTTCAGTGCATCATAGTATGAGAAGATCGTTGATACAATCTATATTTCCTTAATTTTATGGAGGTATGTTCTGTGGCTCAGCATCAGTGTCTTGGGGAATGTTTTATGTACACTTGAGAAAAATGTGTATTCAGCTTATTGAGGATAAATTGTCATTTATATATCCACTAAACCCCTTTCTTCCATTTCTTCCCTTAGGTAAAGCATGTTCTTTAGAAAGATCTATGGACAGGGGAAAAAGTGATGTTGAATTTTCCCACTAGTATTGTGTTGCTATAGATGTTTTTTTTAAAGCCTATTAGTAGTTGTTTTAATTACTTTGTTGGTTTCTTGTTGGGTGCATATATATTTAGGATTGCAAATACTTCTTGCTGTGCAGATCTCTTGATCAATAACAAATGAACTTCACTCTCTCTTGTGACCTTCTTCAGTCTGAAATTAATGTGGTCTGATACCAGAATGGCCACCCCAACTATTTTAAGGGAGTTTTTGCCTGTAGGATTGTTTTCTAGCCTTTGATTTTGAGTTTGTGTTTGCTCTGACTCTTCAGATATGTTTCTTGCAGGCAACAGAATGTTGAGTTCAATTTTCTGATCCATTTTGCCACTCTGTGTCTTTTAATTAGTACATTTAGCCCATTTACATTGAGAGAGATTATTGTTATGGGGTTTTTCCCAACATTCTGCTTAAGTTTAGTGTATTTGAAGGGTTTGTCTTATCTAAAAATAGCCCACTGGGGTTGGAGCAATAGCACAGCAGGTAGGGCGTTTGCCTTGCACACGGCCGACCTGGGTTCGATTCCCAGCATCCCATATGGTCCCCTGAGCACCGCCAGGAGTAATTCTTGAGCGCAGAGCCAAGAGTAACGCCTGTGAATCGCCGGGTGTGACCCAAAAAGCAAATAAATAAATAACTAAAAATAGCCTACTTAGTTGTTCTTGTAACCATGGTTTTGAGTCTATGAAGTACCTGAGCTGTTGTTTGTGAAACTGTGTGTTATTCCTTCTGTTATGAATGAGAGTCTCGCTGGGTAAAGTATTTTTGGTGAGGCATTTATTTCATTGAGTTTTTCCCTATTCATACCACTGTCTTCGGGCCCTGAGGGTTTCATCAGATAAGTCAGCTGTCAATATTAAGGATGCTCCTTTATAGGCAATTTCTTTCTTTGATCTTGCTGCTTTCAGAATTTTGTCTTCATCTAAGGTTTTCATCATTTTGATCAGAATGTGTTGGGGATTTTTATTTGGATTTCTTCTAGCTGGTACCCTTCAGACCTCCTGAATCTGGTAGCATGTGTTCTTCAGCTCTGGGAACGTCTTAGCAATGTCTTTGACAGTTACTTCTTCATCAGGGTTTACTTCCTGTCCCTCTGGGACTCCAATAATTCTTATGTTATTTCTCTTGGCTTCATCCCGATTTTCTCTTGCCATCTGTTCCCGGATTGTGAGTCTCTTTTCCATTTTCTGCTCCTTTCTGGAGAGTCTCTGCACTTCATCTTGGAGTTCATTGATTCTGTCCTCAGCAGCTGTTACTCTGCTGTTGAGGCCTTCCACTGTGCTTTTCAATTCACCTACCAGGTTTTTCAGATTTGTTATTTCTGTTTGTAATTTTGTTTGCATTTTCCACATTTCTACTCTCAAATCCTCTTGTATTTTATTAGGGGTGCATTTCACTGCTTCTTTTAGGTCCCTATGCATCCTCAGTAGCTCCCTTCTAAATTCCTTGTCAGAGAGGTTGTCTAGAGCTTCATTTCTGTATGGGTCTTCTGGGCTAGTCTCTACACTAACTAAGCTTAGTGCACTTCTGCATTGCTTTACCATTGTGACCTGTGTGGTTTAGACCTTCATTCTCACACTTACTATTGTGTTTTTGGTGTAATATTAATTGAAGTTGGGCTAATGACTTATTGGCCTAATGTGTTTCTGGTGATCAAGTTGCCCTGGTGAAAGTTCCACCTAAGAAACTAACTTATGGTTCTTCAAAAGCAACCGATGCTGGCGTGGATGTGGCGAGAAAGGGACACTCCTTCACTGTTGGTGGGAATGTCCACTGGTTCAGCCCTTCTGGAAAACAGTATGGACGATTCTCAAAAAATTAGAAATTGAGCTCCCATTTGACCCAGCAATACCACTCCTGGGAATATATCCCAGAGAGGCAAAAATGTATAGTCGAAGTGACATCTGCACTTGTTTGTTCATTGCAGCACTCTTTACAATAGCCAGAAACTGGAAGAAACCTGAGTGCCCAAGAACAGATGACTGGTTAAAGAAACTTTGGTACATCTACACAATGGAGTACTATGTAGCTCTTAGAAAAGATGAAGTCATGAAATTTACATACAAGTGGTACAACATGGAAAGTATCATGCTAAGCGAAATGAGTCAGAAAGAGAGGGATAGACATAGAAAGATTGCATTCATCTGGGGGATATAAAGTAACAAAATAGGAGATTAATACCCAAGAATAGCTGAGATCAGCACCAGGAGGATTACTCCGTAGCTTAGTGGACAATTGGGCATTCTAGAGGAAAGGGCAGCTCAGATAGAGAAGGGAACACCAAATAAAGGGTGTTTGGTGGTCCCTCCCAGGAGGGAGGGGAGATGCATGTCGAAAGTGGACTATGGACTGAACATGTTTGCCACTCAATGCCTCTTTTGCAGACCACAACACCCAAAAGGAGAGAGCGAACACAGGGGATTGCCCTGCCACAGAGGCAGGGGGGGATGGGGGGATGGGGGTGGGGGGGACGTTATCCATGGTGGTGGAAAATGGGCACTGGTGGAGGGATAGGTATCTGATCATTGTATAATTGAAACCTAAGCACAAAAATTGTAAATCTACAACTGTACCTCATGGTGTTTCACTAATAAAAAAAATAAATTAATTAAAAAAAAAAAAGAAACTAACTTATGGTTCTTAATGGATATGGAGAGAGAGAGAGAGAGAGAGAGAGAGAGAGAGAGAGAGAGAGAGAGAGAGAGAGAGAGAGAGAATATCTCGCGGATGCTAATGTGGCTGCAGCTCTGGAAAGCACCCCCACTGGGCTGGTACCTGGATCGTGGGAGGAGAGGCAGTTCCCAAAAGGTTAACTCCTATTGGCATAATCCTTTTGGGTTCCTGTCCCTGTAGTTCTGGCTTTAAAACCGGCTCTGTGCAGGTCCAGTTGCTCCTTTGTCTCAGGCAGCACACCCACCGGGTGTACCATTGATTTTTTGCCAGTCACTTATTCGCAGACAACGAGGTTGTTTCCAGATTCTGGCTATTGTGAATACTGCTGCAGTGAACAGAGACGTGCTGATAGCATCTCTACAGTGTGTTTCTGGGTCCCCTATATTTCCAGAAGTGGGATTGCTAGTTCATATGGAAGCTCAGTTTCTATTTTTTTAACTTTTTAATCGTATCACTGTGAGATAGACCCTTACAAATCTGCTTATGATTGGATTTCAGTCATACAGTGTTCCAACACCCATCCCTACACCAGTGTACATTTCCCAGCACCAGTGTCCTCAGCGGAATGCCCATATTGTTTTCCAAAAAGAGTGGACCAGTCTGTGTTCCCACCAACAATGAATGAGAGTTCCCTTTTCTCCATTCTGGAACATAAAATCTGTTTTAACTTCACAGCTCATCTCCTCCAGAAATTTTCTTTTCTGTGAGGTCAAAGTCTAGTATTGACTTTTCTTTCCTGCAAGGAGCAAGGCTCACAGTGTTAAATTTCCCCAGCAGTTCCCTCAGGTGGCAGTTGATAGAAAATGGCAGATTACCTTCTAGAAGCTGCTGCTTATCTGCACCCCACTTTACATAAGTACCCTGGGGACACCTGTGACTGTAATTAACAGCCCCATTTTATACTTGAAATTGCCTAAGAGTAGACTTTAAGTGTTCTCCCTACCAATAAACAAACAAATAAAATAAGCATAGAGCCAAAAAGCTCAAATGTTAGGATACAGGCCTATCATATAAACACAGCTATATGAGTTTATAGATATGTTAAGTTTTATTTTGGTAACTGTTTCACAAAGTAAGCATACCTCAATTAATCATCCATTGCACATTAAATACATATAAATTTATCAATTGTCACTGTCACTGTGACTGTCCTCCTGTTGTTCATCGATTTGCTTGAGTGGGCCCAGTACTCAGTACGGCAAATACTCTCAGTAGCTTGGCGGGCTCTCCGAGAGGGGCGGAGTACTCGAACCTGGCTCGTCCGGGTCAGGGGCGTGCAAGATAAATGCCCTACCCACTTAAAAATAATTTAGAGAACTAAGACATTCCATACTTAAAACTGTGAGTGTACACTTATTTTAATCGCATGATAGTAATATATATTCACAATTTCAATTGCTAAAAACAGTAATCTTATCTTAGTGTATATATCTGATTTCTCTTTTGTAAATTATAGGACTTTTGAATGCTATATAGTGTGGTTCTGTATCTTTTTTAAAAGCCTTGGCAACAATTGATAGCTGATAATCAACTCTCTCTTAGGTTAGACTATCAGTTTTTTTCTAAATTTCCTTTTCTATTGTTTCTTTGATTTTCAAATATTTATTGACATATTTGGATTTCATTTGTTTGCATACCCTAGAGATTAGCCTGGTATGTAAGATTTTGTATTTTGTATTCCTTGTTTCATCTCCTCTGTATAGAATTTTTGATCCTTGCTTTGATAATCCAATTAAAAAACAGAACTCAAACATATAATTCATGTTTCAAGGTATGGGATGTTTTGTATGTGCAGATTCACAAACCATAGATACTGCAGGTCAGATTGGCAAAAACAAACATAAAATTGCTATTCAGACCTAAAAAGAACTTTTACTGTCACACATAGCCCTCAATGTACAGCATACATAATGAAGAAGTGTTAGAGTCTACATAAGTAGATGATAAGTTTAAGAAGATAATAATCTGGAGGCACACCCAGATACACACCAGCCCTATAACGTGTTGGATGATCAGTTCAGAGTGATAATGGTGAGGATATTTAATGAACTGATGTAAGCAATAAAATAGACTTCTATTAAAGAAAGTCAAAATAAAAACACAGTTAAGAGAGAAATAAAAATATAAATCTGAGAACTGAAGAACTTGTGAAATAAATATCATATTAAATACCATATAAATATCATATTGAAAACCCTCAGTAGCAAAGTGACAGCTGAGGAATGAATCAATGAACTCAAATAAAAGATGCACAAAATTATCAAAAAGAATACAAAATGGAAAACTAACAAAGAAATGAATAATATACTACATAAATATTCGATGAGTTCAAGAATAGTGCATAAATATCACAAGATTCTCCCAGTAACAGGAAACAGAGAGATATATGAAGAATTAATGGGCAACGAATTATAAGTGAGAATTTCCTGTAGTTAAAGATTGAGTCAGGAACCCAAATTCAAAAAGCTCAATGAGTTCCAGTTAAAATAAATAGAAACAGTCTAAAATACACAGTAAAATTAAAATAATAAAAAGTCAAAGACAGAATTGGAATCTCTCAAGAGCAAAAATATTGTAAAAGAAATTGATCCCCTTTAATATTCACAAGAGATCTATCAACATTAACTCTATAGACCATAAGAGAATGGTGGGCTATAGCACAAAAATGAATTAAATAAACATATAAACAAAAGCATTCTATACAGCTAGGTTCTCATTAAGAGTTGAAGGAATGACACAAAAATTCTTGAATAACAGTTTAAAACATTTATAGTCCTGAAACAAGATTCTTAATGCAAAAATCATACAATTATTTCCTTTAAAGTGCAAGAAAATCTCAAAGACATAATTTTATGAGATTATTGCAATAAACTTCATTACAATAATTCTAGTTAATGACAATGGTCTGAACTCAACAATTAAAATGCTCAGGGTGGCAGAATGGATCAGAAAATTTAAACTTTCTTCTACCTACAAGAGACACATCTGAAGAATTACGGTAAACACAGGTTTAATGTCAATGGTTAGAAAGCAATCTTAAAGGAAAAAGTTGTCCAAAGTGCCAAGACTGTTATTGCCAATTGAAGTGACCATACTGATATTTGATGACAGACTTCAAATTGTAGAAAGGTTTATAATACACACATATATATGCATTATGTATCAAAGAATTAACAGATCAAGAAGACTTTACATTAATAATTATATGCATTTAATGTAGGTCCATCAAAATTTATAAGTCACTGATAATAAACCCAATGAAAAGATAAAAGATATCAAAAATAGTAGGAGATTATAAAACGCCTCTTTTATTAGTGAATAGTTCAATGCAGCCAGATATAAATATGGAAACATTGGCGTAGAAGAAAAAATGTGATGGGCCTAGTAGGTTTACATTGAGCTCTTCAGCCCCCAAAGGATGAATACATATTCTTCTCTCATGCACATGGGAAAATCTCAAGATAAACAACGTAATGTACACAAAAGTACTCTTTATAAAACCAAGAAAATATAAAATATTCAACTGCCGTGTAACCCCATCAATGGCCAGGATCCAGAGACTATAACACCAAGATACTGGAAGAGAACACTGCTTAGTCTCCTACCCCCGTACCTGACTGTCCTCACCAGGGCCCGACAGCTGAAGACCTCCGGCACACAGCCAAAGCTATGCTGAGATCACTCTCCGCATGCTTGGATGAGCCTCACGCATAAAGGAACCGGCAGAGGAACCCAGGTGTACGGCACCCGGGACTGAGATCTCCAAGCCTGCATGGTTTGAACTGGGTCTTCCAGTAGCTAGACAGTTACACCCACCAAATGCTGTGTAACCCCATCAACGGTCAGGATCCAGAGAGTAGAACACCAAGTTCCAGGAAGCGTGCAGCCGCATTTCCGGCTTATTATTCTCTAATTCTCACTCTCAGAGAACCTGGCAGCTACTGAAAGTATCATACCAGCACATATGCCTGATTAGGAACACCTGTAAAGTTTGTGTTTTCAGGCTGAGAATAGCCCACCCACGTGGCAGACCCTGGCAAGCTATCCATGGTGTATTCTATATGCCAAATCCAGTAAATGCAATGGATCTCATTCCCCTGACCTTGAATACGGCAGTGTTGAGAAGGATGTGGAAAGAGAGGCTGATAAAACCTCAAGGCCTAACTAGGCTGCCAAAACGAAGAAAGACAAAAATGACTATCTGTACTTTCAATGCACGTATGCTGGCATCTGATGCATCCATCGAGGACCTGATGGTACAAGCGTGAAAGATCAAGTACGACATCATTGGTCTGACCGAGACCAGAAGACATCAATCATATCATGCCATTTTCGACATTGGAGAGGAACTGTTTCTCAGAACATGCAACAAGAGTCGTCGGAGGTGTCAGTGTCCTTGTCAACACAAACTTGGCCATAAGCATTGATTCATTCGAATGCCTAACAACCCGAATCGGACGATTACACTTGAATAGATGTGGCTCACTGCCTGCAGTTTCTATCTTTGTTGTCTACACACCAACATCAAATTATGGTGAAGGAGAAATTGAGAAGTTTTACATGGAGCTGGAGAAGTTCTATAAAGAGACCACACCTTCTACAAGATCATTGTGGGTGATTTTAATGCCAAGATAGGACCTTGAAGATCAGCCGAAGAACTCCACATCCGGACCCATGGCCTAGAATGGAATGAACAGGGTGAGAGACTGTCTGAGTTCATCATGTCGACCAAGATCATCCGTGGTAACTCACAGTTCCAAAAGGCTGAATCTAAACGTTGGATATGTGGGAGTCTCCCGGTGGATGGTTCCACAACGAAATTGACCACATCATATTCAATCTACGGTTTTGCCTACTTCACAGAGCGGGGAGAAAGGAATGCAAAGTTTAAGAAGAGAACTCCCAGAACGACCAACTGGGAGCTCTTTGACTCTGTTGCGGCAACATGGGAAGATGCTGTCATTGACAACATTGACGAGCAATACGATTGACTGGTTCAGCACCTCCAAGATTGTGCGAAGAATGCCAAGAGAGAGATAACTACAAAAAAAAAACACCTGTCTTCGAAAACTCTTGAGCTTATTCACCAACGTGGCTTGGCTCATGCCTCAGGCAACTGCAAGCGAACATCCGAGCTTGCAAAACAGTGCAGAGAAGCCGTCAAGGAAGACCTCAAAGAGAGAAGAGCAGCAATGCTTGTAGATGTGGCAGAAGCCAGGAAAAGCATTCATAATGCCTGCCTGTCCTTCACCAGCTACAAGACCAAATGACTGCCCTCCAACGTCCTGATGGATCTATCACATCTTCCAGAAGGGCAATGAAGAAGATTATTCATGACTTCTACTCAGATCTCTTTAATAGCCACGTCCACTTGCCCACATACCAAATTCTGCAGGATGGATATGTCGTTCCCAGTGTTCTCCCTTCTGAAATCCGACATGCCATCTCGTCAGTAAAGAAACAAAGAGCACTTGGCTCAGACAAGTTCAGACCTGAACACCTGAAGAAGCTAACGCCAGTACTCATCAATACACTGGCTCAGCTCTTCACACGCAACCTGTCTGAATGCAAAGTTCCGTCCCAGTGGGAAACCACCAGGACTGTACTACTATACAAGAAGGGAGACATCCATGAAATTGGCAACTATAGCCCGATCTGCCTGTTGTCTGTCATCTACAAACTGTTTACTTGAATCATCCTGAATAGCATTGGCAGAACACTAGATGAAGGACAACCATGCAAGCAAGCCAGGTTCCAAAAGGGATTCAGCACCATCGACCATATCCACTGATAACCAAGCTCATTGAGGTTTCTTGGGAGTTCAAAATGCCGCTCTGTCTAACATTCATTGATTTAAAGAAGGCCTTTGATTCTTTTGAGATGGAAGTGGTCATTGAAGCCCTCGTCAATCAGGGCATTCAAACTCAATACACCAGGATCCTCTGTGAGCTCTATTACGGATTCACTAACAGGATCTCACCACTCTAAAAAGAAGTGATCAGCAATGTCAAGAGAGGGGTTCGGCATGATGATACTATTTCACTGAAACTCTTCTATGCCACCCTCAAGAACATTATGAGATAACTGGAATGGGAAGGAATGGGAATGAAGATGGATGGTCGGCAACTACACCACCTCCGCTTTGCTGATGATGTCGTTCTAATAACACCAAGCATCAGCCAAGTGGCACAAATACTAACTTACTTCGACCATGAGTGTGGAAAGGTTCGACTACAGCTGAATCTCACAAAGACAATGGTAATGAGAAACAGTCTTGTTCCTGACATTCTTTTCACTCTCAATGGAATGACCATCTCGAGTGCAACAGTTATGTATACCTAAGTTGAGAAGTCAACATGACGAATGACCTGGCACCTGAGTTGCACAGGAGGAAGAGAGCAGCTTAGAACGCCTTCAAGAGCATCAAAGAAATAACTAAGAGGACTAAGAACCTCCAGCTCCGAGCACATCTCTTCAATTCCACTGTTCTTCCTGCATTAACATATGCCTCCGAGACCTGGGCCCTACGAAAATAGAATGAGAACACTATTCGGGTCTCAAAGAGGAATCAAAAGAGCTATGTTTGGAGTATCATGCTTCACTCAAATGAGAGAACGAATCCAGATTCCAACCTCCATCAATGGTTAAGAATCAGGAACACTGTCTCGTTTGCCAAGGCATTGAATATCAGATAGGCTGGACACGTAATGAGATTTAGAGACACCGCTGGACTAGAGCCATTACCAACTGGATTCCACAGGACGTCAAAAGATTGCGTGGCCACCCACCTATGAGATGGTAAGACTTCTTTGTCAAGACCCTGAATAATCAGTTTGAGGCTCTTCATGTTCCTAGAACGAGCAGATGCCATTAGGCTATGCTAGCACACAACAGGGATGGATGGAGACGTTACTGGCGCCCTCTTGAGCAAATCGATGAGTAACGGGATATCAAGTGGTCAACTATTATCTCAAACTAAAACTTTAAATAATCACAAGCAGAATTTAGGGTAAATTCAAATATTAGGAAACTAAACAACTTAGTACTCAACTAAGCTGTTCAAACTAAGTTGTTTATCGGGTCAAAGAGAAAACCAAAGAATTAAGTTGAACATGGAAACAAAGAAGAATTATCCCAACATATGGTATACAGCAAAATTAATTCTAAGAGGGAAATTTAGAGCAGCGTAAGTGCTAATAAGTAAAGAAAAAGAAACAAACAAATTACCTGAGTATACAAATTATGTTACTAGAAAAAGTGTAATATAGGAAATCCAAGGTTAGCAGAAGAGGTAAATAATACAATTTAAAGCAAAAATCAATGAAACAGAAAACAAAATCACAAAGGTCAATCTAATCAGCAGCTGTTATTTTGTTCCAAACTGGGCAAGATCAAACAAAGCAAACCTTAGCTTGACTCACAAATAAAAGAGAACAAAAAATATCTAAAAAGCAGGTCAGAAAGAAAAGGTAAGATGTTATAAAAGATAAATAAGACAGAAATTAAAAAGATTAGATGTCATTTCTTCATTGTCCTTTTGGCCTTTGAGGTATATTATCAGGAGTGGAATTACTGGGTAATATGTAAGCATAATTATTAGAATTTTGAGTTCAGTTAGAAGGAGATGAACAGACTCAGAATGATCTTTCTCATATGTTGGACATATAGAAAATTTTTAAAGAAATATAAAATGTTCTAATAACAATAGAAACAAAGAGCAGAGGAACTGATCTTCAATAGGAAATTTTATCACTGAGAGAATGGTTTGGGCAATGTTATGGAAGGCAACACTAAGACAAAGGGGGAGGGGAGTTGTTTCTGCCACAGAGAACCTAGGAACATTGTTAGAAAAGTGAAACTGGTGAAGGGATTGTTGTTGGAGAAATGTATTGAAACTCAATCAAAACTATCTTTGTAATTCAAAGTAATTCAATAAAACCTAAATTAAAAGATTCTTCAAGTTCACTTTGGTAAGCTTTCTTCCACAAAGTTGAAAAGCCTAGAAGGAATTGAGGATGTTTGGTTACCTAAAAATACTAAACAGAAGTCAATAGAAAGAACTTAACCAAGCAGCTACTGGCAGGGAAATCAAAACAATAACCAAAATTCTCTGAAAAACAAAAGCCTGTGTCCAGATGGGTTTACTAGTGAGTTCTTCCAAACCATCAAAGAAGACCTACTTACTATCTTCCTCAGGTTCTTCCAGAAAGATAATGAAACACAAATTCACCTAAACAGTCTTTAGGTGGCCAATATTACTCTACCACACAAAACACACAGAGATATAACTTATAAAGAAAATTACCTATTAACACCTTTAGAGGTGTTCATAAGTGAACATAAATATAAAGGTTCTAAACAAAATATTAGCGAATCAAATGCAATCACACATTACAAATATAACATACAGCGATCGAGTGGAATTTATTTCTGAAATGTAGAGATAGCTTAATATATGAAACAACATGATAAATGTAATGAACCATATCAATATGAGAAAAGATTAAAAAATATAATATGCAGAGAAAGTAATTGACACTATTAAACTTTGACTCAAGATAAAATTAAATGAGGTGAGCTCTCTTCCTTTTCATCCCCCAAGCTGAGCTGGTCTTCTCCCCACCCAGGTCAGTTTACAGCCGCTTCTCGAAACCGGGACTTGGATTTCTCCCTGCAAGACTCCCAGGCGTCCTCTCGGACCTTGGGAAACAAAGCAGCCCTGGGCCTCTGCCTCTTCCTTTCCATTCCCCAAGCTGAGCTGGTTTTCTCCCCCACCCATTCTTTTCTTCCCCCTCACACACCAGGATCCCGTGGGGTATGGCCGCTTTAGAAGTGGGCGTGGCTTCTGTAGAGGTGGGGGTGGCCTAATTTTTAGCAAGCCAATGCACACGTGGTCGCAGGTAGTTTAGTCATACCAAGAAATCTACTCCCCACACGTACACACCAACATGAAGAAACAACGTAAATCCCCACCACAAGGTAAGGTCGATGAAAAGAGTCCAGAAGCCTCTGTAAGTGCTACTCACCAAAGGGACCTCTCTGACAAAGAATTCAAATATGAAGTCATAAAGATGTTCAATAAACTCAATGAAACAGTCAGACAGATATCCAGTAACATGACAGAAAAAATCGACAAACTACGGGAAGAAATGAGAGCAGAAATTAGAAAGCTACGCATAGAAATGTCACGAACCAAAGATTCTGTAGATAAAATAAAAAACTCAGTATGTGCCCTTAAAAGTAGAATGACCACAGCTGAGGAAAGAATCAGTGAGCTGGAAGATCAGCTGCACCAAGCCAACAGAGAACAACAAACAATGACAAGGGACCTCAGAATAGTTCTAGAGAGAATCAGAGTCCTAGGAGATGATTCCAAGAGGAACAATATTAGAATCATTGGACTACCAGAAGCTCAGGGAAACAATCCCAATGAAAAAGCCATGGTTAAACAAATCATTGGTGAAAAATTCCCAGAGCTTGACAATGCAGCCATTCACATTCAAGGAACCCGAAGGGTGCCAGCTATAAAGAGACCCTAACAAATACACTCCAAGACATAGTTAGAATAAGCGATGCTGCCGATAGAGACACAATTCTGCAAGCAGCAAGGTCAAAGAAGGAAATGGCATACAAAGGAGCACCCCTTAGATTCACAGCACATCTATTAGAGGAAACCCTCCAAGACCTAAGGCAGTGGCGAGATAGAGTGAAAAAACTCACTGAAATGAATGCTTCACCAAGAATACTCTATCCGGCTAAGCTCTCACTCAAAATAGACGGAACGCAACACTATTTTCTAGATAAACAGCAGCTCAGGAACTTCATATACTCAAAACCAAACTTAAAACAAGGACTAAAAGGGCTACAATAAGACAAGACAAACCCTACAACCACAACACACCCGCACAGAAACATGACACAAAACCCCATAACAGTAATCTCTCTCAATGTCACCGGTCTAAATGCACCATTTAAGAGACACAGGGTGGCAAAACGGAAACACAGACAGAACCCAACATTCTCCTGCCTACAAGAAACTCATCTCCACAGTCAGAGCAAACACAGACTCAAAGTGAAAAGATGTAAATCAATCCTGCAAGCAAACAGCTCCATCAAAAAAGCTGGGGTGGCCATACTAGTATACGGCAACATTAATTTCACATTGAAAAAGATTAGAAGGGACAGCGAAGGCTATTTTCTCTTCATCAAGGGATACGTACAACAGGAAGAAATCACACTCTTAAATGTATATGCACCTAATGAGGGAACGGCTAAATATTTAAAACAACTTCTAACAGATTTTAATCAAACACCAGGAAATTAAACAACTCAATGCTGAAAAACGACTGGGTCAGGAAGGAAGTCAAGGACGAAATTAAAAGAGATCTGGAAACAAATGAGAAGGAAGACACAAGCTACCAGAACTTATGGGATGCAGCGAAAGCCGTATTAAGGGGAAAACTTATAGCTCTGCAATCATTTCTCAGGACGGAAGGAAAGATACACATAAACAACTTGACCTCACAGCTCAAGAATTTAGAAAAGGATCAACAGAAAGAGCCCAAATCAGGCAGAAGGAAAGAGATCATAAACCTTAGAGCAGAAATCAATGACATGGAAAGCAAAGAAACAATCCGAAAGATTAATGAAACCAAGAGCTGCTTCTTTGAGACAATAAACAAGACAGATAAGCCACTAGCAACACTCACAAAGAAACAGAGAGAGAGAACCCTAATAAACAGAATCAGAAATGAGAAGGGGGATATCACAACAGAAATCAAAGTAATTCAAAAGATAATTAGAGGCTACATGGAAAGTATGTATGCCACTAAACAAGAAATCTAGAAGAAATGGATAAATTCCTGGATCCTATCATCTCCCAAAGTTTAATCAAGAAGATTTAGAGTACCTTAATAGACCTATTAACATCAAGGATATTGAAACTGTAATCAAAAGTCTTTTCAAAAACAAAAGCCCAGGTTCAGATGGATTCACTAGCGAATTTTTCCAAACATTTAAAGAGGACCTACTGCAGGCCTTCTCAAGCTTTTCCAGGAAATTGAAAAAACGGAAACTCACCCAAACAGTTTCTATGAAGCCTGTATCTCTCTAATATCAAAAGGAAATAAAGACACCACAAGTAAAGAAAACTACAAACTGATATCCCTGATGAACACGGATGTGAAGATTCTCCGCAAAATACTAGCAAATAGAATTCAAGAACTCATCAAAAAGATCATACACCATGAACAAGTGGGATTCATCCCAGGGATTCAAGTATGGTTTAACATTCGGAAATCAATCAACAAAATCCATCATATCAACAAAAGCAAAGATAAAAATCATATGATCATATCCATAGATGCAGAGAAAGCATTTGACAAGATCCAGCAACCGTTTATCATGAAAACCCTCACCAAAAAGGGTATAGAGGGGACTGTCCTCAATATAGTTAAAACCGTCTACCACAAGCCTATAGCAAGCATCTTCCTCAATGGGGAAAAACTGAGAGCCTTCCCCCTAAGATCAGGGAAGAGACAAGGATATCCACTCTCTCCACTGCTGGTCAATATAGTACTGGAAGTACTTGCAATAGCCATTAGGAACTGTCCTCCCGTTGTTCATAGATTTGCTCGAGCGGGCCCAGTAACATCTCCATTGGAGACTTTGTTGTTACTGTGTTTGGCATATCGAATACATCACGGGTAGCTTGCCAGCGGTTAGGCAAGACAAAGATATTAAGGGAATCCAGATAGGAAAGGAAGAAACCAAGCTCTCACTATTCGCAGATGATATGCTACTATACTTAGAGAACCCTTAAACCTCTACCAAGAAACTCCTAGAAACAAAAGACTTGTATAGTAAAGTTGAAAGTTATAAAATCAATATGTAAAACTCCATGGCTTTCCTAAACGCATATAGTGAAAGAGAAGAAAGTGACATGAAGAAAACAATCCCATTCACAATTGTGCCCCAGAAAATCAAGTACCTAGGACTCAGCATATCTAAGGAAGTAAAGGACCAGTACAAAGAAAGCTACAAAACGCTACTTCAGGAAATAAAAGAGGACACGAGGAAATGAAAAAACATCCCCTGTTCATGAATGGGGAGAATTGACATTGTCAAAATGGAAATACTTCCCAAAGCACTGTACAAATTCAATGCGATCCCTATTACGATACCCATGACATTCTTCAAAGAAATAGAACAAACACTCCTGAAATTTATATAGAACAATAAGCCCCCACGAATAGCTAAAGCAATTCTTGGGGAAAAGAAAATTGGAGGAATCAACCTCCATAACTTCAAACTCTACTACAAAACATAATAATTAAAACAGCATAGAGGCATCTGCCCGACGCTGGGAGGAAAAGCTGATCTGAACCTGTCTGCCTCTCCCTTTCCGCCGCCCAAGCCGAGCCGGTCTCTTTTCCGCCACCCAGTCTCTACTTCCTGGACAGACACCAGGTATCCGTGGGGGTGTGGCCACTTTAGAGGTGGGCATGGCTTTAAAAAGTGGGCGTGGCCTAATTTTTGACCGCAGGTAATTCACTCAAATCAAGAAATATTACCCCAACACATACGCAACAACATGAAGAAACAACGCATATCCCCGCAACAGGTAGACAACGAGGAAATAAGTCCAGAAGCCTCAGTAGGTGCTAGCCACCTTAGGGACCTCTCTGACAAGGATTTCAGATATGAAGTCATTAAGACGTTCAATCAACTTGATGAAACAGTCACACAGATATCCGCTAAATTGAAAGAGGACATGAAATCAACAATCGATCACACAATTGACAAAATACAACAAGAAATGAGAGCCGAAATTGGAAAGCTTCGCACAGAAAAGGCACGCATCACAGATTCCATAGATGAAGTCAAAACCTCACTCACTGCCCTCAAAAATAGAATGACCACAGCTGAGGAAAGAATCAGTGACTAGGAAGATCAGCCTGACCAAGCCAACATGCACCAACAAACAGTGGAAAAGGACCTCAAAATAGCTCTACAGAGAATCAGAGTCCTATGAGACGATTCCAGAAGAAACAACAGAATCATTAGACTACCAGAAGCTCAGGGAAACAATCCCAATGAAAAAACCATGCTTAAACAAATTATCGCTGAAAAATTCCCAGAGCTCCACAATACAGCCATTCAGATTCAAGAAACCCGAAAGGTGCCAGCTAAAAGAGACCCCAACAGTAACACTCCAAACATATTATAGTTAGAATGATCGATGCTGCCGATAGAGACACAATACTGCAAGCAGCAAGGGCAAAAAAGGAATTCATATACAAAGGAGCACCCCTGAGATTCCCAGCAGACCTATCAGAGGAAACCCTACAAGCCCGAAGGCAGTAGCAAGATATAGTCAAAAAACTCAATGAAATGAATGCTTCACCAAGAATACTCTATCCGGCTAAGATCTCACTCAAAATAGACAGAACGCTACACTATTTTCTAGATAAACAGCAGCTCAGGAACTTCATAGACTCAAAACCAAACCTAAAACAAGGACTAAAGGGGCTACTATAAGACAAAACAAACCCTACAACCACAACACACCCGCAAAGAAACATGACACAAAACCCTATAACCATATTCTCTCTCAGTGTCAACGGTCTAAATTCATCATTGAAGAGACACAGAGTGGCAAAATGGATACAGAGACAGAACCCAACGTTCTGCTACCTACTAGAAACTCATCTCAACACGCAGAGCAAACACAGACTCAAAGTCAAAGGATGGAAAACAATCCTGCAAGCAAACAGCTCCTGCAAAAAAGCTGGGGTGGCCATACTAGTATCCGACAATATTAATTTCACCTTGAAAAAGACTAGAAGGGACAGTGAAGGCTATTTTCTCTTCATCAAGAGATACGTAAAACAGGAAGAAATCACACTATTAAATGTATACGCACCTAACGAGGGAACAGTTAAATATTTAAAACAACTGCTAACAGATTTTAAGGAGGACATTGCAAGCAACACAATAGTACTTGGAGACTTCAACATCGCCCTATCACCTCTGGACAGATCAACAAGAACAAAAACCAGCAAGGAATCATTGGATTTGAAAGAAGACATAGAAGAGAGAGGGCTTATAGACCTATACAGAGCTTTACACCCCCAAAACAAAGAATACACATTCTTCTCCAGTGCACACGGAACATTTTCCAAAATAGACCATGTGCTAGGACACAAAACATACCTCAGCAGAATCAGGAAGATACAAATAGTATCAGCCATCTTTTCAGACCATGTTGCACTGAGGATAGAAGTGAACCAAATCAAACACCTGGAAATTAAACAACTCGATGCTGAACAATGAGTGGGTCAGCAACGAAGTCAAGGACGAAATCAAAAGATCTTTGGAAACAAATGAGAATGAAGACACGAGCTACCAGAATCTATGGGATGCAGCGAAAGCTGTATTAGGGGAAATTTATAGCTCTGCAAGCATATCTTAGGTCTGCAGAAACAGTGCACATAAACAACTTGACCTCACCGCTCAAGTCCTTAGAAAAGGATCAACAGAAAGAGCCTAAATCAGGCAGAGGGAAAGAGATCATAAAACTTAGAGCAGAAATCAATGACATGGAAACTAAAGAAACAATTCAAAAGATCAATGAAACCAAGAGCTGGTTCTTCGAGAAAATGAACAAGATAGATAAACCACTCTCAACACTCACAAAGAAACAGAGAGAACGCTAATAAACCGAATCAGAAATGAGAAGGGGGATATCACAACAAAAACCAAAGAAATCCAAAAGATCAGAGACTACTTTGAAAGTCTGTATGCCACGAAACAAGAGAATCTAGAAGAAATGGACGAATTCTTGGACTCCTATAATCTCCCAAAGCTGAATCAAGAAGACCTGGAGTATCTGAATAAACCTATTAACATCAAGGAAATCGAAACTGTAATCAAAAGTCTTCCCAAAAACAAAAGCCCGGGCCCAAATGGATTCACTAGAAAATTTTTCCAAACATTTAAAGAGGAACTGCTGCCAGTCCTTCTCAAGCTCTTTCAGGAAATTGAAAAAAAGAAAATTCTCCCAAACAGTTTCTATGAAGCCCATATCTCTCTAATACCAAAAGGAAACAAAGACACCACGAGAAAAGAAAACTACAGGCCGATATTCCTGATGAACACAGATGCGAAGATTCTCAACAAAATACTAGCAAATAGAATTCAACTACTCATCAAAAAGATCTACACCATGACCAAATAGGATTCATCCCGGGGATGCAAGGCTGGTTTAACACTCGGAAATCAATCAACATAATCCACCATATCAACAAAGGAAAAGATAAAAATCATATGATCGTATCAATAGATGCAGAGAAAGCATTTGACAAGATCCAGCACCCATTTATGATGAAAACCCTAGACAAAATGGGGATAGAGGGGACTTTTCTCAATATAGTTAAAGCTATCTACCACAAGCTTACAGCAAGCATCGTCCTGAATGGCGAAAAAAGGAGAGCCTTCCCTCTAAGATCAGGGATGAGACAAGGATGTCCACTCTCTCCACTGCTGTTCAATATAGTACTGGAAGTACCTGCAATAGCGATTAGGCAAGAAAAAGATATTAGGGGCATCCAGGTAGGAAAGGAAGAAATCAAGCTCTCACTATTTGCAGACGATATGATACTATACTTAGAAAACCCTAAAACCTCTATCAAGAAACTTCTAGAAACAACAGGCTTGTATAGTAAAGTGGCAGGCTATAAAATCAATACCCAAAAGTCCATGGCTTTCCTATATGTAAATAGTGAAAGAGAAGAAAGAGACATGAAGAAAACAATCCCATTCACAATTGTGCCCCAGAAAATCAAGTAGCTAGGAATCACCTTAACTAAGGAAGTAAAGGACCTGTACAAAGAAAACTACAAAATGCTACTTCAGGAAATAAAAGAGGATACGAAGAAATGGAAAAATGTCCCCTGTTCATGGATAGGGAGAATTATCATTGTCAAAATGGCAATACTTCCCAAAGCACTGTATAAATTCAACGCAATTCCTATTAGGGTACCCATGACATTCTTCAAAGAATTGGAGCAAATACTCCTGAAATTTATATGGAACAATAAGCCCCCACGAATAGCTAAAGCAATTCTTGGGAAAAAGAAAATGGGAGGAATCAACCTCCCTAACTTCTAACTCTACTTCAAGGCAGTAATAATTAAAACAGCATGGTACTGGAACAAAGGCAGAGCTGTAGACCAGTGGAACAGGGTTGAATATACTGACGTTCCCCCCCACCAAGCATATGAGCATCCAATCTTCGATAAGGGGGCAAGAAAAGTGAAGTGGATCAGGGAAAACCTCTTTAACAAATTATGCTGGCAAAACTGGACAGCTACATGCAAAAAAATGGGAAAAAAAGTGGGCTCAGATCTCTGCCTATAGCCATGTACAAAAGTGAGATTAATATGGATTAAAGACCTCAACATCAGACCAGAATCCATGAGGTACATTGAAGAAAAAGTTGGCAAAACTCTCCATGATATTGAAGCTAATGGTATCTTCAAAGATGTCACGGTACTGTCCAAGCAAGTTTAAACAGAGATAGACAAATCGGACTGTCTTAATCTAATTTACTTCTGCACGTCAAAAGAAACAGTGACCCAAATACAAAGACAGTATTCAGAATCGGAAAGGATATTTGCCCAACACATATCCGACAAGGGCTTGATATCAAGGATATATAAAGCACTGGTTGAACTCCAAAAGAAAAAAAAATCCAACCCCATTGAAAAATAGGGCGCCAAAATGAACAGAAACTTACTCAAAGAAGAAATCCGAATGGCAAAAAGGCACATGAGAAAATGCTCCACATCATTAATCATCAGGGAGATGCAGATCAAACCAACAATGAGATATCATTTCACACCACAGAGACTGGCCCACATTCACAAGAACAAAAGCAACTTGTGCTGGCGTGGATGTGGCGAGAAAAGAACCCTCCTTCACTGCTGGTGGGAATGCTTACTGGCTCAGCCCTTTTGCAAGACAGTATGGACAATTCTCAAAAAATTAGAAATTGAACTCCCATTTGACCCAGCAATACCACTCCTGGGAATATATCCCAGAGAATCAGAAAAGTATAGTCGAAATAACATCTGCACTTGTTTGTTCATTGCATCACTCTTTACAATAGCCTGAATCTGGAAAAAACCTGAGTGCCCGAGAACAGATGACTGGTTAAAGAAATTTCGGTACATTTACACAATGTAGTACTATGTAGTTGTTAGACAAGATGAAGTCATGAAATTTACATACAAGTGGTACTACATGGAAAGTATCATATTGAGGGAAATGAGTCAGAAAGAGAGGGATAGATATAGAAAGATTGCATTTATCTGAGGAACATAAAGTAACAAAATAGGAAACTAACACCCAAGAATGGCCGATTTTAATACCAGGAATTTTGCTCCAAGACTTTGAGGCCAGCTACACATGCTAGGGGAAAAGAGAGCTCAGATCGAGAAGGGAGCACCAAGTAAAGGGTGTCGGGAGGATCCTTCCAGGATGGGAGAGGCGTGCTGAAAGTAGACTATAGACCAAACATGATTGCCATTCAATGCCTCTTTTGCAAACCACAACAACCAAAAGGAGAGAGAGAACAAAAGTTTATGCCCTGCCACAGAGGCATGGTAAGATGGGTGGATGGTGGTTGGAGGGATACTGGGATCCGTGGTGGTGGGAATTGGGCACTGGTGGACCTATGGGTATTTCATCATTGTATAATTTAAACCCTAGCACAAAAATTGTAAGTCTACACATGTGCCTCTTGGTGTCTCACTAATAATAATTTAAAAAAATCTACCCTGATATTCAAAACTAAATGAAGTAAGATATAAAGAAGATTTTTATCACAGTAAAGGAATTGATAGTAGACAGCTAACATCACATTATAGCCCCTGAAAACAAGGTTAGAGAGATCACACATTTGTTAGGGTGCTTGCCTTTTATGCAGTTGACTCAGGTTTAATTCCCACCACATATGATTCTCACAAGTCATGCCCTGAAGAATCCCTGAGCACCAAAAGGTGTGACCCCAAAACCAATAAATAAATAGTAACATTTGCTCTAAGATTAGGCAGCATATATGGCTGTTCACTCTCTGTTATTAAAATACTCTTATTAAACTTAACATTAGAATAGCTTGCCACAGCATTTAGACACTAAAGAACTATTAATGCCAAAATTGTAAAATAAGAAGCCAAAGTGTCATTATTTGCATATGAATTTATATTATTCTTCAAAGCCTCCCCAAGATTCTGTTAAAACAAAAAACCTTCTAGACACAATACAAGTGTACCTTGACTTTATCCCTAGCATCATATATGGTATCCTGGATACAATCAGATGTGATTACTGAGCATAGTGCCAGGAGTAAGCCCTGAATGTGATCACGTGTAGCCCCAAACAAAACAAAATATTTGAGTACTAGTGTAAAGTCTCAAGACTGAAGTTGAGATCCTATAAACAGATTCTGAGTTATATTGACAATAATCTTTAAAAAAGATCTAAGAGAATGAAGTGGAGCAAGGAAAGCCTCCTCAACAAATGGTGCTGGGAAAACTGATTAGATACATGCAATAAAATAGACAGAGCTGTCTCATATGATACTCAAGTGGTACTTCAAAAAGGAATAAATACCTAACTATTGGACTCGAACTTATAAACTATATTGAAAAAACAAAGTCAGACATCTATTTTGTACTTATTATACAAACATATTTTAGTGAATCAATGACATTGGCCAACAAAAAGAATCAAAAAATAAAAAAAATGTATTAAATGAAATTAAGAAGTCCCTGTACTGCATAATAAATGCTGACTTGAATGAAAATATCCTATCAACCCTAAAAAGATTTTCAATAGACACACATCTGACAAAGGGTTAATATCCAGTATATATAAAGCACTTGGAAAACTTAACAACAAACATATCAGAGAAAAGGTATAGTAGGTCAGGTACTTAATTTGAATGAAACTGACAAGGATTCAATCCTCTGGCACTACATTTGGTGCCCTGAGCACCACCAGGAGTGAAGCTTTGCACACCTCCGAGTAAGCCTGAAGAGTAACAGGCGTAGCCCCAAATTGAAACATTCTTCTAAAGTCTTAATAAAACCCCAAACAAACCTATTACAAAAGAGTGAGAATAGATAAACGGATATTTTTGAAGGAAGACATACAGATGGCAAAAATGAAAAGCAATCTTCATCATCAGGAAAATGTAAATCAAAATAATATTGTGAGATCTTCACAGTGAGATCAACAAAAAGATCCAAATGAATTAGAGCTGGTACAAATGGGAACCCATAGTCACTGTTGATGGGAATGTTATATTGTTCACATTCTTTTAAAAAATTTAATTGATTTTTTCAAGTAAAAATTATTTCATTTAAAGATACACAAATTCAACAAATATGGAACTATCAAAGGTAGACAAATGAATTCATAAAGCATGACATTTTCAATTAAACAGCCCCACATAATTTAATAAATTCAAAAATATTTAAAATTTTGTGACTCAGACAGATGCTCATAATAACCACTGAGTTTTTAACAGCAAACAAATTTACCAAGATTGTGGAATATATTTTAAGAAAAATAATTAAGATATAATTTGTATTTTATCTTATTTATTATTTAATAATTTTTATTTATATTCATTTATTTTTTCAATTTTTATTAAGGAATCATGATTTACAAAGTTACTGATAGACTTTTAAAAATATAGTTTAATACCAATGCCTTCATCAGTGTAAACTTCTCTCCACAAATATCCATTTTACAAAACTCTGGTTCTTAATTTCTTTGACCATGGACCCCCTTTCTGACTTTGTTTCTTTCTTTTTGTTTTCCTACCAGTTGACCCACTCGCCTCATTCTGTGCTTCTGCATTTATACGATTTTCAAACATAGGACCCTTGGACATACATAAGGTATATGGCACAACTCCAATGGAGAAAAAATGCTCTAGAATACTTATCAAAGTATTTCTCACAAACTTGTATGAATATATGGCATTGGGTCTATTTTCTCCCACAGCATCAAAATATGTGTTTTGTTGTTTAGCACACGACACTGTTAAAGAATTCTCACTGCAACAATACTGCTCTCCAGGAGTTTGCACTCTAAAACAGTCAACTGGAATTGTCGACCCAGTGATTAAGGCATTATACAAATAAGCAGACTTTTGTATTTCTTTGATATATCTTTTGAAAAACGCATCTGGATAGGGCAGGATTAAAATCAAAGGACATAAATGTGTACCCCATTAACTCACTCCCCTAGATCCTTTAAGCAACCCCTGTGTCTAGAAATCCAAGCCTAGTGCCTATAAGGTCATTCTAGAATACCTCTTATAGAAGTGAAGAATCCCAAATATCCCACTCCTGGTGGACACAATGTTCAATGTTCTTAATCACACATAGAAAAGACCACCCGGGACTTGAACTGTGTGTGGGGGACAATTCAAGAAACCCAAAGTTTTGGAAGTTTCAGTAGGACAATGGATTCTTGAAAAATGCTTAAGTTTTGGCTACGTTTTATTTTGGTTGATAATATGTACTATATGGCAAGGTCCCTAGCCCCAGGACTAGGGGGATTGTAGCAGAGTAGGTTCATGGGAAGAGAGCAGAAAAAGGGAACAAGGAAATGGGGAAACAAACTTTCACAGAAGTGAAGAGGGGGAAAAATAGAATTTGATATAAAACAAAGAAGTTAGGAATTGAATAGATAGGGAATAATAAATGAAGGTCAATATAATAATGATAATGATCTCTGTCACTGTCACTGTGCTCCCGTTGTTCATCGATTTTTCTCAAGCGGGACCAGTAACGTATTCATTGTGAGACTTTGTTGTAACTGTGTATGGCATATCGAATACGTCACGGGTAGCTTGCCAGGCTTTGCTGTGCGGGCAAGACACTCATCTCGTGGAAAAATAGCTGAACGACTCCGGGCACTCTGCTCATTCGAACAGGTACTGCCCGGTGCCCAGGGCCAGGGGCCCTTTCCGGAGCTGCTAACACGGCCACAAATTATTCTTCCACTACATATCCCATAGGAACCATAAGTTACCCTCTTAGATGGAACCGTCCCTAGGTTAGCTCAACCACTAGAAACACATTAGCCAATAACTCATTAAGCCTATCTTAACTCACTCTGCATATCAAGCAAAATATAACAGTGAACGTGAAGGACTAACCCACACTGATCACAATGGTAAAGAAACTCAAAAGCCCACCAAACTTTCTTATTGAAGAGGCTAACCCAGAAGGCACCAACAGTACTGTAGTGTTAGACAACCTCTCTGACAAGGAATTCAGAAGGGAGCTACTTAGGATGCTTAGGGAACTAAAAGAAACAATGGAAAGCAATGCCAATAAAAGACAAGAAGATTTGAAGACAGAAATAAGGAAAATGCAAACGGATATGTCAGACCTGAAAAAACTGGTAGGTGAATTGAAAAACTCAGTGGAAGGCCTCAGCAGCAGAGTAACAGCTGCTGAGAACAGAATCAGTGAGCTCGAAGATGAAGTTCAGAGACTCTCCAGGAAAGAGCAGAAAATGGAAAGGAGACTCACAATTCGGGAACAGATGGCAAGAGAAGATCATGATGAAGCCAAGAGGGGTAACCTAAGAATTATTAGAGTCCCAGAGGGACAGGAAGAAAACCTTGATGAAGAAGAAACTGTCAAAGACATCATTGCTACAACGTTTCCAGAGCTGAAGAAAACTTGTGACCACATTCAGGAGGCCCAAAGGGTACCAGATAGAAGAAATCCGAATAAAAATACCCCAAGACACATCCTGATCAAAATGACCAAAACCTTAGATAGAGACAAAATTCTGAAAGCAGCAAGATCGAAGAAATAAATCTCTTACAAAGGCGCATCCTAAAATTTCACAGCTGAATTTTCTGATGAAACCCTCATGACCTGAAAACAGTGGTGGGAAATAGTGAAAAAAACTCAATGAAATAAATGCCTCTCCAAAAATACTTTACCCAGTGAGCCTCTCATTCATAACAGAAGGAACAACACACAGTTTCACAGACAAACAACAGCTCAAGAACTTCGTAGACTCAAAACCATGGTTACAAGAACAACTAAATAGCTGCTTTAAGGCAAGACTGGCCCCTCAAATACACCAAATTTCAACAGAACAATGGGACAAAAGCCCATAACAATAATCTCTCTCAATATCAATGGGCTAAACGCACCAATTAAAAGACACAGATTGGTGGGATGGATTAGAAAATTGAACCCAACATTCTGCTGCCTCCAAGAAACATATCTCAATAGTCAAAGCAAACACAGACTCAGAGTCAAAGGCTGGAAAACAATCCTACAGGAAAACAACTCCCATAAAAAAGCTGGGGTAGTCATCCTAATATCAGACCACATCAATTTCAGAGTGAAGAAGGTCACAAGAGACAGTGAAGGCCATTTCTTACTGATCAAAGGTTCTGTACAACAGGAAGAATTTACAATATTAAATGTATATGTACCTAATGAGGGACCAGCAAAGTACTTAAAACAACTACTCACAGATTTGGAAAAAGACATCAATAGCAACACAATACTAGTGGGAGACTTCACCACCGCTTTGTCACCTCTTGATAGATCAACCAGACTCAAGCTTAGCAAGGACATACTTCATCTGAGGGAAACAATGGAAGAAAGGAACTTAGAAGTTATATACAGGACACTTCATCCACAAAAAGCTGAATACACATTCTTCTCAAGCGTACATGGAATATTTTCCAAGATAGACCACATGCTGAGGCACAAAACATATCTTCATAAAATTAAGAAGACAGAGATTGCAACAACAATCTTCTCAGACCATAATGCGCTGAAATTAGAAGTAAATCACACACACAAACAGAAAACTAAATCAAACACCTGGAAATTAAACAGTGCGCTACTGCACAACGAGTGGCTTAGGAAGGAAATCAAAGAGGTAATCAAAAGTTTCCTAGAAACGAATGAAAATGAGGACACGTGTTACCAAAACTTATGGCACACAGCAAAAGCTGTGTTAAGAGGAAAGTTTACAGCTCTGCAAGCATTCCTCAGGAAGGAGGAGCGAGCCCACTCATATCACCTAACCTCACAGTTTAAGAGCTTGGAGAAGGACCAACGAAAGTAGCACAACCAGAACAGTAGGAAGGAAATAAAAAACTCAGAGAAGAAATTAACGAGATGGAAACCTAAAAAACAATCTGAAAGATCAATGAAACCAAGAGCTGTTTCTTCGAGAAATTTAACAAGATCAATAAGCCTCTAGCAAAACTCACAAAGAAAGAGAGAGAGAAAACACTAATAAACCGAATCAGAAATGAAAAGGGGGTCATTACAACAGAAATTACAGGAATTCAAAGGATCCTCAAGGAGTAATTTGAGAAGCTTTATGCCACGGAATATCAAAACCTTGAAGAAATAGATAAATTTCTAGACTCCTACAGACTCCCAGGGCTTACCCAAGAAGACCTGGAATACCTGAACAGACCTATCACCCTCGAGGAAATTGAAATGGTAATAAAAAGTCTCCCCAAGCACAAAAGTCCTGGCCCGGATGGATTCACTAGTGAATCCTTCAAAACCTTTAAAGAGGACTTACTCCCAATCCTCTTTAAGCTTTAACACGAAATTGAAATATCAAAAACACTTCTGAAGAGTTTCTATGAAGCAAATATTACCCTGATACCAAAAGCAGACAGAGATACCACAAGTAAAGACAATTACAGGCCGATATCCCTGATGAACACAGATGCAAAGATCCTCAACAAACTACTAACAAATAGAATCCAACTACTCATCAACAAGATCATACACTATGACCAAGTAGGATTCATCCCAGCGATGCAAGGATGGTTTAACGTTCGAGAATCAATCAACATAATCCATTATACCAACAAAAGAAAAGATAAAAACCATATGATCATATCAATAGATATAGAGAAACATTTGACAAGATCCAGCACCAGTTTATGATAAAAACCCTTGCCAAAATAGGTATAGAGGGGACATTCCTCAACATAGTTAAAGCCATCTACCACAAATCTGCAGCAAGCATCATCCTCAAGGGGGGAAAACTGAGAGCTTTCTCTATAAGATCAGGGGCGAGACAAGGATGCCCACTCTCTCCACTGCAGTTCAAGATAGTACTGGAAGTACTTGCAATAGCGATTAGGCAAGAAAAAGATATTAAGGACATTCAGGTAGGAAAGGAAGAAATCAAGTTCTCACTATTCGCAGATGATATGATACTATACTTAGAGAACCCTACAACCTCCACCAAGAAAATCCTAGAAACAATAGACTTGTATAGAAAAGTTGCAGGCTATAAAATCAATACCCAAAAGTACATGACTTTCCTATAAGCAAACAGTGAGAGAGAAGAAAACAATATGAAAAAAATCCCCTTCACAATTGTGCCCCATAAAATCAAGTACCTAGGAATCAGCTTAACTAAGGAATTAAAGGACCTATACAAAGAAAACTACAAAACGCTACTTCAGGAAATAAAAGAGGACATGATAAAATCGAAAGATATCCCCTGCTCATAGGTCGGGAGAGTTAACATTGTCAAAATGGCAATACTTCCCAAAGCATTGTACAAATTCAATGCAATCCCTATACGGATACCCATGACGTTCTTCAAAGAAATGGAGCAAACACTACTGAAATTCATACGGAACAATAAGCCCCCGAAAATAGCTAAAGCAATTCTTGGGGAAAAGAAAATGGGAGAAACCAACCTCCCTAACTTCAAACTCTACTACAAAGCAGTAATAATTAAAACAGCATGGTACTGGAACAAAGGCAGTGTTGCAGACCAATGGAACAGGTTTGAATACACTGACATCTGCCCTCAATCTTATGATCATCTAGTCTTTGATAAAGTTGCAATAAATGTGAAGTGGAGTAAGGAAAGTCTCTTTAACAAATTGTGCTGGCAAAACTGGACTGCTACATGCAAAAACTGGGCTCAGACCTCTGCCTAACATCATGTACAAAAGTAAGATCAAAATGGATTAAAGACCTCAACATCAGACCGGAAACCATAAGGTACATTGAAGACAAAGTTGGCAAAACCCTCCATGACATTGAAGCTAATGGTACCTTCAAATTTGTCACGCCACTGGCCAAGCAAGTGAAAACAGAGATAGACAAATGGGACTATCTTAAACTAAGAAGCTTCTTCACGTCAAAAGAAACAGTGACCAAAATACAAAGACAGTCTACAGAATGGGAAGGGATATTCTCCGAATACACTTCTGACAAGGGTTTGATATCAAGGATATATAAAGTAGTGGTTGAACTCCACAAGAAGAAAATCTACAACCCCATCAAAAATGGGGCAATGAAATGAACAGAAACTTTCTCAAAGAAGAAATACGAATGGCAAAAAAGCACATGAGAAAATGCTCTACATCATTACTCATCAGGGAGATGCAGATCAAAACCACAATGTGACACCATCTCACACCTCAGAGACTGGCCCACATCCAAAAGAACCAAAGCAACCAATGCTGGCACGGATGTGGTGATAAAGGAACACTCCTTCACTGTTGATGGGAATGCCAACTGGTTCAGCCCTTTTGGAAAACAGTATGGACGATTCTCAAAAAACTAGAAATTGAGCTCCCATTTGACCCAGCAATGCCACTACTGGGAATATATCCCAGAGAGTCAAAAAAGTATAATCCAAGTGACACCTGCAATTGTTTGTTATTTTCAGCACTGTTTACAATAACCAGAATCTGGAACAAACCTGAGTGCCCGAGAACAGATGACTGGTTAAAGAAACTTTGGTACATCTACACAATGGAGTACTATGTAGATGTTAGAAGAGATGAGTGATGTAATTTTCACTTAAATAGTACTACATGGAATGTATAATCCTAAGTGAAATCAGTTAGAAAGAGAGGGAAATACATAGAAAGTGTTCATTCATATGGGGAATATAAAGTAACAAAATAGGAGACTAACATCCAACAATAGCTGAGATAAGTACCAGGAGTTTCACTCCATCGTTTGGAGGCAGCTGACCCTGTAATACCACTTCTGGGAATATATTGGAGAATGCAAAAAAAAAAACAGTAGAAATGACATCTGTATCTATATGTTTATTGCAGCACTGTTCATAATAGCCAAAATTTGGAAACAACCCAAGTGCCCTAAAACAGATAACTAGTTAAAGAAACTTTGGTACATCTACACAATGGAATACTATGCAGCTGTCAGGATATATGACGTCATGAAATTTGCTTGTAAATGGATAGATATGGAGAGTATCATGTTAAATGAAATGTGTCAGAATGAGAGGGACATTCATAGAATGACTGCATCATGTGTGTAGTATAAAGCTACATAAAATGTGGCTGACACCTAAGGATAGGAGATACACGAGACAAGAAGATTTCTCCATAGCTGGAAGCCTGCCTCAAAACCAAAGGGGAGAAGTCAGCTGAAAAAGAGGAGGGATCACTAAGAAAATGATGGCTTGAGGAACTGTTCGGCAAGGGAGATATGTGCTGAAAGTAGATAACGGACCAAACATGATAACATCTCAGTGTCTGAATCGCAAACTATAATGCCCAAAAGTAGAGTGAGTATATGGGGAATATTGTCTGCCATGGAGGCAAGGGTGGCTGGGAAAGCGGTGCATATACCGGGGATATTGATGGTAGGGAATATGCACTGGTGGAGGCATGATGTTTGATCATTGTGTGATTGTAACCCAAACATGAAAGCTTGTAACTATCTTACGGCTATTAAATATTTTTTTTTTAAAAAGTGATGTTCACAGTTGTAAAGACAAGAAAATTTCCTGACTGTATATTTTATATAACTAGATGTAACATATAGTTTAAAGCTTGGCAAAATGGTTTTAATTCAAAAGGTATAATACTCTTTGCATCACCAGGTTTGATTTCTTAAGCTCTGAGCTGAGAGTAACCCCTGAGTACCACTCAGTATGGCAAGGGAAATCCAGAATTATATACACACACATTAGAATGTTACTCATATATTTAAAAGTTAAAATCATATATATATTGATAAAACATATGTATAATTCAAAATGATTAGGCAAAATGAAATTTGTAAGATAATGAAGCCTTTTACAGATGGAGTACATAATTCTAGAACATAAATGAATAAAATAAACAAAATACCAAAATTACTGAGACTCTGGAAAAAGTAAGGCTCATAGTGTAGGACAAGGGGTAGAAGATAGGGTAACTAGAATGGTTGAATTTGATTGTGCAATGGCCATAGAACGTTGGTTGTATGTATAATGAGGCATGTATACAACTAAAGGTATGGATCACTGTTCTCAAAGCCTATACTTATGTAAACAAATGGTAAATAAGTAAAATATCATATAAAATACAATTTTATTTTTTACCAAAAGTCTCCTTATAGTAGTAAATTTATCCCAAATGAAGTCGGTGGCCCCCATTGATGGCATATGTGAGAAATGGTGGAGAGAGACAATCACTTTCTCCCGCTCCATCTCTGCCACCATAGGATCCAGGGTTACCAGGTTCTTGTAATGCTTTTCAGAAAAGAATTTCAGGAGTAAAACAGTAGTAAAGTAAAGATATATTTTATTAGGAGTTTTATTTTTGAAGGGAGAAGGAGGTAGAGGAAGTGAGAGAGAGAAACGTGCTCAAGAGATAACACAGGCTTCTCCAAAGGAGGAGAGAGCCCCTGTACACACTACAGCATTAGGCATAAAAGTACACATCTCAAGAGGGGAGATGCGGGCAGCAACATGTGCTCTGCCATATGGGCACAAAGAGCACATGGGCTAGGGCAGCATATGTTCACTCTTCCTTTGTTCAAGGTGGCTTTTATAGAGTTTTCCAACCTGTCCTCCCTTGGGGCATTCTAACTACCTGAAAGTCCCTTGCTAGAGCAGTTTCCAGAGACTTGAGTAGGATGTGGTCTATGGTCTTCCTGGAAATTCCTTTCATGGACTTTTTTCCTTTCTACTGCTTCTCTCAGAGGTATTCCAGCCTGCTCGGTGTCTGTTACTGGCACTAGGTGAAAGTCTATCAGACCATAGTTCCTGTGTTCACAAGGTGGGCCCTGATGGTCTCAAGGCTAGGAGGTTTTATCACATCTTAGCAATTCCATTGCCATGGTGGCCCTTCCTTGTCTACTTGCCTGCATCAAAACAGTCTTAGATTTTCCTTCTAAGGAACTTGCTAAGGATGTTTCCTTCTTAGGAAATTGCTTAGGATATTGCTCCCCTTTTTTTTCTTTTTTTTTGCTTCTTTTTTTGGGGAGGGGTTCACATCTGGCAATTCACAGGGGTTGCTTCTGGATTTGCACTCAGGAATTACTCCTAGCGGTGCTTAGGGGACCATATGGGATGCTGGGAATCGAACCCAGGTCGGCCGCGTGCAAGGCAAACACCCTACCCGCTATGCTATCGCTCCAACCCCTTCCTTTTGTTTTCTTAAGTTGCATTTCTCTAACCTTTTACCATCGTCCCTGTTTCTAATCCATATTCTGTATCATTTTCACAATACACAAGTGAAATTTATCCTTTTAAGATATTGTGTTCAATAAATTAGTCACAAAAATCACAAATCATCCTGTTAATCGTCGATTGCCTCGAGCAGGACCCAGTAACGTCTCCTTCATCCTAGCCCTGAGATTATATTCAAGGCTCTTTAGGAGAATGAGACCCATCATTGTTACTGGTATTTGGCATATTTGGTACGCCACGGGGAGTTTGCCAGACTCTGCCGTGTGGGCAGGCTACATTCGGTAGCCTGCCAGTTTGTCCAAAGTAGGAAAGAGATAATAAGATGTCATAATAAGATGTTCCGGGAGCTGGTTTTTATAGTCAGCCCTGGTCGGGGCGGGGGAAAGCTCAACCCGCTCCCCTCCAAGGGGCCCCGGCAGTGAGGACAGTCAGGCGCGGGGGCAGGAGACTGCACTGTTCTTCTTCCGGGAGCTGGTTTTTATAGTCTCTGAGTCTTGGCCGCTGATGGGATTACACGGCACCAGGGCTCCGGCAGCCAAAGACCTCCAGGACCAGCCACCACCATGCTGAGACCACTCTCCGCACACATGAAGGTACTAGCAGAGGGACAAAGTCACGCGGGTTCCGGGGCCGAGATCTCCAAGCCTACTCGGATTTGGGCCGAGCATCCTCCACCCAGATCCTCCAAATTCCAGTAGGCGGGGGTCACACCCACCAACTGGCCCCCTGGCGCCGTGTAATCCCATCAGCGGCCAAGACTCAGAGACTATAAAAACCAGCTCCCAGAAGAAGAACATTGCAGTCTCCTGCCCCCGCGCCTGACTGTCCTCGCCGCTGGGCGAGGACAATACATTATTTTTCAAATTATTTCAGCCACTGATAGACTTTCAAGAGTATTGCCCTCATTTTAATTTTGTTGATGCTATAGATTTTCTTTTTTACTTTTTTCTGTTTTGATTTTGCCACTTCATATAATTTTTCTACATTATGGATTTGATATCTTTTTTTAACAGACTGCTTTAAACATAAAAATAAAAAATTCACTGATATTCGAGTCCTGGCCCTATCTAATATATATCTATCTGTGAGGTTTTTGACAGGTCACTTGACTTCAATTATATTTAATTGAGAATATTGCCTTAAATATCTGTTTTTATTCATAATTATTGGGATTATTTAGAAAGATTACAGGTAATTTGTTTTTACAAAAGTATATGAATAGTTAAATAGTAGCTTGATAAAAAAGGACTTACATTGATATGGCATTGTATAATTGGAAAAATTTGGTCTTTGAAGAAATATATTTCCAAATTCCAACACCAACTTCAGCATTTATTAGATAGTTGTAGGGATAAAGTATCCACATTCTACAGTATTGTATACTGAAAGTTTTATATAACAAGGGGAAATCCAGTAACATAACAAAGGTTCCATAATTGTACTATAACTTTTTCTTCCCTATCACACCCAGGATTTTTGGTTACACATCATAGCCTTATGACAAATCTACTTGTTATCATCCCTTTGTGGAGTAGCATAATCAAAAGGACATTACATCTTGAACTCCAATGAATAGTACACTAACTATAAAAGTTACAACTAATTTTATCAATGAAAATTAATATTGAGAAGTTTCAAAATGTGAAACTTCATTAAGTGAATACACTGCCATTTGGATGCATTTTAATGACCAACTATTTTCAAACACTTAAATTCAACTCAACTTCATCTACAGTGATATAGAGCATAGGGCAAGTTATCAAAAAGTGTTGATGCTAAGTCACGACATCAGGATGACATCAATAAAATTTTAGTGAGCACTATCTCCTTTACTTTGCAAGGTGATGAGTGTAGTTTGAATATACATATCATACACGTTTTTGGTCTTTCCATTGCTTAAGTTATTCTCAATAAAAGACATATATGTAGCACTGTCATACCATTGTTCATCGATTTGCTCAAGCGGGCACCAGTAACATCTCCATTATGAGACTTGTTGTTACTGTTTTTGGTATATCAAATATGCCACGGGGAGTTTGCCAAGCTCTGTCGTGCGGGCGGGATACTCTTGATAGCTTGCTGAGCTCTCCGAGAGGGATGGAGAAGTCGAATCCGGGTGAGCCATCTGCAAAGCAAACACTGTGCTATTGCTCCAGCCCAAAAGACATATAAAGTTGAAGTAAATTATTACAAGTGCAATTGGATATTCTTGATAATATCAACATAGCATGTCAGACTTTATTATGAATATATTATGTTATATATGAATATATAAAATATATAAACCTTTGTTTTGATGTGATATCTCATGCTTTTAGAGGGAAAATCATACATGGTTATTGAACAACTGAAACAGCCTCAGGCAAAAATGGAAATAATTGTGAATATATTTGAAGATCTCAAAAATATAAGGAAATTTTTATCAACCAGGGATGTTGTATTGTTATTTGACTACCTATAAGATAATCATAATTTTAAGTAAGAGTATTTGAATAAATTATACAAGTGTATAAAATTTAACCATTAATGTATAATTTACCTGATATATACAAAATACCTTTATTTCTTTAGAGTTTTGGTTCCAGTAACATATAAAAATGCTTTGAATTCATTCAGGATCTAATGTACTCTGCAATATAAAAGCAGAATTGGAATGCAGCCATAGGAGACTTTACATAATTAAAAGAGACTACAGATAATGATAATATGATTTATTGTGAGAAAGATAAATAGTACAAGAGGTAAGGTAATTGTTTTGTACGTGGCTGATCCTGGTTAGATCATAGAATTGCATATGGTAACCTGATAATTACCAAGAGGAATTCCTGAGAACAGTCAGTACTAAGCCCTGAGCTGGGTGTGTACACCTCAAATAATTTAGAGTTTTCTATTTAAGTTTCTACAGCACTAAATATGACCCACTTACTGGTATATTTTTGTTTTCTTCAACCACCTGAAAGACAGCAAATATGCTAACTTCTGGGTCCTTTTGAAAAGTTTATAAGTTGTACATAGACCACCGGATATCTTCAATGTTACAGCACTTCCATTTAACAGTCTTTATTTAACACTTAATCAGGTACTCTTATGTGCAGTGCAACATAGAAAGTCATAGAAAAAGGAAACCCTGATCACATCTCCTTTTAATCAAGTTATTTCTATAATCTCAGTTGCTTTTCTCACTATCTTTGTCCTCACAATTGGGTATGTTGACATATACTCCTTTCTTTTAGTGAAGGAAAATATTTTTATTTAAATGAACTTACTTACAAAAACGTGAGAAGCAAAAGACAAAGAGTGAAAGAGAGATAGGGTTGCTTAAGAGAGAACAGGGCCCTGTCCAGAAAAAGAAAAGCCTAGTTGTTGTCCATTTGCAATGACTAATCTAACAATAACTGGTATCTAATTTCCCTTTAATTGTTTGACTTGTGAATAATACAGAGTAAATATTTCCAGGTATTTTTTCTTTTTACAGTCTCCAAATTAATGTCACATTTTCCACCGAAACTCTAATACATAGGCATAATTAATAATTTTTAAAAAAATTTTATTAGTGAAATACCATGAGGTAAAGTTGTAGACTTACAAATTTTTGTGCTTGGGTTTCAGTTATACAATGATCGAGTACCCATGCCTCCAACAGTGCCCATTTTCAACCACCACTGATCCCAGTATCCCTCCCACACCCGATTCCCCCTTCCCACCCTGCCTCTGTGGCAGGGCATTCCCTTATGTTATCTCTCTCCTTTTGGGTGCTGTCATTTGCAAAAGAGGCATTGAGTGGCAATCATGTTCAGTCTATAGTCTACTTTCAGCATGCATCTCGCATCTTGGAAGGATCCTCCCACACCCTTTATTTGGTGCTCCCTTATCTATCTGAACTGCTTTTCCCCCTAGTGTGTGCGGCTGCTCCAAGCCATGGAGTAAACCTCCTGGTACTTATCTTGGCTATTCTTGGGTGTTAGTCTCCTATTTTGTTACTTTATGTTGCCCAGATGAATGCAATCTTTCTATGTCTTTCCCTCTTTTTCTGATTCATTTCATTTAGCATGTAGTACCACTTGTATGTAAATTTCATGACTTCATCTGGGCTGGAGTGATAGCACAGCAGGTAGGGCTTTTGCCTTGCACGCAGCTAACATGGCCGACCCGAGTTCGATTCCTCCGCCCCTCTCAGAGAGCCCGGCAAGCTACCAAGAGTATTTCGCCCGCACGGCAGAGCCTGGCAAGCTACCCGTGATGTATTCAATATGCCAAACACAGTAACAACAAAGTCTCCAATGGAGATTATACTGGGCCCGCTCGAGCAAATCGATGAACAATGGGAGGACAGTGTCCAGTGTCCATCTTTTCTAACAGCTACATACATACATACATACACATACATGTGTAGAGTACCAAAGAATCTTTAACCAGTCATCTGTTCTTGGGCACTCAGTTTTTTTTCCAGATTCTAGCTATTGGAAACAGTGCTGCAATGAATAAACAAGTGCAGATGTCACTTCGACTATACATTTTTGCTTCTCTGGGATATATTCCTAGGAGTGGTATTGCTGGGTCAAATGGGAGCTCAATTTCTAATTTTTTGAGAATCGTCCATACTGATTTACAAAAGGGCTGAACCAGCTGGTATTCCCACCAGCAGTGAAGGAGGGTCCCTTTTTCGCCCCATCCGTGCCAACACCAGTTGCTTTTGTTCTTTTGGATGTGGGCCAGTCTCTGTGGCGTGAAATGATATCTCATTGTTGTTTTGATCTGTATCTCCCTGATGACTAGTGATGTACAGCATTTTCTCATGTACCTTTTTGCTATCCAGATTTTTTCTTTGAGAAGTTTTCTGTTCATTTTGTCGCCCCATTTTTTTGATGTGGTTGGACGTTTTCTTCTTGTGGAATTCAACCAGGACCTTGTATATCCTTGATATGAACCCCTTGTCGGATGTGTATTGGGCAAATTTCCTTTCCCATTATGTAGACTATTTTTGTATTTTGGTCACTGTTTCTTCTGAGGCCCAGAAGCTTCTTAGATTAAGATAGTCCCATTTGTTTATCTCTGTTTTCACTTGCTTGGCCAGTGGCATGACATCTTTGAAGGTACCATTAGCTTCAATGTCATGAAATATTTTGCCAACTTTGTCTTCATTGTACCTTATGGATTCTAGTTTGATGTTGAGATCTCTAATCCATTTTGATCTTACTTTTGTACATGGTTTTAGGCAGAGATCCAAACCTTATTTTTTTATGTAGCTGTTTAGTTTTGCCAGCATAATTTGTTAAAGAGGCTTTCCTTGCTCCACTTCATATTTCTTGCTCCCTTATCAAAGATTAGATAATCATATGTTGGGGGGGGAGAAGATGTCAGTATATTCAACCCTGTTCCATTGGTCTACAGCTCTGCCTTTGTTCCAATACCATGCTGTTTTAATTATTACTGCTTTATAGTAGAGTTTGAAGTTAGGGAGGTTGATTCTTTCTATTTTCTTTTTCCCCAGAATTGTTTTAGGTATTCATGGGGGCTTATTGTTCATTATGCATTTCCGGAGAGTTTGCTCCATTTCTTTGAAGAATGTAATGGGTATCATTATAGGGATCGTATTGAATTTGTAGAGTGCTTTGGGAAGTATTACCACTTTGACAAGGTTAATTCTCCTGATCCCTGAGCAGGAGATATCTTTCCATTTTCTCATGTCCTCTTTTATTTCCTGAAGTAGCCTTTTGTAGTTTTCCTTGTATAGGTCCTTTACTTGATTAGTTAAGCTAATTCCTAGGTAGTTGATTTTCTGTGGCACAATTGTGAACGGGATTGTTTCTTTCCCAGAAAAATGGATAAATACCTGGATTCCTATAATCTTCCAAGGCTGAATCATAAAGATCTAGAGTATCTGAATAGACCTATTAACATCAAGAAAATTGAAACTGTAATCAAAAGTCTTCCCCAAAACAAAAGCCCAGGTCTACCTGGATTCACTAGTGAATTCTTCCAAACATTTGAAGAGGACCTATTTCCAGTTCTTCTCAGGCTTTTCCAGGAAATTGAAGAATCAGAAACTCTCCCAAACAGTTTCTATGAGGCCGATATCTCTCTAATATCAAAAGGAAACAAAGAGACCACAAGAAAAGAAAACTGCAGGCCGATATCCCCGATGAACACAGATGAGAAGATTCTCAACAAAATACTAGCAAATAGAATTCAATAACTCATCAAAAAGATTATACACCATAACCAAGTGTGATTCATCCCAGGGATGCAAGAATGGTTTAACATTCAGAAATCAATTAACACAATTCATCATATCACAAATCACGAATCACGACCATCCTGTTATTCGTCGATTGCCTCGAGCAGGCGCCAGTAACGTCTAGTTCATTCTAGCACTGAGATTTTTAAGAAAGTGCTATATTCGAGGTTCTTTAGGAGAATGAGACCCATCATTGTTACTGGTATTTGGTA
The DNA here is from genome assembly GCF_029834395.1 of Sorex fumeus. NCBI lineage: Eukaryota > Metazoa > Chordata > Mammalia > Eulipotyphla > Soricidae > Sorex > Sorex fumeus. The sequence continues at coordinate 15,538,148 of NW_026606107.1, forward strand.
TATTGGGTACGCCATCGGGAGTTTGCCAGACTCTGCCATGTGGGCAGGTTACATTCAGTAGCCTGCCAGTTTGTCCAAAGTAGGAATGAGATAATAAGATGTCACAATAAGATGTCGCGCGGCCGTGAATGCGGCCGCGCGCTTCTGGGAGCTGGGTTTTATAGTCTCTGAGTCTTGGCTGTTGATGGGATTACACGGCGCCAGGGGGCCAGTTGGTGGGTGTGACCCCAGCCTACTGGAATTCGGAGGACCTGGGTGGAGGATGCTTAGCCCCGATCTGAGTAGGCTTGGAGATCTCAGCCCCGGGACCCTCATGCCTTTGTTCCTCTGCCGGTACCTTCATGTGTGCGGAGAGTGGTCTCAGCATGGTGGTGGCTGGTTCTGGAGGTCTTCGGCTGCCAGAGCCCTGGTCGGGGTGCGAAGGAAAACTCAACCTGCTCCCCATCATATCAACAAAAGAAAATATAAAAAGCATATGTTCATATCACTAGATGCAGACAAAACATTTGACAAGATCCAGCACCAGTTTATCATGAAAACCCTCAACAAAATGGGTATAGAGGGGACTTTCTTCAAATTGCTAAAGCCATCTACCAGAAGCCTACAGCAAGCATCATCCTCAATAGGGAAAAAATGCAAGCCTTCCCCCTAAGTTCAGGGATGAGACAAAGATGCCCACTCTTCCCACTGCTGTTCAATATAGTACTGGAAGTACTTACAATAGAGGTTAGGCCAAAAAAAGATATTAAGGGCATCCAGGTAGAAAAGGAAGAAATCAAGTCTCACTATTTACGAATGATATAATAATATACTTAGAGAACCCTAAAACCTCTTACAAGAAACTCCAAGAAACAAAAGACTTGTTTAGTAAAGTTTCAGGCTATAAAATCAATACCCAAAAGTCCAAAATTGAATGTTATGCGTGTAGCACTTTAGCACTGTCCTCCTGTTGTTCACCGATTTGCTTCAGTGGGCCCAGTAATGTCTCTATTGTGAGAGTTGTTTTTACTGTGTTTGACATATCGAATAAGTCACAGGTAGCTTGCCAGAATTTTCCGTGCATGCGAGATAGTCTTGGTAGCTTTTCGGGCTCTCTGAGAGGGGCGGAGGAATCAAACTCGCATCTGCCAGGTCAGCAGCGTGCAAGGCAAATGCCCTACTGCTGTGCTATAGCTCCAGTCCATTCAATAGTACTAAATGTATTAGGAGATCTTATCGTTTCTTACCTAAGCTCACAGTTCAGGAAAACATGTATTTTGTGGCATCATGTACAATTATAGTGAAAAAGTAGGGCTCAAGAGACCAGAAAAATTTAACTTGAGAACTCTCCATAGTCTCCTCAAGAAAATAGAGGGGGGGAGGAAGAGATTTTATAAGATTAAGGTATTTTCCTGTATGCAGCCTACTCCAATTTAGATCCTCAGTACCACATTATCCCTCTAGCAATGTAGAGTGTAGCTTTGGAGTCGGCTGAATATCACCAGGATGGAGGGGTAATAACAGCACTAAGAAGCACCATATTCATAGCCCTCAGATTGATCAACTGGCTTGATTTTCAGTTTCAGGGCCCCGGGACCTTCTGAGCACTTTTGGGAAATCCCCAGATTAAATTAAAATTTTCATTAGAAATAGAAGGGACACAGAATCAGGATTTCATCTGGAGGCAAGAACTATGCCAGAAAATATATCCATTCCTTACACAGATGACTCACCAAGTACCAAAAGGGAATTTTAAGCACTTTGTGAATGGAAAACATCCTCCAAGAAAGTTTACTATTGAAAGCAGAGTGGCATAACAGTGCATCTGAGTGACAACTGCTGCCCTAGGGGAAAAAACTGCCCTCTATAAATCATATCTCACTACTGTGTACATAGATAAACTTGATCACTTGATCACTTGACATCCTGTTACTTATCTATTTGTTTGAGCGGCACCAGTAACGTCTCCGTTCATCCCTGTTGTGTGCTAGTGTAGCCGGATGGTGTCTGCTCATTCTAGGAACATGAAGAGCCTCAAACTGATCATTCAGGGTCTTGATAAAGAAGTCTTACTATCTCATAGGTGGGCAGCAGTACGATCTTTTGACATCCCATGGAATTCAGCCAGTAATGGCTCTAGTCCAGTGGTTGTCTCCAAATCACATTACGTGTCCAGCCCATCTAATTTTCAATGCCTTGGCAAATGAGACAGCATCCCTGATTCTTGATCGTTGATGGAGGTTGGAAGTCCGGATTCTTTCTCTCACTTGAGTGAAGCGTGATACTCCAAGTATAGCTCTTTTGATTCCTCTTTGGAAGACCCAAATAGCGTTCACATCCTGTTTTCATAGGGCCCAGGTCTCTGATGCTTATATTAATGCAGGAAGAACAGTGGAATCAAAGAGATGTGCCTGAAGTCGGAGGTTCTTTGTCCTCTTAGCTATTTCTTGCAGGCTTTTGAAGGTGTTTCAAGCTGCTCTCTTCCTCCTGAGCAACTCAGTCGCCAGGTCATTCATCATGTTGACTTTTCGACCTAGGCACACATAACTGTTGCATTTGGAGATATTCATTCCATTGAGAGTGAATGGAACATCAGGAACAAGACCGTTTCTCATAAACATTGTCTTCGTGAGGTTCAGCTGTAGTCCGACCTTTCCACACTCATGGTCGAAGTCGGCCAGCATTTGTGCTGCTTGTCTAATATTTGGTGTTATTGGAACGATGTCATCATCAAAGCATGGATAAACAAATGAATATTTATCTAGAGTCCAGGACTTACAAACTTTGGGTAGGATCATTACATATTTCTCAATTTAGCTTGTGCATGACAAAAAACCAGGTGCAAAGAAATATAAATATGCTGGTAGATATCAGATCTCCTAATAGATTTAGAACTATTGAATGGACTGGAGCGATAGCACAGTGGGTAGGGCGTTTGCCTTGCACCCAGCCAACATGGCCGACCCGAGTTCAATTCCTCTGTCCCTCTCTGAGTGCCTGGCAAGCTACTGAGTGTATCTTACACACATTGCAAAGCCTGGCAGCTACTCATGGTGTATTCGATATGCCAAACACAGTAACAAGTCTCACAATGTTACTGCGCCCACTCGAGCAAATTGATGAACAACAGGAGGACAGTGACAGTGAAAGTGAATGCTGCTGAGTACCAGTTATCATTTGATGCCCAAATCGCGCTAATCAACAATACGGCCAGAGTCAGGTACAGGAAACTTCAAACACTGGTTACTGTAGGTAATATAATAAACTTGCAGTGACTATATTCCATTATTCTGAACAACACAAACATAACAACACTGTCTATGGGTGGAATTTATGAATGAGAATGATACATTACTACTGAGGCCTAGACAAAGCCAGGTCCTTATCCTTAGGCCTCAAATCACCTCAAATATAATGAAGTTGCAGATAAAATCACCTGCCTTAATGGGTAAAAAAATATGAAGAGAGACCAGAGGTATAAAAAATCTCTCTAAATTCTATGTTGAAAATTTAAATGTAACATTGTTAAGGGGCTGGAGTGATAGCACAGTAGTAGGGTAGTAGCCTTTTGTGCGGCTGGCCCGGCTGAGCCGGGTTCGATTCCTCTTCCCCTCTCGGAGAGCCTGGCAAGCTACCAAGAGTATCTCTCTGGCACGCAAAGCCTGGCAAGCTATCTGTGATTTATTCGATGTGCCAAACACAGTAACAACAACTCTCACAATGGAGACGTTACTGGACCTGCTCAAGCAAATCGATGAACAACAGGAGGACAGTGCTACAGAGCTATTGTTAAGGATTTTCACTGAATTGAGGAAAACAATAGAAGAGTACTCCAACAAGAAAAGGCAATGCATGAGAAAACATCAATGAGAAATCACCAAACTTGAAAATATAAATTAGGACCTAAATAAACCCACAGTACCTCAGAATAATGAGGAACAAATCTATGTTTTGGTATAGGATACAAGAAACCATCAAAATATATAAAAATGGGGTCTAGAGCAATAGCATAGTGAGGAGGGCATTTGTCTTGCAAGCGGCCAACCCTGGTTCTATCTCCAGCATTCCATACAGTCCACCGAGCACCTCCAGGAGTAATTTCTAAGTGCAAAGCCAGCAGTAACCCCTGAGTATAGCAGGACACCAAAAAGGCATATATACGTGTCTCTGTGTGTGCGATAGTCTTCATATTCCCATTTTTTTATTCATTTCTATCGATCTGTAGTTCTTTCCAGATTCTGGCTATTGTGAATAGTGCTGCAAAAAACATATAAGTACAGATGGCATTTCTGCTATGTGATTTGGGACCCCAGGGTATATTCTCAGAGGTGCTATTGCTCTATTATTTAGACCTCTAGTATTTATTTTGATAATGATTGCTGTATTGGGCTGTACACAGTAATTACTTGCATTACTATTATTGTGTCAATAACATGAAAATTTGAATAATTTGTCCCAAGCAATTGATTTCATTAAGATATGATGAAAAAGTAAGACTGTTGTTATTTGCTTTCAGAAGCAATGGAAAATAACACTTTAACGTAATTTTGTTTCTGTAATATATTCAAATATATTTATATTATAAAGTAACAAAATAGGAGACTAACATCCAAGAATAGCCGAGATAAGTACAAGGAGGTTTATTACATGACTTGGAGGCCAGCCGCACACGCTAGGAGAAAAGGCAGCTCAGATAGAGAAGGGACCACCAAATAAAGGGTGTTGGAAGGATTCTCCCAGGATGGGAGATGCATGCTGAAAGTAGACTATAGACCGAACATGATTGCCACTCAATGCCTTTTTTGCAAACCACAACACCGAAAAGGAAAAAGAGAACATGCGGAATGCCCTGCCACAGAGGAAGGGGGGATGGAGGGATGGGGAGTGGGAGGGATACTGGAATCAGTGGTGGTGGAGAATGGGCTCTGGTGGAGGGATGGGTACTCCATCATTGTATAACTAAAACCCAAACACAAAAATTTGTACGTCTACAACTATACGTCATGGTGTTTACTAATAAAAATTAAAAAAAAGGAGAATCCCTGATCATTGTTGGATGTGACCCCCTCCCACAGAATAAAATGAAATGCATTTAAAAAATATTTCTTCACTTTGCATCTTTAATTGAAAATACTTTTACGTTATGCGTAATTATGGAATTTTTTGTATATTTATAGAAATAACATTTTAAATAGTAATTCTAAACTCCATGATAAGTTATCTATTTTTTTACATTGTGGTATCAAATACTCTGTATCACAGTTTAAAATTAGTAAACCAGACTTTTAAGCATTTAATCTTGTTCATATTAAAAGCTCGTGCCAGTATTTTCAAATATTCCAAGAGAAGTAGGAGAGTTAGTACAGAATACAAGGATCTTTTGTTGCATGTGGCAAACCCAAGTACAACTCTTGGCATCGTAAATGGTCCCCTGAGCACCAAGAGGAGTGATCTATGAGCATAGAGCCAGCATTAAGCACAGCCAGTTGAGGCCCCCCAAGCAAGACATATATTTGAAGAGAATTTTCACAGTCCCTCAAAGAATATAAATAAAGGTTTTTTCTTAAAACACTAGCTGCCCATCTCTAATCTTTCCAGTTTATCAGTATTCTTTTTAAAATATGGTTCAACATCCAGTATTTAATATCAAATCTATTATCCTAAGATGCAAAGTTTGAGGAAGACTTGATATGATATTGTTCATGCTATTTGAAACCTGAAATCTATATCTTCACCTAAATAAATAGGTTTTCATTTCATTAAATTGTGCTTCATTTTTATCTCTATACTAATGTTTATTATCAATGAAAACTCTCTGTAAAGAAGATTTAATAAACTTAAACTGGGGCCAGATATATTAACTATGCCACCTGTAAGTTTTCATTAAAAATACTAATTTCTTGCATAGTTCAAAATTAGTCATATACATATAATTTATAAGTTATTGGTGTAATTGTGCCCCAGTAAAATTTTAAAATAGAGTGAATAACATTTGACGTAGAGGCATTGATTTGCAGTCTAAATATCCCCTAAAATGCTCATCTAAATTTTTCATGAAAGATTGTTTTCATCTATTTGTGAAGTTTAATAGTTTTTCCTAATTTATGAGCATGCACACTAAAGACAAATTTATGTTCTTGTTGGCTTTAATTTACATGCTCAGTGGCACTTCCAGTTTATGCCTACTGTCTCAGTGTTCCCTCTTATTTTCATTGTGAAAAATTAACTAGTTTGATTAGGGGTTATAAATTTACTCTATTCAGATGCCAAATAAATTTGTTCTCTCTTAGATACACAGTTTTCTTAATTTTGAATGTACCTAACTATTCACGAAGTAAATTTCCAAATAAAATAACCCTGTAATTTTTCTTGTTCTCTAGTTTTGAAATACTAGATTAAAAGGGAGAGAGACAAAGGAATATTTTATAGAGCCAAAAGATGTTTTAAATTATCTCTGCATTGAGAAGAATTTAGAAACAAACAGTAGCACCATAAGGAGAAAAAGAGAAACTGTTGTCAGAAAAATAGTACTGAGGCATAAATAAATGAAAGCACACACACATGGTCTCTCTTTTGGAATACTACCATAAACTTCATGGTATTTTAGTTTACTAGTTGTGTGTAGAAAATAAGACAAATATTGTTGATACCATCCCAAGGAATTAAAATATTCAAAGCACATTACTAAACTTTGAAGTACAGTTATGGTAGTGGGATGGGTAGCTAGGCCCTTGCATTCCTTTTAAAATTATAATTTCATACTTTATAAAATGTTTTTAAATAGAGTTTGAAATCAGTCTACTTTTAAAGTGAGTATGATTCTAGATTTTTCTTTAACTATTTCTTATGATTTTGGCATGTAATTTTCCCCTTCTAGAATTTGCTCAATTTAATTAATGATCTGTTTTCAATCAGCAGAAGATTTTAGAAAATAAAGCAATCAAATAAATTTGGTAATAGTTGCAAATTAAAGAATGTTTATGTACCATAGAATTATTTTAAAATAGCAAGAGTTTCCTGAATTTCAGGGGAAATAGCCCGCACTCAGGTCTATGCACATATATATATATATATTATATTATATATATATGAAGCAGTTAACATTATTCTATGTTATCAGTCTCCTCGCAGAGTAATGGTCAGGGTTTGCGAGTTCCTTATTTACTTCAAATTGTAGAAATTTATGGCCCTCGAACTCAGGAAGTCATTATGAGTAGATAATTGTTTATATTGAATTGTTGTAATTAAGACCCATGCTTATGGTAGCATTGGATATAGTGGTTTATACAGACACATTATCTGTTCACCATGAAAAGGTTCAAAGTCCCAGACCCAAGTAACTATGTTACTTCAAGATCTTCTACTCTTGCTTCACCCCACATTTATTTATTTGATTGACATTTTTGTTTCTTTAATTTAGAGCAAGTGTGTTCCCAATTTTGCTACCAGTCATTCCCTAGACCTGTTAGTCTACAAACCACAGAATAATGAGAACATCTAGTGTTTGACTTTGTCCTTTTTACTTAACATTAGATCATTCAATTAAATTTTAAATTGTAACAGTCAATGACTTGGGTTGTAGTGGTAGGAAGGAATATTGTGTGAGTCATGGAGGGAATTGATGGATGGGGATATGGTAGTAGTTTTAGAGGTGGGAACATTATATACCTGGAAAACCATAACTAACAATTACTTAAGTCACAGTGTCTAAAAAAAGAAAAAAAAATAACATCTTCTTCTTTAAGATCAGGAACATATTAAGGATTTTATTAGATGTCCTACCCTCCTTTACTGATGGAAATAGATACAATGTGCTCATAGGATTATAAAAAGTGCATAACCACTTTATTTTTCTTTACCAGATATTTGCAGCTATGAGTTCAATACCAGAAGCTGCTGTCACTACAGTTGCTTACCATTCCGATATAACTATTTTTATTTTATGTTATTACAGTGTCCCGGAACTGCTACAAAATGATACAAATTCAGCAACACAGTTCTATATGTGAATAACAAATACAAACCTTTCAGACTGACTTCCAGGCCTGCACAAAATCATACCCTCATCACTAGTTTCCATGAAGCATCAAGCACAATGAAGAAACCGAATTTCACTGGCATTAATAGATGACAACAAATATTCAGGCAGGTATCCAACCACAATAATGCTTTGTAAAAACTGTAAAGACAATTTAGAACAATAGTTTTTTGAATTTAACTGAATTCAGGAAATCGGTAGAAGAGAATCCCAATAAGGAAATTAAAAGCATAAGAGATATAACATGAGAAAATATTACCCAGAAATCACTGAGCTAAAGAACATAGTAGTTGAACTTAAATAAGCAAATAGGGGCTCAGCAGAATGACATAAGCAGAGGAATTAATCACTGTGCTAGAGGATAAGGATAATGAAAACATAAAAAACTAGAAGAGGAAAATATTAATGCAATGTATAGAGAAAATGTAAGAGTTTTTTCATAGTTGTCATTATAATGTATATGAGCAAATGAGAAAGTTCTGACAATAAATATATTTTTGATTCTCCCTCCTCCCATCACCCGGGGGATGGAGGGGAAACCTTACAAACAGTGCTCAGGGAGTCTGTGGACCCCTCCAGGTAATACTTGAGCAATGAAAAACTTGGCCCACTGGACTGGTGGTTCAATGTGAAGGTCCATGGATGCAGTGCTGTGTAGAGCCTATAGTCCTGGGGACCACCGGGGCCATGCTGGGTTGAGTGTATTGGGGTCCACCAGGGCTATACTAGTGTTGCATAGGGGTGCATGCCATCACGGGGACCAAACTGGAGTCCTCAGCGAAGCCTGTGCCCCTGTGATCTTCTTGGCCCCCAGTGGATTTTTTTAATGGTAATTTCGCCCACACAGCAAAGCCTGGCAATCTACCCGTGATGTATTCGATATGCCAAATACAGTAACAAGAAGTCTCACAATAGAGACATTACTGGGCCAGCTCGAGCAAATCTATGAACAATGGGAGGACAGTGACTGACATTGTAAATTGCTCTCTTATTCATTATGTTAAATATCTGTAATCTGAACTCACTATTCAGAGAGTTGCTAGTTGTAGCAAAATAAATGAAACCTAACATTTTGCAGTACACAAGAGCTATTTTAACTTTCATTATATACTAAGGCTCAAAGGAAAAATTTGGAGACGGGTAAATGGTAGCCTAAAACATTAGATAAAGAAATAAATAAAATAGAATTTAAATTGAAAAAGGTAAGAAAAGATCAAGAACCACATTATGAAATAATTAAGAAACCAATATATCAAAAAGACGTATCATTAGCATATACACACCAAATAAAAGAGCATAAAGACATATGCAGCATCTACTAACAGACCTTAACAGATATCGATAGCAACACAACAGTAATGGATATATTTATGTACCCTCTCTCACCATTAAATATATCAATTACACAAATTTTCAGTAAGAAAACTATACTCATTGTTCAATATTAATTTAATAGCAATGATTTGCAAATATTTTAATTCATAAATATTGTAATTGTATATTTCGGGCTTAAAATGCTCTACTCTAAACCCAACAATAACTTTAGTATCCCTATACCAGTGTCCCCATGTTTTCTTCTAACACTCAGTCAGCATTCTTAGATAATTCACATTTTTAACTTCTGTGTTACAACTGGTGCTGTGCATGGCTTATTCCTGGATCTTATCTCGAGCATCTCTTATGGGTGACTCTGTACCATAGACAGTATCAGCCATGTTGGTTGTGTCCAGGCAAGTACCATATCCACTGTACTATCGCTCTGGTCCTATTAAATATATTTTAAATTCAATTATTATAATTTAGGTCACATGCTTACAGCAATGTTGGTTCATAGTTTTGATACATAACATCATGTCTCCTATACACTACCAAAGTTTCAAGGACCTTCAATATTATCCAGTCAGCCTCATCATCACCCCTCATTTTATTTTTACTTGACATTCTCATTCTAATAGTACAAAACCAAAGTTTTCCCATTATTTGATAACTTCCATTCTCTTGTCTTTTATACTCTATATGCCACATATGAGTTACAATAGCTGGCATCTATTCTTTTCCTTCTGGTTTACCGTACTTAACATGAAACCTACCCTTTCATTCAAGTTGCAGCAATGTGTGATTTTTTTTCTTTTTTTGCAGCTACATAGTTTTCCGTTGTGTAATAATGTGAAATTGCTGGAGCTGTGTGATCTCTTTTAATTAATCTACATATGTATTTCTGATAAAACAATTTGTAATGAATCTCATCTGGATTTCAGTATGAGCAGAAACAGATAATGTTCCCAAAAGCAGTCAATGTGAGTTTTATTATTATCACATCTCTCTCAACACAGGCTGATTCCCATCTTTTTGATATGTGCCAATCTCACAAATGAAAGATGATACATCATTACTGCTTTGATTTTAATCTTTCAAATACTATGTGACGATTTGTCATATACTCACTGATCATCTTTGTGTCCAATTGGGAGGAAAGTCTGATCATTTTTGTCTTGTTTATTTATTTAAAAATTCCTATAAAGAACTGTGATTTACAAAGTTATTAATTGTTGAGTTTTAGGCATACAAATTTCAACACCAATTCCATCTCCAGTATTAACTTCCTTCCACTGGTTTTCCTAGATACTGTTCCCACATCATTCACACACTTGTCAAATGACAGGCACATTACAAATTTTCAGTAGCTGAAGTTTAGATCTTATATTTTCTGTGTTTGGGCTATATTCCCTTTATTTCTTTCCTTCTTCATTTTTCCTCTGTCTAAATGTGGGGTCAAGGGTGATCTTTTACAAACAATACAATTCCTCAATCAGTATTCTATATACCGCAGATTTGTGAGGTCATCCAGCTGACCACTCAACATGCTGTCTTACAGTTCTAACCCTATTACACCAAATTGCATGATTTCATCATTCCTTGCACATGCATATTATTGTATTGTGTATACATAACTGGCTGGAGCAATATCACAGCAGTAGGGCATTTGCCTTGTGTGCAGCCAGCTGGCTGAGCCGGGTTCGATTCCTCCGCCCCTCTCAGAGGGCCGGGCAAGCTACTGAGAGTATCTCACCCGCACGGCAAAACCTGGCAAACTACTCGCGATGTATTCAACACGCCAAGCAGAGTAACAACAAGTCTCATGATGGAGACGTTACTGGACCCACTTGAGTAAATTGGTGAACAAGGGGACGACAGTGCTACATATATATATATATATATATATATATATATATATCACTTCACCATAGTACATTCAGCTGTCACTGAACAACTAGGTTGATTCCATATCTTAGATACTGTACTGAATGCAGCAATGAATACTGGTGTGTTTATGTCCCTTTGAGAGTGTTTTATTTATTTATTTATTTATTTATTTATTTATTCTTGATGGAAAGGGTGGTTCTTTATTTTTATGTCAAACCAATTTTACCTATATTCTTTTTAAATTTATTTTTTATTAGTGATACATCATGAGGTACAATTGTAGACTTACAAACTTTAATGCTCAGGCTTCAGTTATACAATGATCGAGTACTCATCCTCCACCAGTAACCATTCTCCACCACCAATGATCCAGTATTCCTCCCACAACCCACCCAATCACCCGTACCCCACAATGCCTTTGTGGCAGGGCATTGCTTTTCCTTTATTTTTCCTTTAGGGTGTTGTGGTTTGCAACAGAGGTATTGAGTGGCCATCTTGTACAGTCTATAGTCTACTTTCAGTATGCATCTCACATCCTGAGTGAATCCTCCAAACTTCCTTTACATGGTGTTCCCTTCTCTATCTGAGCCACCCCAGCATGTCCTGTTGTCTTCCAAGCCGTGGAGCAGACTTCCTGGTACTTATCTCGACTATTCTTGGGTGTTCGTCTCCAATTCTGTTACTTTATATTCCCGAGATGAGTGCAGTCTTTCTATGCCTGTCCCTCTTATTCTGGGTCATTTCACTTAGTCTGATACTTTCCATGTAGTATCACTTACATATGAATTTCATGACTTCATCTTTTCTAACATCTGCATAGTAGCATTCCATTGCGTAAATGTACGAAAGTATATTTTTTAAAAAATTTTATTAGTGAAATAACCTAAGGTACAGTTGTAGACTTACAAATTTTTGTGTTTGGGTTTCGATTATACAATGATCAAATACTCATCCCTCTACCAGTGCCCATTTTCCACCACCATGGATCCCAGTATCCCTCCAACCCCCATCCACCTCATCCCACCCTGCCTCTGTGGCAGGGAATTTCCTTTTGTTTTCTCTCTCCTTTTGAGTGTTGTGGTCTGCAAAAAAGGCGTTGCGTGGCAATCGTGTTTTGTCCATAGTCTACTTTCAACATGCTTCTCCCATCCTGAGAGGATCCTCCCAACACCCTTTATTTGGTGCTCCCTTCACTATCTGAGCTGTGGTTTCCCCTAGAATGCTTGGCTAGCCTCTAGGCCATGGAGTAATACTCCTGGTACTGATCTTGGCTAATCTTGGGTATTATTCTCCTATTTTGTTACTGTATGTCCCCCAGATGAATTCTATCTTTTTATGTCTATTCCTCTTTTTCTGACTCATTTAGCACAGCGGTAGGGCGTTTGCCTTGCACGCAGCCAGCATGGCCGATTCGAGTTCGATTCCTCCGCCCCTCCCAAAGAGCCCGGCAAGCTACCGAGAGTATCTCGCCCGCACGGCAGAGCCTGGCAAGCTCCCCGTGACATATTCAATATGCCAGACACAGTAACAACAAAGTCTCCAATGGAGACGTTACTGGGCCCGCTCGAGCAAAGTTTTTTTAATGTAATCAAATATTGTGAACCTCCTTATAAAATAAAAAAACTTAAAAAATAGATGAAAGTTCTCATCATACCAGTTAGGTAAGAAAAATAAGCAAATATGTTCAAATTGGAAAAATATGTTAAATTACCACTATTTTTAAAAAGATGTGATTATTAATAATATATGTAATATTTTTCTATATATAATCACATCTTTTAAAAATAGTGGTAATTTAACATATTTTTTTCCAATTTGGACATATTTGCTTATTTTTCTTATGTAACTGGTGTGGTGAGAACTTTCATCTATTTTTTAAGTTTTTTTTCATTTTATAAGGAGGTTTACAATATTTGATTACATTTAAAATTCAAAAATCAATCCCACCACTATTACAGCTTTCCACCACCAAATTTCGGATGTTTCCATCTCAAGCCCCGATCCCTGTCCCAAAGCACAACCGAGAGAATATATTTTGTATTGTCTGTTATGGAAAAACGCTGAAAATGCTTACAAAAAGTATTCTACATAGGAAACAGTGTGAGGATTGTTCTATTTTGGCAGGGGTCATTAACATATTCTTTAGGATACCACTAACATGTTAAAGGTTGAGTGATGTGAGCTTTCATATATATATGAATAAGTGCATATATATTTCCCACTATGATTTGTTGCCTACTATCTGAACTCCATCAAATGTAGTGTGGTACTTATGGAGAATGGGTAGGGAATGTCTTATGATATGTTGTGAGGCTTCAAATGCAGTCACATGGTCCAAGGATATGTTCACTCCTGTGTGAGGCTCAGCCCGAGTGTGTGGGGAGTGGCTTTGAGCATGGTGGCAGTTGGGTTCTGGAGATTTTCGGCTACCGAGACTGGGTACCTTGGGGCAGGAGGGCTCTCACCCGCCCCCTCTGGTGTGCCCCAAGTGAAACAGCCTAGCACAGAATCCGGTGGCATGGCTATGGCAGGATTCTTGTTATGCTCCCTTCTGGGAGAAAGAGCCATGTGATCTGGCTGGTGACCAATGACGAGAGTATCTGGCTCCTGCGGGAGGTGGCTTACGGCTGTGACCCCTGTGTCGCAGGAGACTGGGGGAAACGGGCAGAGGATCTCTGCTCCCTGTCCTGTTGAGCCCAGAGTCTAAAGTCCTCATTACCTGGGTTTTGTGGGACTTCATTCATGCATGAGGCTTATCCCGAGCATGTGGGGAGCGGCCTTGAGCATGGTAGCAGTTGGGTTCTGGAGGTTTTTGGCTGCCAGGGCTGGGTCTCTTGGGGCAGGGAGGGCTCTCACCTGGCCCGTCTCTGGGGCTCCCCGAGTGAAACCGCCTTGCATGGAGTCTGGTGGTCTGGCTATGGCAGGCTTCATGTTATGTGGTGAGTACTTCTAAGACTGTATTTAATTGAAGTGGAGAAAGCAAAAATAATTACTTTCTTCCTGATCTCAGTGGGAATGCTTTCTATATTTTGTCATTGAGTACAACGTTGCCTGTGTGTTTGGTTGTAAATCACAACTAAGATCTTGAATTATGTTCCTTATATCCTTCTTTTGTGGGACTTTTCATAATTAAGGGTATGGATGCTGTCAAAAACTCTCTATATTAGATATATGTAAAAATACTGAACATAATATCTTATTATTTTGTAGAGACTAAAAACACGCAAAAATGGTTCTTGGAAAACAAATGTAACAAAATAATAAAATGTAAAATAAATTCACAAAAATGTTACATTTGTACAATTATGTAGAAGAAAAACAAAAGCATATATCTATAAGTTTTAAATGCATTAGTCCAATCTTAACAAAGAATATGAATGACTTATAATTATTCTTAATTCACTATTAAGTAGAAGAGGAAAAGACATAAAGATATATAAAAATATTCCAAGTTCATATGTTGGAAGAAGTAATATTTCTATATTGACCATACTACCTAAAAGCACTATATTGATTAAATAGAATCCCTAAGAAAATTTCAATGTAGTTATTCAAGAACTAGAAAAATGCTATTAAATTTCTATGACCCATAAATTTCCCTATTTAGCAAAAGTAATTCTGAGTAAAAATATAAAAAATAACAGTTAATTGTGTTATTTTATAAAGATATAACACAGACCAGTGTTGTACTGTTAGATAGAATTTAATATAATTGATAAACCCTCAGACATATGACATATATATCTGAGTTAATAGAATTTAATAGAATTGATAAACCCTCAGACATATACAACGAAGGAGCCACAATGATAAAGTGGAAGAAGAGCAAATTATGTTGGGAAAACTGATTGGTTCTATATTAAATTTTAAATTTTAATCATTATTTCACACCATATACAAATGTGGGCTGGAGCGATAGCACAGCGGGTAGGGCTTTCGCCTTACAAGCGGCCAACATGGCCGACCCGAGTTCGATTCCTCCGCCCCTCTCGGAGAGCCCGGCAAGCTACCCAGAGTATTCGATATGCCAGACACAGTAACAACAAAGTCTCCAATGGAGACGTTACTGGGCCCGCTCGAGCAAATCGATGATCAACGGGAGGGTCTTTACCTTTACCTATATACAAATGTTAATTGAAAATACACTAAAGACTTCTATACCAAATTCTTAAAAATTCATGAAGGACAATGGAAGATTTCTTAATGAAATTGACTTCAGAAGTATCTTCAATGGTTCAACCCTGTATTAAAGGAAACAAAGTAACAAGAAACAGATAGTTATATTTCAAATAAAAAATGCTCTGAACTGTGACAAAACTAATAAATCACTCTTAGAAATACCAGAAAGCATTCACAATCTATTGATATTTCAAAGCATTAATATACAATATGTATAAAGAACTCTCAAACTCAACAAGAGAAAGAACAAAAAATACAAAATGTAGGAGAGAGCTGATCCAAAGACATGAATATGGCCACCAGACACATGAAAAATAGTTCATCACCACTAATTATTAGAAACATATAAATTTAAAAACTATATCACCCATTCACTGATGATAGGATATGTTTCAATTATTCCTTGTTCATTTCTATTTTTTACTGGATCATCATGAGATACAGCGTTACAGAGCTGTTTGTGATTAGATTTCAGTCATATGATGCGCCAACATGCATCCCTCCTCCAGTATATAATTTTCACCACCAATGTCCCCAGTTTCCTTCCCATCATCCCCCACTCCTACCCAAGCATACCTCTATGATAGGCATTTTTCTTCCTTCTTTCTCTCTTTCCATTTGGGCATTACGTTTTGCAATACAGGTATGAGAGGTAATCATGCTTGTTCCTTTCCCTATGTTTATTATGCAGTTCTTATGCAGAGTGATCATTTCCAACTACCATTGTCATAGTTGTCACTTCTCTAACCCAACTGTGTAATATATAACTATATATATATTTAGGCAGTATAACTGCATAATATTTCATTGTGTAGATGTATCATAATTTCTTTATCCACTCATATGTTCTAGGGGATTTGGGTTGTTTCCAGATTCTGACTATTGTGAACTAGGGTATTTTTTTTATTTTTTTGGGTCACACCCAGCGATGCCCAGAGGTTACTCCTGGTATATACATTCAGAAATTACTTCTGGGTGTGCTCAGTGGATGATATGGGATGCTGGGAATCGAACCTGGGTCAGCCATGTGCAAGGCAAATGCCTTACCCGCTGTGCTATCGCTCCAGCCCCAAAGGTATTCATTTTTGAGGCTTCAGGACTCCTATTTTCATTCACTCCCTATGGGGGAGGGTAGTGTGCTGTTTTCCCATGATGGCTGTGGTGGCATAGAAGTGTTTTCTTCAAATATATTATAAATGTTCCTTCCTCAAAGCCAAGGAATACTTTGGGGAAGATGAATGGGTGGTGGTCTCTTCTTTCCCCTTCAAAATTTTATGGTCCTGTGTATCTTGTGTGGGTTCCCCTGCACTGATTCAGCAACTGTGTTCTTTGTCCTGAACTGTTATTTTTAGATTAGGGTTTATTATTTCTTGTGCTCACCATTATTTATGTGAGTTTTCAAAGAATATTGATTGGAGTAGGGGCTAACAGGCTATTGTCTAATGTGTTAGCAATAGCCAGGCTGCCCTGGTGAGAGTTCAGTATAAGAGTCTTAAATGAAGGTGTGGGTCTTATGTATATGGAAGGGGAGATTAACTGATGGCTGCTAGTTAGCTGCTGCCTGTACCAAAAGTCATACTCACTTCTATACTGACCTGGATTTGGGAGTGACTGGGAATTGACCACGACCAACAAGGGTCCATTAGAAGAAGGGCACCCACACTCCCTGGTATTCTTATTATTAATAAACACATATGCACCATAGACAATCTAATATTTGTGTAATAAGCATTTTCGTATCAGACCTTAGTGCAACAACCATTACAAAGCAAGTAAAAGATGAACCTAGTGACAAGATCCCTTAGTTATAACATATAACATTGGAGAAAAGTAGATCAGGATGTCTTTTACACATTCAAACACCCCAAGGAGTCCAAGTGTTGCTATTGACTACTGAAACCTCATATCTTTTTTTTTCTTTTTTAAATGTGACATTTTATTTTATTTACTTTTAATTTTATATATTTTTTTGTTTTTGTTTTTGTTTTGCTTTTTGGGTCACACCTGGCAATGTGCAGGGGTTACTCCTGGCTCTGCACTCAGGAATTCTCCCTGGCGGTGCTCAGGGGACCATATGGGATGCTGGGAATCAAACCCAGGTCGGCCACGTGCAAGGCAGACGCCCTACCCGATGTGCTATTGCTCCAGCCCCTAATTTTATATTATAACATTGTAGTTTGTGAAGCTGTTGAACTCTTTTTTAAAATGAATCACAGTTAGGTACAGTTACAGGCACACAAACTTCCATGCTTGCATTTCAGTCATAAAATGGTCAAGTATCCATCCCTTCACCAGTGCCCATTTTTCACCACCAATGGTCTCAGCATCGCTTCCACCACCCCCACACCGTTCTCCCACCAACCCCACCCTGTTCCCACCCCACCCCACCTCTGTGGCGGGGCATTCCCTTTTGCTCTTTCTCTTTCCATTTGGGTGCTGTGGTTTGCAATAGAGGTATTAAGTGGCCAACATGTTTGGTCTACTTTCAGTGTGTGTCTCCCATCACGAACTGATCCTCCTAGCACCCTTTACTTGGTAGTCCCTTCTCTATCTGAGCTGCCTTTTCCCCCAGCATGTGAGGCCGACTTCTAAGTTGTGGAGTAATCTCCTGGTACTTATCTCTATTATTCTTGGGTGTTAGTCTCCCAAGCTGTTACTTTATATTCCACAAATGAGTGCAAACTTTCTCTGTCTGTCCCTTTCTTTCTGACTCATTTCACTTAACATGATACTTTCCATGTTGATCCACCTATATGCAAATTTCATGACTTAATCTTTTCTAACAGCTGCATAGTATCCCATTGTATAGATGTACCAAAGTTTCTTTAGCCAGTCATCTGTTCTCGGGCACTCGTTTTTTTTGCCAGATTCTGGTTATTGTAAATAGTGCTGCAATGAACATATGAGTGCAGATGTCATTTCTTCTATACTTTTTTGCATCTCAGGGGTATATTCCCAGAAGTGGTATTGCTGGGTCAAATGGGAACTCAATTTCTAACTTTTTAGAATAGTGCATATTGTTTACTAAAAAGGCTGAACCAGTCAGCATTCCAACCAGCAGTGAAGGAGAGTCCCTTTTTCCCCACATTCATGCCAACACCAGTTGCTTTTGTTCTTTTGGATGTGGGCCAATCTCTGTGGTGTGAGGTGATATCTCATTGTTGTTTTGATCTGCATCTCCCTGATGATTAGTTATGAAGAGCATCTTTTCATGTGCCTTCTGGCCATTCGGATTTCTTATTTGAGAAAATTTCTGTTCATTTCATCACCCTATTTTCTGATGGGATTCAATGTTTTATTTTGTAGAATTCAACCGATGTGTATTGGGTGAATATCCTTTCCCATTCTGTAGATTGTCTTTGAATTCTGTTCCCTGTATTTTGAGGTACAGAACCTTCCCAGTTTGAGGTAGTCCTATCTCTTATCTCTGTTTCCACTTGTTTGGCTATCCTCTTTAAAGATACCTTTAGCTTCTATGACATGGAGGGTTTTGCTGACCATGTCTTCAATATACCTGATGGACTCTGACCTGATGTTGAGGTCTTTAATCCATTTTTATATGACTTTTATGCATGTTGTTAGGTAGAGGTCTGAGCCCATTTTTTGCATGTAGCTGTCCAGTTTTGCCAGCACCATTTGTTCAAGAGGCTTGGTTGAGCCACTTCATGTTTCTTGCTTCGATCTCAAAGATTAGATGATTGTATATTTGAGGGAACCTTCCTATCTTAAGAGACCCTGAAAGCTTAGTCAGTGTTGACCTAATCTCAAGTACCTGAATAGAGATGACACTACTGAACACTTTCTATAAATAAAATCAGTATATGACTCAGATGGCATAATTGTAGCTACTACTATAATTTTTTTCTCATCATAAATAATCTATAAGTTCTGGAATATCATCACATACTTAGATATCAATACAAAACCAAAGACATCAGCAAATCATGATGTAATCATGAAAAAAAAACAGTTATTTAATAGGACTCAATTCCAAAGAAAATGAATTTCTATAAAGTTCTGACAATGAGTAAAAAATATTTATTACAAAGATATTTAGTGAGATAAGACAACATAGATATTCAAGGCAATCAAATGAGGAAACCAATCACTTATATAACTTGTCATCAAGTTGATCATAGATTTGGTTGCGTGAGCGCCAGTAACATCTCCATTCGTCCCTGTCTCATGCTAGCGTAGCTCAATGGCATCTGCTTGCTCCAGGAACACAAAGAGCCTCAAATGATTTGATCAGGATTTTGACTAAGAAGTCTCACCATCTCGTTGGTGGGCGGTCACCCATCCTTTTGACATCTCGTGGAATCCAGTCGGTAACAGCTCTAGCCCAGCGGTCATTTCTAAATCACATTACTTGTCTGGCCCATCTGATTTTCGAAGCCTTGACAAATGAGACAGCATCCCTGATTCCTGATTGTTGACGGCGATTGGAATTCCAGATTCCTTCTCTCACTTGAGTGAAATGTGATATTCCAAGCATAGCTCTTTCAATTCCTCTTTGGAATACCTGAATAGAATTCTCATCCTGTTTTCATAGGGCTCAGGTCTCTGAGGTGTATGTTAGTGCAGGAAGAATGGTGGAGTTGAAAAGATGTGGCCGGAGCTGGAGGTTCTTCATTCTCTTAATAATTTCATCGACACTATTGAAGGCAGTCCACACTGCTCTCTTTCTCCTGTGCAGTTCTGGTGACAAGTCGTTTGTCATGTTGAGTTCTCAAAACAGGTACACATAGCTGCTGCATTCGGAGATGTTCATTTCGTTGAGAGTTAATGGAACGTCAGGGACTAGTTCGTTTTTCATAAACATTGTCTTTGTGAGATTCAGCTGCAGTCCGACCTTTCCACACCCATGGTCGAAGTCAGCTAGCATTGTGCCGCTTGGCTAATATTTGGTGTTATTAGAACTATGTCATCAGTGAAGCAGAGGTGGTGTATTTGCTGACTATCTACCTTCACTCCCATTTCTTCCCATTCCAGTTGTCACATGACGTTCTCAAGTGTGGCACTGAAGAGTTTTGGTGAAATGGTATCACCCTCTCTTTACGTTGATGATCACTTCCTTGTAGAATGGTGAGATCCTGGTGGTGAATCCATAATATAGCTCACAGAGGATCCTGATGTACTGAGTTTGAATGCCCTGTTTGGCTAGGGCTTCAATGACTGCTTCAGTCTCAACAGAATCAAAGGCTTTTTTAAAACGATGAATGTTAGACAGTTAGACAGAGCAGCATCTTGAACTGTCGCAAAATCTCAATGAGCTTGGTCACTGTGTGCATATGGTCGATCACGCTGAATCCTTTTCGGAACCCAGGTTGAACTCATGGTTGTCCTTCGTCTAGTGTTCTGCCTATTCTATTCAGGATGACTCGAGTGAACAACTTGTAGACGACAGACAACATGCAGATCAGGCGATAGTTGCCAATGTCATGGATTTCCCCCTTCTTGTACAACAGAAGGGTCCTACTGGTTTTCCACTGGGATGGAACCTTGCATTCAGACATGGAGCGTGTGAAGAACCGAGCCAGTGTATTGATGTGTATGGGGGTAGATTCTTCAGGTCTTTGGGTCTGACCTTGTCTTGACCTGGTGCTGTACGCTTCTTTACCGACGAAGTGGTCTGTCGGATTTTGTAAAGGACCGTGTTGGGAACGGCATATTCATCCTGCAGAATTTGGTATGTGGGCAGGTGGATGTGGCTATTGAAAAGATCCAAGTAGAAGTCGTGGATAGTATTCTCCATTGCCCTTCTGGAAGATGTGATAGATCCATCAGGACGTCGGAGGGCAGTCATCATGGTCTTGTAGTTGGCGAAGGACAGGCAAGCATTGCGAACACTTTTCCCAGCTTCTGCCACATCAGCCAACAGTGCTGCTCTTCGCTCTTTGAGGTCTTCCTTTATCACTTCTTTGAACAGCTTTGTGAGCTTGGACATTCACCTGTGGTTGCCCGGGGCTCACACCAAGCCGCGTTGGCTAATGAGCTCAAGAGTTTTCAAAGACAGGCATCTTTTTGTGGTTATCTCTCTCTCAGCATTCCTCGCACAATCATGGAAGTGCTGAACCAGTTGATCATATTCTTTGTCAATGTTGTCAACGATGGCCTCTTCCCACGTTGTCGCAATGATCCCAAAGAGCTCCCAGTTGGTGTTCATTCTGGGAGTTCTCTTCTTAAATTTTGCAGCCCTTTCTCCCCACTCCGTGAAATAGAATTTTGTATGAAAGAGACAGTGGTCCTATCCCATTTGGAATTCTTGGAAGAACAGCAATATCAGTCAGGCAAAACCATCTATTGAATATGATGAGGAAATGAAACCAATAGATGAAATAATTTAGCATTTTGATAAAGGATCAGACTATAAAAATATTCTGTAGAATCAAGAATTTTAAAGATATAGGAAATTAAATTAAAAATGCTTTAGAGACCATCACCATCAAACTTAACAAATCAGAAGAATCTATGGACTTAAAGACAGTTCATTTGAAGTTATTCAGTTTGAGAATAGTGAAAACAGAAAACTCTAATTGAATTATATATGTATGCATACAATTTTTCTAGTTAGGATTCATATGTATGTATATATAGAAGAAAAAGAGAAGCATTAGATTTGTTTTAAGCACTAATGACTGATGTATTCCAAATGAATCTGATAGAAAAAAAGGAATATCCAGATAAATAAAGCATATTGATTGGATCTAAGGAATTCTTCACTTAGAGACACAAAAATTTCGAAAGTCAAATAAAAAATAAAAGTAGTGAGTTAAAAGAAAAATTATTTAATAAAAGAGAAATGGTATAAAACTAATACATTTTATAGCTTAATGCTTTAAGTAGTCTTCTCAACAGAAACTTGAAAGGCTATGAGAGAGTGGTATCATATATTGTAGGTGCTGATAGAAAAACAGTGATAATCAATAATAATTTAATTGGTAAGCTATCTTTAGGAAATGAAGACTTACAATCTTTATTGCTTCTTTCCATAATATCTCTTCCCTTATGCTAACATAATTATTCCCTTTTTATCTACTTACCATCTACCTTTCCTCTGTGAGATGCAATAATTTTATAAATTATTACCCTAAAATAATCTGTTTCCTTCGTGCAAAATTCTACTTCATGGAGCAGGAGAAAGGGCTGCAAAGTTTAAGAAGAGAACTCCCAGAACGACCACCAACTTGGAGCTCTTTGGCACTATTGCGGCAACATGGGAAGATGCTGTCGTTGACGACATCGAAGAAGACTACGATAGACTGATTCAGCACCTCCATCATTGTGTGAGGAATGCCAAGAGAGAGAAAGCCACAAAATACGACTGTCTTCACAAACAGCAGAGCTGACCCATGTGCCAGAAGCCGGGAAAAGCAATTGCAGTGCCCATCTGTCCTTCGCCAACTACAAGACCAAGATGACTGTCCTCCGATGTCCTGATGGATCTATCACATCTTACAGAAGGGCAATGGAGAAGATTACTTCTACTAAATATTTTCGATAGCTGCATCCACCTGCCCACATACCAAATTTCGCTGGATGGATATGTTGTTCCCAACATTCTCCCTTATAAAATCTGACATACGATATTGCCGGTAAAGAAGCGAACAGCACCAGCCCAGAAAAGGTCAGACCTGAACACCTGAAGAATCTGCCATCAGTAGTCATCAATATTATGACACGACTCTTCACACTCTACCAGTCTGAAGGCAAGATTCCATCCCAATGTAAAACTAGCAGGACCGTTCTACTGTACAAGAAATGAGATATTCATGAAATTGGCAACTATTGCCCGATCTGCCTGTTGTCCACCATCTACAAGCTGTTCATTTGAGTCATCCTGAATACGATTGGCAGAACATTTGATGAAGGAAAATCATGCAAGCAAGCTGGGTTCCTAAAAGGATTCAGAGTGATCGACCATATCCACATGTGACCAAGCTCATTGAGATTTTGCAAGAGTTCAAGATGCCACTCTGTCTAACTGTCTAACATTCATTGATTTAAAGAAGGCCTTTTATTCTGTTGAGATGGAAGTGGTTCATAGAAGCCCTAGCCAAACAGGGCATTCAAATTCAATACATCATGATCCTTCATGAGCTGTATTACGGTTTCACTACCAGGATCTCACCATTCTACAAAGAAGTGATCATCGACGTAAAGCGAGGGGTTCGGCAGGATGATATCATTTCACTGAAACTCTTCAGTGCCACCCTTGAGAACGTCATGCGATGACTGGAATGGTAAGGAATGGGTGTGAAGGTAGACATTCGGCAACTACATCACCTCCACTTTGCTGATGACATGGTTCTAATAACACCAAACATTAGCCAAGCAGCACAATGCTGGCCAACTTCGACTGTGAGTGTGGAAAGATCACAGGACTGCAGCTGAATCTCACGAAGACAATGTTCGTGAGAATTGGACTCATTCTTGATGGTCCATTTGCTCTCACCGAAACAAATATCTCCAAATGCAGCAGTTATGTGTACCTAGATCAAGAACTCAACATGATAAACGACCTGGAATCTGAGCTGCGCAGGAGAGAGTGTCATGGAACACCTCAAGATCATTGAGGAAATAGCTAAGAGGATGAAGAACCTCTGGCTCTGGGCATATCTCTTCAACTCCACCATTCTTCCTGCATTAACAGGTGCCCCAGGACCTGGGCCCTATGAAAACAGGATGAGAACTCAATTCAGGTCTCCCAAAGAGGAATCGAAAGAACTATGCTTGGAATATCACACTTCACTCAAGTGAGAGAAGGAATCCAGAGTTCTGACCTCCATCGATGATCGAGAATCAGGGATGCTGTTTTGTCTGCTAAGGCGTTGAAAATCAGATGGGCTGGACATATAATGCGACTCGGAGACAACCACTGTACTAGAGCCATTACCGACTGGATTCCACCGGATGTCAAATGATCGCCTGACAGCCCACCTACGAGATGGTCAGACTTCTTTGTCAAGACCCTGAATGAATGGTTTGAGGCTCTTCGTGTTCCTGGAGAGAGCAGATGCCACTGGGTTACACTAGCATGCAATAGGGATGAAAGGAGATGTTACTGGTGCCCGCAGGAACAAATCGATGAGTAACGAGATGTCAAGTGATCAAGTGATCAAGTGACCCTAAAATATTACTGTGATACAAAATTGAGCAACTGTTACTCAAATATTTGTCACTTTATTTAAAACTCTATAAATGTGACTCTACTTTACATATAGATGTTGACCTACTTCATCCCATATGGTCCTCTGAGCACCGCCAGGAGTAACTCCTGAGTGCAGAGACAAGAGTAACCCCCTGTGCATCGCCACGTGTGACCCAAAAAGCAAAAATAAATAAATAAATAAATATTGGTGTTCTTTTGTTATAGATAGAAGGTTGTAGATCTCCAAATTAACACAGTAAATGTATAAAATGAACATTAGGAATAAATATTTGATAATGATATGCGTGTGACTTTGAAATTAATCAGTCATATGAGAATTCAATAATAAAGATGGGTTATACCAGCAAACACTGCCACTTTTATGCAAATAGGACTTAAAAAGAATGAAATAATAAAAAGGTGAACCAGCGATCAAGACACTCCCATTCCTATCACAGGTAATGGGGTAGGGAGGTATTTTCTTATTCATATTAAAATATGAAGTCAATTCTGTTTCACTGATCAGGATAAATCATCCTATCTCTAAAAGATGGAGGCTCTGTGGAAGGTGGCCAAGTAGACAAGGCTCATGCAGAAAACCAAAGGAAGAAAACTTTCCTGTTAAACTATTGCCAATTGTGCTAATGTCCCAATGGGCATAAAGTGAAGACTATAAAACCAAAGATAATTATTTGGTCTTAAGATCTAATGAAATTTTTCTTGACAGCTTTGGGGCCTATTATCAAACTCTTCCCTTTAATTTAACTCTTTTAAAGTGAGAATGTTTGTACAATGCCTAGCAACCACTGTATTATGAAAATACAAAACATCTGGTTTTCACACATTTACAGTTGAAGTGTTTAATCTAAGGATGAAGCATATCTCTTATATAATCCCTATTTTGTTTAAATGCTGTTTGAATTACATCCTGGACTTCATAATTTATTTTTTAAGGAGTTAAGTCTTTTAATGTGTACTGAAATGAAAAAAAGTATATTGCATGAAGAGCATAAATAATAGGGAACCTCAGATGGGTATTTCAAAGACACTGAACACATGCTTTGCATGTTTGAATACTGGTGCAGGTCCTCAGCTGCTCAGATCCTCATCTGTCTAGTAGCTGCAGAGTTATCATAATGTATAGGACGGGAACAGCCCAAAACATTTTTAAAATTAGGGAACATGAGTGGATCGTTATGGTATGGGTATTATGAGTCAATTTAAAATGACTAGGCATAAGATCTGGGGATCATTAAAAGCTGATTTATTTCTCTAGGACAAGAGCAAAAGCATTAATTTGGGAAAAGCAACCAAGAGATCAACAAGAAAGATTCTCAAAATGGCAATATTTCACGCAGGTATTTTTTATAAGTTTTTGATTTCAGGACCTCCTTTAGATTGTGATCTGGCACTCAGTGTGGTAATTTTTTTTTGCTTTTTGGGTCACACCCCATGCACAGGGTTTACTCCTGGCTCTGCACTCAGGAATTACTCCTGGTGGTGCTCAGGGGACCATATGGGATGCTGGGAATCGAAACCGGGTCGGCCGCGTGCAAGGCAAACGCCCTACCCGCTGTGCTATCGCTCCAGCCCCAAAGTGTGGTAATATTTTTCTCTTTTAAGGCAAACTGATGTGAGAATACTTTTTTCATTTAAGTCTGTTCTATTTCTTGCTTTGTGGGGATAGGGAAAATCTGTTATGGCTTGAAATACATTTATTCAGTTTTTTTTCTTTTGCCCAGAAGGCATGGGAGGAAATTGGATAAGGTTGTAGTCTTTGTTCATTCCCCCACATCCACCTCACCCTGAATCTTAATAGCAGATGTATTCTGGAATTTTAAGGCAAAAACTAAGCCTTGCCCAGAAAAGTATTTTTGTAATGATTCTCAATGCATAGCAAGGGGTATTTTAAAAATCGTAACACTAATACATGTGCTCCTCAAAATGTCTTGTGTTGAAGTTCTCTTTCTAAATATTTCAATGTCTATATATTTAGATTTTATGAAGTAACAGGGTTATGTGTTGTCATGAAGATGGGGTTCTGATAGTGGAATTAGTTTCCATATAAGAGTATAGATCAGAAAAACTTTGTTTCTCTCAGGGAAATGTGAGGAACAGCAAGACAGATCTACATATTGATCTGGAACACAGCTTTCACCAGAAACTTAATTTACTGTCACATTTATCTGGACCTCAAAAATATGAGAAAATATTTTAAGCTAGCATAGCAGGTAAGGTGACTGCCTTGCACGTGGCTGACCCAGGCTAGATTCCTTCGCCCCTCTCTGAGAGCCTAGCAAGCCACTGAGAGTATCTCACCCACATGGCAAAACCTGGCAAGCTACCCGTGATGTATTCAATATGCCAAAAACAGTAACAACAAGTCTTACAATTTGTTGTGAGCCGTTACTGGTGCCCGCTCAAACAAATCGATGAACAACGGGAGGACAGTTACAGGTGACAGTGACAGTGATTCTAATATCATATTTTGTTAGTAGCAGAGCAAACTAACTTACTCTAATACTCTTAATCTTTAGTCACGTGGCTTGAAGTTTCTTCCTACAATATTTGTCATAATATCCATGCTCTTCTAACTATCTCAAATGACTCGATTTGATAAATTTTATATCCATATGTTCTATATTGTTTAACGCTACCTACAAATTCCTGTTACTTTTCTCTGAAGTTGTCTAATTTGCAAATTTATAATAGATTTTTGTTAAATTTAAATGATCTACATCTCAAGAATAATAATCAGTGTCATATTTTGTATGCAAGATTCTTTAAAGAGCCTTTTCTTTTCCATTAAGATGGCAGTACACTGAAGAAACAGACAAGGGCCCATGTCAACCAATAATTTGCAGCATATAACATACAAAATATATGCATATGCCTCCAGAATTGACCATATTATTTTCAGAATTTGAATACTATTGTAGTTTAGTCTGTTAATTTTGTTTACTGTGGTACCCTTTGTCCATTATAGAAGTTGTCCACTGTCCTGTCCTCCTGTTGTTCCTCTATTTGCTCAAGCGGGACAAGTAATATCTCCATTTTTGAGACTTTGTTGTTACTGTGTTTGGCATTTTGAATAAATCACAGGGAGCTTGCTAGGCTTTGCCATGTGGGTGAGACAATCTAGGTAGCTTGCCGGGCTCTCCTAGAGGAGCAGAGGAATCGAACCCGGCTCGGCCAGGCTGGCTGCACACAAGGCAAACGCCCTACCACTCTGCTTTAGAAATTGTGATTCAAAATGATAAAGCCTCAAAGAGTTTTAACATTATTTCTTTTTTGTTTTGTTTTGGGGCAGACCTAGCAATACTCATGGATCACTTCTGCTCTGTACTCAGGAATTACTCCTGAAGATGCTTGGGGGACCTTATGGGATTATAAGAATTTAACCTATCAGCAACATGCAAGGCAAATGCCCTTCTCACTGTGCTGTTGATTGTGTCACTGATTATTTTGGAAAAATACTTTCTCATAATTTTACATATACACACAAAATAAGAATCATGGATGAGTAACCTATGTAGGTCAAAGCACCCCACTCACTTGAAGTCTGGATTCATTTCACTCTTTGCAGTTAGTGTCTTGGAATTCTTAATAAATTTGTCATTCAATTGTATTTTCCAAATGTATTATTGTGTAACAAAGTAACCTGCTAGTGAACCGAGGAAATAATGCATAGTATGCATTTTTACTATTCATATTGAAAATTTTGCTGTGCATATTTTATTGTCACACATTTTTTATATAGCATTAATTCTGGTGGGTCCACAATATGTGGTAGGTCAGTGAGATTGAAAGCATGTATGTACTAGATAAGTGAGTTTCATCACTATGAATGAACTGTCCAGCCATTAAGAGCTAGTCTTTCTTTTTTGTGCTAAAATTTGTTTTAAATGCAAAATAAGACACTGATATTCTAAGGGAAAAAAGAACACTGTCCCAAAAGCCAATGAACAATTGTCACTGCTTCTCAGTAAAAAGCTTATGCAGAACCAAGAAAATGATCCTTAAAAACCAAAAGGAAGTTTTCAGAAAGGGATATATTTGCAAATAATATATCTGAAAAGGATTTAAGACACTATATGTATATAAACAACTAATATAACTTAAGAATAAAAACATCCTAATAAAATATGCAGACCACAAACATGAAAAATGTTCAATATCACTTATTAGTAAAGAAATTTATATCAAAATTATACTAATATATAACTCAATACCAATGAGAATGGCCTATATAAAAGACTGGAAACAAAGTAGTGTTGAACATGTGGACACAAATGAACATTAGAATACTGTTTTTGGAAAATTAATTGGAGTGGAATCTACAGGAAATGGTGTAGAGGGTTCTAAAAAGTAAATAAAGCCCATGAGAAATGAAACATCATATGATCCAGGTATTATAATTCTGGGTAAGCATATAAAGAATATAGAAAAAATTATCAATAATTTGAAAAGATAAACTCATTCCAATGTTTAACTGCAGCATTATACTATAATCTAATGTGGATACAATTGTAGCATCTTTACATGGATAAAAAAAGGAAATACACACACATACATATATGTATATATGCAAAGTAGAATACTATATAGCTACAAGCTAAGATAAAATTCTGTCATCTAAAATGCTAATGGATATTGAGTGTATTGTGTTAAGTAAAAAATAAATCAAATTGATTATGACAAACTGTTTTTTCTCATTTGCATAATTTCAAGATACAAAGAAAACAAACTCACAAAACACAATCAAACTCTGAGATTCTGACAAGAGAGTAGTATTTACCAAAGCTTGAAGGCACTATGGAGTAGATATGTGGGAAAAGCTGTCAATTGTACAGTTGTGGATAGGAACTAGATTTTAGGTTGTAATCACAATAAAACACAAACATGTGAAACTGTGACAGCAAATACAAATTGCAAAAAATGCTATGAATACATGTTACTCAAGAATTATTAAGGGAGCTTGACATTCTTGTTCACTTATGGTACTCTCTAATATCATCTGAACACTTTGTAGAGTTTTTTCAGTTCTCTTTTCATTGAGTCAATGTGCAACACACAAATTCGTTCATGATTGGATTTCAGTCATACAGTTTTTCAACACCCTTTCCTTCAGCAGTGTACATCTTCCACCACCAATCTCCTCAGTTTCCCTCCCACCACCACTCCTTTCCTTCTCTCTGTGTGTTGTGTTTGTGTGTCTCTGTCTCTCTCAGTCTCTTTCCTTGCGCATTATGGTTATCATGTTTATCCCTTTACCTACTTTCAGCAGTAAGTTCTTGTCCATAGTGATCATTTCCAAATATCACTGTCTTAGTGGACTTCTCTCTCCTAACTGCCCTCCCCATCCTACTGCTTGTAGTGAGCTTTCAAATCTGGGCCAGTCATCTGGGCCCTTGCTTCTAATGTCCTTGGGTATTAGTCACATACTATGTGTTTTTAAATATCCCAGAAAGGAGTGAAAACATTCTATGTATGTTCCTCTTCTTCTGACTCACCTCAGTCTGCATGAAACTCTCCATGGCCATCCATTTAAAAGTGAATTTCATGACACTTTAAAATTTATTTTTCAAGGTGACTATGTAGTATTCCACTATGTAGAGGTACCATAGTTTCCTTATCCAGTAATAGGATCTTGGGCCCTTGGGTTATTATCAAATTTTTTCTATTATGAATACTGCTGCAATGAACATAGACATATAGATAACATTTCTGCGGTGTGCTTTGGGTCCGCAGGGTATATTCCAAGCTGTGGTATTACTGGGTCTTATGGAAGTTCAATTTCTAGTTTTGTGAGGAACGCCCAGATTGTTTTCCAAAAGTATTGGACCAGTGGTCCAATAAATGATATCCCCTTTATCCCTTCATTTGTGGAAGCACTGATTGTTCTTGTTCTTTTTATGAGTACCAGTCTCCACAGTGTGAGATGATATCAATGCCAAACTAATTAAAACAAAACAGCATTGGAATAAAGACAAACTTCAGACTAATGAAATAGAATTGAAAATCCTGATACCAACTTCAACTATACGATCATTTCGTCTTTGATAAAGAAGCAAGAAATATAAAGTGGAGCAAGGAAAGTCTCTTCAACAAGTGGTTCTGGGAAATCTGGAGAGTTACATGCAAAGAAAATGAACTCGAACATCTTTCTAATGCCAGGCACAAAAGTCAGATCAAAATGGATTAAAGACCTTAATCACTGTCACTGTCCTCCCATTGTTCATCGATTTGCTCGAGCAGGCCCAGTAACGTCTCCATCGTGAGACTTGTTACTGTGTTTGGCACGCGAGATACTCTTGGTAGCGTGTCAGGCTCTCCGAGAGGGGTGGAGGACTCGAACTCAGGTCGGCCATGTTGGCCGCTTGCAAGGCAAATGCCCTACCCACTGTGCTATCGCTCCAGCACCATAATATCAAATATAAATTCATAAAACACATAGAGGAAAACATAGGCAGATTTCTCCATGACACTGAAGGTGAAGGTATCTTCAAAAATGTAACACCACTGACAAGTGGAATAAAAGATAAACAACGGGAATACATTATACTAAGAAGTTTCTGCAACTCAAAAAAAAAAGTGACCAAGATACAAAAACAGCCCACAGACTGGGAAAAACTAATTACCCCCAACCATTTATTAAGGGATTAATATCCAAGATATCTTAGGCACTAGTAGAACTTTATAAAAAAAATCCATACCCATCAAAAAATGGGGAGAAGAAATGAACAGAAACTTCCTAGAAGAATAAAAACAAATGGTCAAAAGGCACTAAAATGTTCTTTGTAGCTAATCATCAGCGAGAAGAAAATCACTTTGTAGATTTTGACATGGAATAACACGGTGTAAGATAAAACAATTCATAGTCCATTTTACCTTTCATTATCTCCGTTCTCATCAGGAATCCTGAAGTGGAGAGTACTGTCGGAAAACTCAACTGTCAATGGAGCAAAACCATATCAGTTGACTTAGCTTTTTTATCATTTCTACATCGCTGGTAAGAATCTGTATATATGTCTATACAGGATCTGAAATAAGAATTGAGTATTATAGATGACTTGAATTGTTGTATTTAAATTTATTTATATTAACAATGAAACTGTCAATCAAAAACAAATTGACACTGATGTTTTGAAAAATATTTAAATATATGACCTAAAGAAACACTATTCAAAGTTTATATTAATATATCGTCATTATTATTTTTAATGAATTTGATAGAAGTATTGTTGAAGGGGTTTAGCACACAAAAGCCAATTTTGCATGTTTAGTAACAGGAGATTAATGATGTGTAATTAATTTTGATCTGTCGGTTACCCTTTAAGATGAAAAGTCCAACATTAATAAAATTAATTAAATTAATATTCCCCTGGAATCATAATGTTACAAAATCCCTGAGGGCACTGTTGAAGAACTTTGAAAACAGAACTGATGTGTGGTGGTTTGGGGTCTGAAAGTTTATCAAAATAAAAAGGTGGTGTTGTAGAGATTTCAGTTAACCAGAGAATTATATGAAGAAAACTTATATCCATAAAAGGCGTAATAGTAAGGTGTTGATGTATATTGCAACTTAAGCAAAGGTTCTTGCAACAGAAAGTATGTTGGTGGACTTTTAACGATACTTCCTTGACATGTTGTGACCAAGATGTGATTGCTGCATTACTTAAGGAACATTGAAAGAACAGGTGAAGGATGAAATTATGCCTATTGTTTTTCTTTAAAAGTTGTTTTATTATTATGTTTCTAAAAAATTAAATAATGCTTAATAATGTTTATTTTATACTTTCTAATCCAAAGTATGCCTGCTCAAGCAAATTGATGAACAACGGGAGGACAGTGCTACAGTGCTATTAATCCAAAGTAAAGCAATGTTTTTGTTTTTGTTTTTGTTTTTTTTTTTGCTTTTTGGGTCACACCCGGCGATGCACAGGGGTTACTCCTGGTTCTGCACTAAAGAATTACTCCTGGCAGTGCTCAGGGGACCACATTGGATGCTGGGAACTGAACCCAGGTCGGCTGCATGCAAGGCAAATGCCCCACCTGCTATGCTATCGCTCCAGCCCCGAGCAATGGTTTTTTAAAGCCTTTTAAATTTTTTTTAATTTTTATTAATGAGACACCATGAGGTACATTTGTAGACTTACAAATTTTTGTGCTTGGGTTTCAATTATACAATGATCAAATACCCATCCCTCCACCAGTACCCATTTCCCACCATCACGATCCCAGTATCCCTCCCACCCCCTATCCCCCTCATCCCACCCTGCCTCTGTGGCAGGGATTCCCTTTTGTTCTCTGTCTCCTTTTGGGTGTTGTGGTTTGCAAAAGAGGCAATAACTGGCAATCATGTTTGGTCTATAATCTACTCTCAGCATATTTTTCCCATCCTGGGAGGATCTTCCCAATGCCCTTTATTTGGTGCTCCCTTCTCTATCTGAGCTTCCTTTTCCCCTCTAGCATGTGTGGCTGGCCTCTAAGCCATGGAGCAAAATTCCTGGTACTAATCTCGGCCATTCTTCAGTGTTAGTCTCCTATTGTGTTACTTTATGTTCCCCAGATGAATGCAATCTTTGTATATCTATCCCTCTCTTTCTGACTCATTTCGCTTAACATGATACTTTCCATGTAGTACCACTTGTATGTAATTTCATGACTTCGTCTTTTCTAACAGCTACATAGTACTCCATTGTGAAAATGTACCAAAGTTTCTTTAAACAGTCATCTGTTCTTGGGCACTCAGGTTTTTTCCAGATTCTGGATGTTGTAAAGAGTGTTGCAATGAACAAACAAGTGCAGTTGTGACTTCCACTATACTTTTTTGCCTCTCTGCGATATATTGCCAGGAGTGGTATTGCTGGGTCAAATAGGAGCTCAATTTATAATTTTTGGAGAATCGTCCATACTGTTTTCCCAAAGGGCTGAACCAGTCGGCATTCCCACCAGCAGTGAAGGAGGTTCTCTTTCTCGCCACATCCGCGCCAGCATCGGTTGCTTTTGTTCTTGTGGATGTGGACCAGTCTCTGTGTTGTGAAATGATATCTCATTGTGGTTTTGATCTGCATCTACCTGATGATTAATGATGTGGAGCATTTTCTCATGTGCCTTTTTAAAGCTGTTTTTCTGTCTAAAATTTTTTTCCAATTTATCTTATTCTGCTTGCTTCTCTGTTGGTTTCTAAGTTATTTTGTTTCTCCCACAGTTGTATCCTATAGTCGGGGGATAAGAGCAGCTCAAAATAGGTGCTCCATGCTTTCAGTCCCACTACATCACTGTTAATAAAGGTTTCCCACGGATATAATTCCAACAGCACATCCATCTCCCTCACAGAATTAGGAATCTAACTGAGGTGGGATGCCTTCAAAAATTTCCTCAACTGTAAATTGCCATTTTATTCTGTTTCAATTACAGGCTCTCTGCTAAACGGAAAATATTGATATAGAAATTTTATGGGTATTCTACAAGGTAAAAAAGGGAATGTTGCATAAATTGGTTTGCTTTCAGTATTTACTTTTCAATCAATGTACATTAAACTGCCAATAACTATAAAACATTGATTAAAAAGAAAGGTTAGATGACCTGAGCAATAGTTAATTCTTTATAATTCAAATTGAATCCAAATTTTTCTTGATATTTGATAGGGGTGGGGTAGTTAAAGGGAGACAGTGATATGAATTGAAGAAGTTTTCCTCCTTTTATCTTGAAAGACCTGATGGAAAAAAATATAATTCCTTATATTAGCCTAGTTTAAAACAATACTGAGTTTAGAGAAAAACTATTTCTATAATCTACTCTATCTTGTTAATGAATTTTGTTCTCATCACCACTATTTTTCTTACTTTGTTTTGTTTTTTTGTTTGGGGGGCACATAAAGAAGTGCCTAAAGCTTAGTCCACACTCTATGTGCATGAGAATAAACCCAGTCAGCAACTTGTAAAGCAATCACCCTAACTACTGTATTATGTCTTTACTCCATATCAGCACTATGTTTTACTGTTTTCCAGTTCACTGATATTTGTTTCTGCTGTAAGTGTGGTAGTAATGCACTGAAATTATATAGTAAATGTGATCACATACAGGACATATTTGGCCAATATTTCTAGCCCCTCTATGTACATTTTGTATTTTTAATCTCCCTTATCATTTCTTAGGGGCTGAAGCGATAGCACAGCGGGTAGGGCATTTGCCTTGCACGCAGATGACCAGGGTTTGATTCCTCCGCCCCACTCAGAGATCCAGGAAAGCTACAGAAAGTATCTAGAATGCATGGCAAGGCCTGGCAAGCTGCCCATGACATATTTTATATGCCAAAAACAGTAACAAGAAGTCTCACAATTTGTTGAGATATGTTACTGGTGCCCGCTAGAGCAAATCGATGAACGGGAGGACAGTGCTACAGTGCAGTGCTATCATTTCTTAGAATACTACTGTGCTTCTGAAATGCCTTTAAGTATAACCCTGGCGAATATCCTTTCCCATTCTGTAGACTTTCTTTGTATTTTGGTCACTGTTTCTTTTGAGGTGCAGAAGCTTCTTAGATTAAGGTAGTCCCATCTGTCTATCTCTGTTTTCACTTGCTTGGCCAGTGATGTGACATCTTTGAAGATACCATTAGCTTCAATGTCATGGAGGGTTTTGCCAACTTTGTCTCCAACGTACCTTATGGATTCCGGTCAGAAGTTGAGGTCTTTTATCCATTTTGATCTTACTCTTGTACATGGTGTTAGGCAGAGATAGTAGCCCATTTTTTACATGCCACCGTCCAGTTCTGCCAGCACAATTTGGTAAAGAGGCTTTCCTTGCTCCACTTCACATTTATTGTCCTCTTATCAAAGATTAGGTGATCATATGCTTGGGGGGGAGATGTCAGTACATTCAACCCTGTTCCATTGGTCTGCAGCTCTGCCCTTGTTCCAATACCATGCTGTTTTAATTATTACTGCTTTGTAGTAGAGTTTGAAGTTAGGGAAATTGATTCCTCCTATTACCTTTTTCTCAAGAATTGCTTTAGCTATTCGTGGGGGCTTATTGTTCCATGCGAATTTCAGGAGTGTTTGCTCCATTTCTTTGAAGAAAGTCAATGGTATAGTTATAGGAATCACATTGAATATGTACAGTGCTTTGGGAAGTATTGCTATTTGGCAATGTTAATTCTCCCGATCTATAAGCCAGGGATATCTTTCCATTTTCTCGTGTCCTCTTTTATATCCTGAAGTAGCGTTTTGTAGTTTTCTTTGTACAGGCCCTTTACTTCCTTAGTTAAGCTAATTCCTAGGTACTTGGTTTTCTGGGGCACAATTGTGAGCAGGATTTGTTTTTCATGTCACTTTCTTCTCACTCATTATTTGCGTATAGGAAAGCCATGGAATTTAGGGTATTGATTTTATAGTCAGCAACTTTACTATACAAGTCTATTGTTTCTAGGAGTTTCTTGGTAAAGGTTTTAGGGTTCTCTACGTAGAGTCTACAGAATGAGAAAAGATATTCACCGAATAAACATCCGACAAGGTTGATATCAAGGATATACAAAGCACTGCTTGAACTCCACAAGAAGAAAACATCCAACCCTATCAAAAAATGGGGCAATGAAATGAACAGAAACATTGTCAAAGAAGAAATCTGAATGGCTAAAAGGCACATGAGAAAATTCCCTACATCATTAATCATCAGGGAGATGCAGATCAAAACAACAATAAGATCATTTTACGCCACAGATACTGGCCCACATCCAAAAGAACAAAAGCAACTGGTGTTCACGCGAATGGGGGGAAAAAGGGACTCTCCTTCACTGCTGGTGGGAATACCAACTGGTTCAGCCCTTTTGTAAAACAGTATGGACGATTCTCAAAAATGTAGAAATTGAGCTCCCATTTGACCCAGCAATACCACTACGGGGAATATATCCCGGAGAGGCAAAAAAGTATAGTCAAAGTGACATCTGCACTTGTTCATTGAAACACTGATTACAATAGCTAGAATTTGGAAAAAAACTGAGTACCCGAAAACAGATGACTGGTTAAAGAAACTTTGGTTCATCTACACAATGGAGTACTATGTAGCTGTTAGAAAAGATGACGTCTTGAAATTTACATACAAGTAGTACAACATGAAAAGTATCATGCTAAATGAAATGAGTCTGAAAGAAAGGGAAAGACATAGAAATATTGCACTCATCTGGGGAACATAAAGTAGCAAAATAGTAGACTAACATCCAAGAATAGCCGAGATAAGTACCAGGAGGTTTACTTCATGGCTTGGAGGCCAGCCGCACCCACTAGAGGAAAAGGCAGCTCAAATAGAGAAGGGAGCACCAAATAAAGAGTGTTGGGAAAATCCGTCCTGGATGGGAGACGAATGCTGAGAGTATACTGTAGACAGAGCATTATTTCCATTCAATTCCTATTTTGCAAACCATAGCACCCCAAAGGAGAGAGAGAACATAAGGAAATGCCCTGCAACAGAGGCAGGGTGGGGTGGGGGGTTAAGGGAGTGGGTGGGATACTGGGATTAGTGTTGGTAAAGAATGGGCACTGGTTGAGTGATGGGTACCCTATCATTGTATAACTGAAACCCAAGCACAAAAATTTGTAAGTCTACAACTGTATCTCATGGTGTTTCACTAATAAAAAATTAAAAAAAGAATATCCTTGGGATTATCTCACAAAAGTCAATTTCCATTTTTAGAACACCTAAAAAAATAAACCAGGGCAAAATTTGTAAAATTTTGAAGATAATATAGGCGCCCTCAATAAGACAAATTTTATATATGTTGAATAGCAGAAAGGAGAAGGCTTGCATATTTTATAAGATTCAAGATAATGATTTGATTAACTTTTCTAGGTCTAAACTAATGGGTTCAACTATACTACTTCATAATAATGTGAACTTTATGATTACTTCCTTATCCATAAATAAAAGGTTAGAATATGCAATCAAGAGTCCCCCAAATACAATGATGTGATGGTCATTTAATGCAATGGTTAACTTTAGCGGACAGTTATTCACGACTGCCAGTACTCTGCATTAATTTTCTCATCTTCTAGTGCCAATATATACATCTATATCAATATAAGCAGAAAAAATAAAAGCATAATAATAGATAATACTTCTCAAGATAATTATGAAATAGATGTTACTTCAATGAGTGCTTGTGTATTTTTCCTTATAATAATTCTACTAGATAGACACTACAATAAACTTCTTTATTTTTTTGCTTTTTAAGTTATACACGGCAGAGCCTGGCAAGCTATCCGTGGTCTATGCCAAATAGACCAAATTGATATGCCAAATCCAGTAATAAATGGATCTCATTTCCCTAACCCTGATTATGCAGAGTCGAGAAGGATATGGAAGGAGAAGCTGATAAAACACCAAGGCAGACATAGGCTGCCAAAACGCAGAAAAACAAAAATGATTGTCTGTACTTTTAATGCTCGTACGCTGGCATCTGCTGCATCCATTGAAGACCTTATGGTACAAGCACGAAAGATCAAGTACGACATCATTGGTCTGACCGAAACGAGAAGACATCAATCCCATCATGCTGTTTTCGACACTGGAGAAGAACTGTTCCTTGGAACATGTGATAAAAGAGGCGTCGGTGGTGTCGGTATCCTTGTCAACACAAACTTAGTCACAAGCATTAATTCATTTGAATGCCTAACAACCCGAATCGGACGATTACACTTGAATAAATGTGGCTCACTACCGGCAGTTTCTATCTTTGTTGTCTATGCACCAACATCCAGTTATGGTGAAAAAGAAACTGAAAAATTCTACATGGAGTTGGAGAAATTCTATAAAGAAGATCACACCTTCTACAAGATCATTGTCGGTGATTTTAATGCCTAGATAGGACCAAGAAGATCAGTCGATGAACTCCACATCGGAACCCATGGCCTGGAATGGAACGAACAGGGTGACAGACTGTCTGAGTTCATCATGTCAACCAAAACCTTCCATGGTAACTCACAATTCCAAAAGGCTGAATCTAAACGTTGGACATGGGAGTCTCCCGATGGACGGTTCCACAATGAAATAGACCACATCATATTCAATCGGCGGTTTTGCCTAACCGATGTTGCTGTTGTCCCAAAATTCCAAACAGGATCAGACCACCATCTTCTTCGTGCAAAATTCTACCTCACAGAACGAGGAGAAAAGAATGCAAGGTTTAAGAAGAGGACTCCCAGAACAACCACCAACTGGGAACTCTTTGGCTCTGTTGCAGCAACATGGGAAGATGCCTTCATTGACAACATTGATGAGGAATACGATCGAATGATTCAGCACCTCCATGATTGTGCAAGGAATGCCAAGAGAGAGATAACCACAAAAAACCGTCTTTCTTCGAACGCTCTTGAACTTATTCGCCAACGTGACTTGGCACGTGCCTCAGGCAACCACAAGCAAACGTCCGAACTGGCAAAACAGTGCAGAAAAGCCATCAAGGATGACCTCAAAAACAGGAGAGCAGCAGTACTGGTAGATGCAGCAGAAGCTGGGAAAAACATTTGTAATGCCCGCCCGTCCTTCACCAACTACAAAACCAAGATGACTGCCCTCCGACATCATGATGGATCTATCACATCTTCCAGAAGGGCAATGGAGAAGATTATTCATGACTTCTACTCAGATCTCTTTAATAGCCACATCCACTTGCCCACATACCACATACCACATGATGGATATGTCGTTCCCAATGTTCTCCCTTCCGAAATCCAACATGCCATCTCGTCGGTAAAGAAACAAAAAGCACCTGGCCCAGACAAGATCAGACCTGAACACCTGAAGAACTTACCATCAGTACTCGTCAATACATTAGCTCGACTCTTCACACGCTACCTGTCTGAATGCAAGGTTCCATCCCAATGGAAAACCAGCAAGACTGTACTACTATACAAGAAAGGAGACATCCACGACATTGGCAACTATCGCCCAATCTGCCTATTGTCTGTCATCTACAAACTATTCACTCGAGTCATCCTGAATAGGATTAGCAGAACACTAGATGAAGGACAACCATGTGAACAAGCTGGATTCCGAAAAGGATTCAGTACCATTGACCATATCCACACAATAACCAAGCTCATTGAGGTATCTCGGGAGTTCAAGATGCCGCTCTGTCTAACGTTCATTGATTTAAAGAAGGCCTTTGATTCTGTTGAGACGGAAGCGGTCATGGAAGCCCTAGCCAATCAGGGCGTACAAACTCAATACATCAGGATCCTTCGTGAGCTCTATTGCGGATTCACTACCAAGATCTCACCATTCTACAAAGAAGTAATCATCCATATCAAGAGAAGGGTTCGGCAGGGTGATACCATTTCACCAAAACTCTTCAGTGCCACCCTCGAGAACATCATGCGACGACTAGAATGGGAAAACATGGGAGTGAAGATAGATGGTCGGCAACTACACCACCTCCGCTTTGCTGATGACATCGTTCTAATAACACCAAACATCAGCCAAGCGGCACAAATGCTTGCGGACTTTGACCGTGAGTGTGGAAAGGTTGGACTACAGCTGAATCTTACGAAGACAATGTTTATGAGAAACAGCCTTGTTCCTGACGCTCCATTCGCTCTCAACGGAACCACCATCTCTGAATGCAACAGTTATATATACTTAGGTCGAGAAATCAACATGATGAATGACCTGGCACCTGAGTTACGCAGGAGGAAGAGAGCAGCTTGGAATGCCTTCAAGAGCATTGAAGAAATAACTAAAAGGACAAAGAACCTCCAGCTACGAGCACATCTCTTTGATTCCACTATTCTTCCTGCATTAACATATGCCTCAGAGACCTGGACCCTACGAAAACAGGATGAGAACACTATTCGAGTCTCTCAAAGAGGAATCGAAAGAACTATGCTTGGAATATCACGATTGACTCAAATGAGAGATAGAATCCGGAGTTCTGATCTTTGTCAACGCTCAAGAATCAGGGACGCTGTCTCATTTGCCAAGACATCAAAAATCAGATGGGCTGGACACGTAATGAGGTTTACAGACAATCGCTGGACTAGAGCCATTACTCATAGGATGAATACAGACTCAGAGTGAAAGAATGGAAAGCAATCATACAGACAATGGTAGATAGAAAAATCTGGAACATTCATATTTATATCAGACTTAATAACATTCAACCTAATGAAAGTAATTAAAAACAAAGATGAAATTACATATTGGATAAGAGAACAATAGACCAAAAATGCTACTATCAGTATCAATGCACCAAATGAAACGTCAGCAAACTTCACAAAGCTTCTGCTCATAAACCTAAGGGAACACATTGACAAAAACACAATAGTGTGGGAGATATAAACACTACACTTTCACCACTAGAAAGATTAGCCAGACAAAACATCAGCAAAGACGCAAGTTAGAAGGACAAAAGTAAATGGGCATATACAGAGATATAAACACCCTATAAAATCTGAGTACACATTCTTCTCTAGTGCATCTGGAATGTATACTCCAGAATAGAATACATGCTAGGGTAAAGCTCAAACATACATAAACTTACAAATATAGAAATCATACAAAATATTCTCTCAGACCACAATGCCGTGAAAATATAAATCACAAAAAGAAGGGAAAAGTTCCTACAATTGGAAGCTGAAAAACTTGCTACTCAATAACGATTGGATCAAAGAAGGCATAATGGAAGAAATAAGAGGATTTCTTGAGACAGGTGAGAAGAAAGGTATAAGTCATCAGAATCTATGCGATAAAGCAAAAACTGTTCTAAAGAGGGAGCAATGCTACTAAGATTTAAAAATACATTAAGCAAGAAAAAATCCCAAGTAAACAATCTAGACACATAAAAAATCTTGAGAGAGAACAACAATGAACCAAAAAAGTAATAGAATAAAGTAAAATAATAAAAACTAGGGCAGAAATCTATAATATAGAAACTGAAAACGCAGCAAAAATAATCAATGACATGAGACTCTGGTTCTTTGAAAGAATAAACAAGATATTCATGTATTTTAGCTAGACTCAATATGAAAAAGAGGAGGTACAAATAAGTTCAGAGAAGAAAGGGAAGAAACCATAACAAAGCCTTCAGAAATCCAAGAGATGAGGGGTTGCTTTAAACAACTTTGTGCTATTAAAGTGGAGAAACTAGAAGAAATAGACATATTCTAAGAATTACATAATCACGTAATCATAAACAGAATGAGGAAGAAAGCCTGAAGGCCAATGGCAAGCAAGGAAATTAAGAGTTTTCAAGGAGTTAATAATCTCCATACCAAAAGTCCTTGCTCAGATGGTTTTACTGGTGAGTTCTGTCAAATCTTAGAGGAAAAAATAGTGGCTATGGTACTACATTTATTCCAAAATGTTTAAGAAATAGGTTTTCTTCCTAATATTCTACTCAGATAATGTTATACTAAAACCCAAAGCATACAGAAACACTTCAAGAAAAGAAAATTTCAACCCAATTTCCCTGATGATCCTTAATGCACAAATCCTCAACAAAAACTTGGCCAAATAAATCTATGGTAGCCACTATACCACCATAGCACAGCGGGTAGGGCGTCTGCCTTGCACGCAGCCAACATGGCCGACCCGAGTTCGATTCCTCCGCCCCTCTCGGAGAGCCCGGCAAGCTACCGAGAGTATTCGATATGCCAGACACAGTAACAACAAAGTCTCCAATGGAGACGTTACTGGGCCCGCTCGAGCAAATAAATCTAACAGCACATCAAAAGACTTAAACTCTATGACTAAGTGTTGTTTATCCCTCTGATAAAATAATGGCTTAATATATGCACTTCAACAACTGTAACAGACCACATCAATAAAAGGAAATATAAAAATCCTATGACAATCGATGTAGAGAAAGTTTTCAATAACATCCCAAAACAGATGATGCTAAAATTTTTTTAAATATATTGGAAGATTACCTCAATAAAATAATAGCTATCTATATAACAATCCCACAGCTAATACTAAGTTGAAAAACTGAAAATCATTCCCTCTGAAAAAAGACAAGGATGTCCTCTGTCTTCAATTTAATTCAATATATTATTAGCAGTCTTAGCAAAAAAATCAGAAACTAAAAACAAGTCAAAGGAATCAAAGTTGGGAAATAAGTCAAAATATTATGGCTTGAATGGCTTGATCATATACAAATCCAGGACCATAAACAATCAATCAAAAATCTCCTAGAAATAATAAATCAATACAGCAAAGTGGTTTGCTACAAAATAAAAATACAAAATTGGTTGAAGCCCTATAAACAAATAGAGAAGAATGGAATAAAAGCATGAATATATCTAAGAATATGTCTTATTGAATATAGTGTCTAAAAATTAAGTATTTAGCACTCAACCTATCAAAAGTGATGAGAGACCTATATCATCGTCGATTGCCCCGAGCAGGCCCCAGTAACGTCTCCTTCATCCTAGCCCTGAGATTATATTCAAGGCTCTTTAGGAGAATGAGACCCATCATTGTTACTGGTATTTGGCATATTGGGTATGCCACAGGGAGTTTGCCAGACTCTGCCATGTGGGCAGGCTACATTCAGTAGCCTGCCAGTTTGTCCAAAGTAGGAATGAGATAATAAGATGTCATAATAAGATGTTCCGGGAGCTGGTTTTTATAGTCTCTGAGTCTTGGCCGCTGATGGGATTACACGGCGCCAGGGGGCCAGTTGGTGGGTGTGACCCCGCCTACTGGAATTTGGAGGATCTGGGTGGAGGATGCTTGGCCCAAATCCGAGTAGGCTTGAAGATCTCGGCCCCGGAACCCGCGTGACTTTGTCCCTCTGTCAGTACCTTCATGTGTGTGGAGAGTGGTCTCAGCATGGTGGTGGCGCTGGTCCTGGAGGTCTTTGGATGCTGGGGCCCTGGTCGGGGCGGGGAGGAAAGCTCAACCCGCTCCCCTCCAAGGGGCCCCGGCAGCGAGGACAGTCAGGCGTGGGGGCAGGAGACTGCACTGTTCTTCTTCCGGGAGCTGGTTTTTATAGTCTCTGAGTCTTGGCCGTTGATGGGATTACACGGCGCCAGGGGGCCACATGAAGGTACTTGCAGAGGGAGAAAGTCACGCGGGTTCTGGGGCCGAGATCTCCAAACCTACTCGGATTTGGGCCGAGCATCCTCCACCCAAATCCTCAAAATTCCAGTAGGCGGGGGTCACACCCACCAACTGGCCCCCTGGCGCCGTGTAATCCCATCAGCGGCCAAGACTCAGAGACTATAAAAACCAGCTCCCGGAAGAACAGTGCATCTCCTGCCCCCGTGCCTGGCTGCCCTTGCCGGGGTCGCTTGGAGGGGAGCGGGTTGAGCTTTCCTCCCCGCCCCGACCAGGGCCCCGGCATCCAAAGACCTCCAGGACCAGCCATAACCATGCTGAGACCACTCTCCGCACACATGAAGGTACTGGCAGAGGGACAAAGTCACGCGGGTTCCAGGGCCGAGATCTCCAAGCCTACTCGGATTTGGGCCGAGCATCCTCCACCCAGATCCTCCAAATTCCCATAGGCGGGGGTCACACCTATATCATAAAAACATTAAATAACTCAAGAAAGAGATAGAAGAAGACCCAATGAAATGGAAAACATTCCATTTTTATACATCAAAAGAATAATTATTGTTAAAAATACCATCCTATGTCTTTTAACAATAAACTACTATGTAGACACAATTTACTTCTCAGAAAAATTCAGTTGACATTTTTAACATTCAAGAAAAGTCAGTAATAAAGTTTGTATGGAATCAAAAGAGATCCAAAAGCCAAAACACGTCAGAAAAAAAACAAGAAATTTGGATGTATATATCATTATTTAACTTGTTTATGTTTTTGTTATGGGGCCACATCTGGCAATGTTCAGAGGTTACTGCTGTCTCTGCACTCAAGAATCAGTCCTGGCCGTGCTCTGGGAACCATGTTTGATGCTGTGCATTGAACTAGGTCAGGTGCATGTAAGGTCTACCCTCTCTACTATATCGCTGGCCATTCATTAACTAATTTGGAACTATTCTATGGAGCTATACTGATAAAAACTTCATAGTACTGAAATAAAAATCAGATTTTCTAAACAATGGGTCAAAATTGACTATCCAAGGAGAAAACCCCATACTTATGGCCAGTTAACTTTCAATAAAGGCCGATCTCGGCCTAGCATCCCATGGACTGTGCACCCTGTCCTCAGACGCTGGCACTCCCATTGCTTCTTCCTTCCGCTCCCAGGTGCACCAGCTGCCCTGACGAAGTGCCCCAGTCCCCACGTGTGTGCGCCCAGCTAGCAACCGAAGCAATATCTGACCATCTTGTAGGTGGGCGTCCACGCGATCTTTTGACGTCCCGTGGAATCCAGTTAGTAATGGC
This sequence comes from Sorex fumeus, assembly GCF_029834395.1. Classification (NCBI taxonomy): domain Eukaryota; kingdom Metazoa; phylum Chordata; class Mammalia; order Eulipotyphla; family Soricidae; genus Sorex; species Sorex fumeus. The sequence goes on from NW_026606107.1 coordinate 15,583,054, forward strand.
TCTAGTCCAGCGGTTGTCTGTAAACCTCATTACGTGTCTAGCCCATCTGATTTTTCATGCCTTAGCAAATGAGAAAGCGTCCCTGATTCGTTAGCGTTGACGGAGATCAGAACTCCGGATTTTATCTCTCATTTGAGTGAATTGTGATATTCCAAGCATAGCTCTTTTGATTCCTCTTTGAGAGACCCGAATAGCGTTCTCATCCTGTTTTCAGAGGGCCCAGGTCTCTGAGGCATATGTTAATGCAGGAAGAATAGTGGAATCGAAGAGATGTGCTCATAGCTGGAGGGTCTTTGTTCTATTAGTTATTTCTTCAAAGCTAATTCCTAGGTACTTGATTTTCTGGGGCACAATTGTGAATGGGATTGTTTTCTTCATGTCACTTTCTTCTCTTTCACTATTTGCATATAGAAAGCCATGGTCTTTTGGGCATTGATTTTATAGCCTTAAACGTTACTATACAAGTCTATTGTATCTAGGAGTTTCTTGATAGAGGTTTTAGGGCTCTCTAAATATAGTATCATATCATCTGAGAATACTGAGAGCTTGATTTTTTTCTTTCCTACCTCGATGGTCTTAATATCTTTTTCTTGCTAATCAATAATGCAAGACTTACAGTACTATATTGAACAGCAGTAGAGTGAGTGGGCATCCTTGTCTCATCCCTAATCTTAGGGGGAAGGCTCTCAGTTTTCCCCATTGAGGATGATGCTTTCTGTAGGCTTGTGGTAGATGGCTTTAACTATATTGAGGAAAGTCCCCTCTATCCCCATTTTCGCGAGGGTTTCCATCATAAACAGGTGCTGGATCTTGTCAAATGCTTTTTTTGGATCTATTGATATGATCATATAATTTTATCTTTTCTTTTGTTTATATGATGGATTATGTTGATTGATTTCGTAGTGTCAAACCATCCAAGCATCCCCAGGATGATTCACACTTGGTCAAGGTGTATGATCTTTTCGATGAGTAGTTGAATTCTATTTGCTAGTATTTTGTTGAGAATCCTCTCATCCATGTTCGTCAGGGATATAGGCCTGTAGTTTTCTTTTCTTGTGGTGTCTTTGTTTCTTTTTGATTCTAGAGAGATACGTGCATCATAGAATCTGTTTGGGAGAGTCTGTTTTTTCAATTTTTTGGAAAAGTTTGAGAAGGACTAGCAGTAGTTCCTCTTTAAATGTTTGGAAAAATTCGCTAGTGAATCCATCTGGACCTGGGCTTTTGTTTTTGGGAAGACTTTTGATTACAGTTTCAATTTACTTGATGTCAATAGGTCCATTCAGGTACTCTAAATCTTCTTGATTCAGCTTTGGGAGATTATAGGAATCCAGGAATTTATCCATTTCTTCTAGTTCCTCTTGTTTTGTGGCATACAGACTTTCAAAGTAGTCTCTGATGATCATTTGGATTTCTTTGGTTTCTGTTGTGATATCCCCCTTCTCATTTCTGATTTGGTTTATTAGGATTCTCTCTCTCTGTTTCCTTGTGAGTGTTGCTAGTGGTTTATCTATCTTGTTTATGTTCACGAAGAACCAGCTCTTGGATTCATTGATCTTTGGGATTGTATCTTTGGTTTTCATGTCATTGATTTCTGCTCTAGATTTTATGATCTCTTTCTTTCTCCCTGATTTACGCTCTTTCTGTTGATCCTTTTCTAAGGTTTTGAGCTCTGAGGTCAAGTTGTTTATGTGCATCCTTTCCGCAGTCCTGAGATATGCTTGAAGAGCTATAATTTTCTGCTTGATACGGCTTTCACTGCACCCCATAATTTCTGGAAACTCGTGACTTCATTCTCACTTGTTTCCAGGTTTCTTTTGATTTCGTCCCTGACTTTCTCCAGGAACCAGTATTTGTTCAGCATTGAGTTGTTTAATTTCCAGGTGTTTGATTTGGTTTTCTGTGTCTGTGTGTGATTCACTTCTATTCTCAGTGCATAGTGGTCTGAAAAGATTGTTGATACTAGCACAGCGGGTAGGGCGTTCGCCTTACAAGCGGCCAACATGGCCGACCCGAGTTCGATTCCTCCGCCTCTCTCGGAGAGCCCTGCAAGCTACCGAGAGTATTCGATATGCCAAACACAGTAACAACAAAGTCTCCAATGGAGACGTTACTGGGCCCGCTCGAGCAAATTGACGATCAACGGGAGGGACTTTACCTTACCTTTATGTCTATCTCCTTAATTATGTTGTGGTATGTTTTTTGGCCTAGCACATGGTCTATTTTGGAAAATGTCCGTGCACAATTGTGAAGAATGTGTATTTTTTCTTCTGGGGGTGAAAAGTCCTGTATAAGTCTATAAGCTCTTTCTCTTCTATTTCTTCTTTCAAAAGCCAATGGTTCCTTGCTCAGTTTTGTTCTTGCTGATCTATCAAGAGTGATAAGGCGATGTTGAAATCTCCAACTACTATTTTGTTGCTAGCAATGTCCTCCGTAAAATCTGTTAGCAGTTGTTTTAAATATTTAGCTGTTTCCTCATATGTGCGTATACATTTAAGAGTGTGATTTCTTCCTGTTGTATGTATCCCTTGATGAAGAGAAAATAGCCTTCACTGTCCCTTCAAATCTTTTTCAACGTGAATTTAATGTCGTATACTAGTATGGCTACCACAGCTTTTATGAAGGAGCTGTTTGCTTGCAGGGTTGTTTTCCATCCTTTGACTTTGAGTCTGTGTTTGCTCTGAATGTTGAAATGAGTTTCTTGTAGGCAGCAGAATGTTGGGTTCTGTCTCTGAATCCAATTTGCCACTCTGTGTCTCTTAAATGGTGAATTTAGATCGTTGACATTGAGAGATTACTGTTATGGGGTTTTGTGTCATCTTTTTGTAAGGGTATATTGTGGTTGTAGGGTTTGTCTTGTCTTATAGTAGCCCCTTCAGCCCTTGTTTTAGGTTTGGTTTTGAGTATATGAATTTCCTGAGCTGCTGTTTATCTAGAAAATAATGTACCATTCCTTCGAGTTTGAGTGAGAGTTTAGCCGGATAGAGTATTCTTGGTGAAGCATTCATTTCAGTGAGTTTTTTCACTCTATCTCGCCACTGCCTTCAGGCTTGGAGGGTTTCCTCTGATAGATCTGCTGTGAATCTAAGGGGTGCTCCTTTGTATGCCATTTCGTTCTTTGACCTTGCTGCTTGCAGAATTGTGTCTCTATCGGCAGCATCGCTCATTCTAACTATGATATGTCTTGGAGTGTTTTTGTTAGGGTCTCTTTTAGCTGGCACCCTTCGGGCTCCTTGAATCTGAATGGCTGCATTGTGGAGCTCTGGGGATTTTTCAGTGATGATTTGTTTGACCGTGGCTTTTTCATTGGGATTGTTTCCCAGAGCTTCTGGTAGTTCAATGATTCTAATGTTGTTCTTCTTGGAATCGTCTCCTAGGACTCTGACTCTCTCGAGCAATTTTGAGGTCTCTTGCCACTGTTTGTTGTTGCCTGTTGGTTTGGTGCAGCTAATCTTCTAGCTCACTGATTCTTTCCTCAGCTGTGGTCATTCTATTTTTGAGGGCACAGACTGAGTTTTTTATTTCATCTACGGAATCTTTGATTCGTGACATTTCTGTGCATAGCTTTCCAACTTCTCCTCTCATTTCTTCCTTTATTTTCTCGATTGTGATCTATTGTTTCTTTCATGTCATCTTTCAATTTACTGGATATCTGTCTGACTGTTTCATTGAGTTGATTGAACATCTTCCTGACTTCATATATGAATTCTTTGTCAGAGTGGTCCCTTAGATCAATAGTACCTACTGAGGCTTCTGGACTCTTTTCATCATCCTCTCCCTGTGGTGGGGATTTGCGTTGTTTCTTCATGTTGCTGTGTTGGTGTGGGGACTTGATTTCTTGGTATGAGTAAACTACCTGTGGTCACATGAGCAGCCGCCTGCTGAAAATTAGGCCACGCCCACTTCTGTAGAAGCCACGCCCACTTCTAAAGCGGCCATACCCCACGGGAACCTGGTGTGTGTGTGGGGAGTAAAGACTGGATGGGGGAGAAGACCAGCTCAGCTTGAAGGACGAAAAGGCAGAGACTCAGGGCTGCTTTGTCTCCCAAGATCTGAGAGGACGCCTGGGGGGCTTGTAGGGAGAAATCCAAGTCCCAGGTTCAAGAAGTGGTGGACATACTGACCTGGGTGGGGAGAAGACCAACTCAGCTTGGGGGACGAAAAGGAGGAGCCATTGTAGTTTTTTTGACATACAATATTCCATCTCCAATTTCATTGCTAGTGCCAGTGCTCCCAGTTTCGCTCGCTTAGCCACCCACCCCACCCATGGCCTGCCATCTTCTCAAACACCTTTTAAATTTGGTGAGTACAGTTTGGATCTTGCAATTTCAGACTTGCTGACTCTGTGATTTGTATATTTAGCACTATCATTCCTTACCATCACTGATTTACCTAAGTCTCATGACTCTTAATCCCATTGTTTCTTATCTCTTTCTACTATGCTTTCCCTTCACTCTATTTCTTTCCTTCTCTGCATTATACTCTGGAACCAAGGATGATCTAGGCATCCCACCCTTAAGCAATTGCATTTCCTCATTCAGTTGCTCTAAATGCCACATATAAGTGACAGTACCCTGTGTTTTCCCTTCTTATTCTGACTTATTTCATTTAACGTAATATGTTTCAGTTTTAACCATGTTGCAACAAATTGCATGATTTCATCATTTCATAGAGCTGAGTAGTATTCCATTGTGTATATACTGCATCATTATATTTTTGCTTTTGATGCAAGTTACTCTAATAGACATGAGTTGGTATCTGGTTGTAGAGTTAATGTGATTTTTGCTGATAACTAGTGATGCTGAACATATTTATATGCCTATCAACTATTTGCAAGTATATTCATATCTACTATTTTCTTCCTGATTTTAGGTAGTATGAGATGATTTTTTGAGGGGGTAGTACACTCGTTCATGCTCAGGGCTTGCTACTGCCTCTATGCTTAGGAATTATTTCTGATTGTGCTTGGGATATTAAACCCTGGTCAGCTGCGGGCAAGGCAAGTGCTATTACTCTGCATTGCAAGGCCATGTGCTGTTGCTCTGACCCCTATGAGAGTATGTTATATATCTTGGATATCAACTTTTTTTGGACTGCTTCCAGCAGCCCGGCAAACGTCCACTACCTCCACTACACAGCCTACACCAGGCTCCAGGATGCTTTCTGGACCCTCGGGCAGAGACTCACACATAGGTCAGGCCCTACAGAGTTGGTAAAGCAGAACACTCTGACCTTGGATTCCAGGCTCAGCGGACCCGGGAGCAGAGATCCTCTGCCTGCTTCCAGCAGTCTGGCAGAACTCCACTACCTCCACTACCTCCACTACCTCCACTACCCAGCTGATGCCACACTCCAGGATGCTTTCCGGACACTTCATAAAACATTTAATACAAGATTACCACACCATATTTGATGGGGTTCAAATATGGTTTGAACCATGGGAACACCTGCAAAGACAATTAGAGGTCACCCTAAAAGCCTCTATCCATCTCGGAGAGCCTGGCAAGCTACCGAGAGTGTTCCGTCCACTCAGCACAGCCCGGCAAGCTGTGTGTGTTGTATACAATATGCCCAAACCAGTAAATACAACGGGTCTCATTTCCTTGACCCTGAAAGAGCCACCAATATGGCAGCATTAAAAAGGATTAGGAAGGAGAGGCTGATAACATCTCAGGGCCGAACTAGGCTGCCAAAACGAAGAAGGACTAAAATGACTGTCTGTACCTCAATGCAAGTATGCTGGAATCGGATGCATCCATAGAGGACCTGATGGTACAAGCACGAATGATCAAGTACGACATCATTGGTCTGACCGAAACGAGAAGACATCAATCACATCACACCATTTTCAACACTGGAGAAGAACTATTCCTCGGAACATGTGACAAAAAAGGCATCGGTGGTGTCAGTGTCCTTGTCAACATGAACTTGGCCATAAACATTGATCACTCGAATGCCTAACAACCCAAATTGGACGATTACACTAGAATAGATGTGGCTCACTGAAAGCAGTTTCTATCTTCATTGTCTATGCACCAACATCCAATTTTGATGAAGGAGAAATTGAGAAGTTCTACATGCAACTGGAGAAGTTCTATAAAGAAGATCACACCTTCTACAAGATCATTGTTGGTGATTTTAATGCCAAGGTAGGGCCGAGAAGATCAGCCGAAGAATTCCACATAGGGAACCCTGGTCTAGAATGGAACAAACAGGGTGAGAGACTGTCTGAGTTCATCCTGTCGACCAAGACCATCCATGGTAACTCACAGTTCCAGCAGAATCTAAACCTTGGACATGGAAGTCTCCTGGTGGACGGTTCCTCAATAAAATTGACGACATCATATAAAATTGACAGTTTTGCCCGACCGATGTTACTGTTATACCAATATTCCAAACGGGATCGGACCACCACCTCCTTCGTGCAAAATTCTACTTCACAGAGTGGGGAGAAAGGGCTGCAGTGTTTAAGAAGAGAACTACCAGAACGACCACCAACTGGAAGCTCTTTGGCACTATTGCAGCAACATGGGAAGATGCCGTCATTGACAACATTGAGGAGGAATACAATTGAATGGTTCAGCATCTCCATGATTGTGCGAAGAATGCTGAGAGAGAGCCACAAAAAGATGCCTTTCTTCGAAAACTCTCGAGTTCATTCGCCAACGTGGCATGGCACAGCCTCAGGCAACCACAAGCGAATGTCCGAGCTCCCAAAGCAGTGCAGAGAAGCAATAAAGGAAGACCTCAAATAGAGAAGAGGAGCAGTGCTGGCAGATGTGGCAGAAGTTGGAAAAAGCATTCACAACAATTACCTGTCCTAAGCCAACTACAAGACCAAGATTACTGCCCTCCAATGTCCTAATGGATCTATCACATCTTCCAGAAGGGCAATGGAGAGGATTATGCATGACTTCTAATCAGATCTCTTCGATAGCCATGTCCACCTGCCCACATACCAAATTCCGCAGGATGAATCTGTCTTTCCCAACGTTCTCCCTTCCAAAATCCGACATGCCATTTCATCGGTAAAGAAGCGAACAGCATCTGGCCCAGTCAAGGTCAGACTCGAACACCTGAAGAACCTGCATCAGTACTCATCATTACTCTGGCGTGGCTCTTCACATGCAACCTGTCTGAATGCAAGTTTCCTTCCCAATGGAAAACCAGCAGATCTGTACAAGAAGGGAGACATCCACAACACTGGCAACTATCGCCCAATCTGCCTGTTGTCTGTCATCTACAAGCTGTTCACTTGAGTCATCATGAATAGGATTGGCAGAACACTAGATGAAGGATAGCCATGAGAACAAGCCAGTTTCTGAAAAGGATTCAGCATAATCGATCATATCCACACGATAACTAATCTCATTGAGGTTTCTTGGGAGTTCAAGATGCCGCTCTGTCTCACATTCATTGATTTAAAAAAGGCCTTTGATTCTGTTGAGACTGAAGTGGTCATCAAAGTCCTAGCCAAGCAGGCTGTTAAAACTCAATACATCAGGATCCTCCATGAGGTGTATTGCAGATTCACTACGAGGATCTCAACATTCAACAGGGAGGTGATCATTGATGTCAAGAGAGAGGTTTGGCAGGGGATACCATTTCACTGAAACTCTTCGGTGCCACTCTCTAGAACGTCATGTGATGACTGGAATGGGAAGGAATGGGAGTGAAGATAGACAGTTGGCAACTACACCACCTCTGCTTCGCTGATGACATTGTTCCAATAACACCAAACATCATCCAAGTGGCACAAATGCTCCACCGTCAGTGTGGAAAGGTTGGACTACAGCTGAATCTCACGAAGACAATGTTTATGAGAAACTGTCTCGTTCCTGATGTTCCTTTCACTCTCAACAGGATGAACATCTCCGAATGAAACAATTATGCGTACCTAGGTCGAGAAGTCAACATGACGAATGACCTGGCACCTGAGTTGCATAGAAGGAAGAGAACAGATTGGAATGCCTTTAACAACATCAAGAAATATCTAAGAGAATGAAGAACCTCCGGCTCTGGGCACATCTCTTTGATTCCACTGCTCTTTTTGCATAAACATATACCTCAGAGACGTGGGCCCTACCGAAAACAGGATGAGAACACTATTCGGGTCTGACAAAGAGGAATCGAAAGAGCTATGCTTGGAGTATCACGCTTCACTCAAATGAGTCAAAGAATCCGGAGTGCAACGTCTGTTGATGATCAAGAATCAGGGATGCTGTCTTGTTTGCGAAGGCATCAAAAATCAGATGGGCTTGACACGTAATGAGTTTTGGAGACGATCGCTGGACTAGAGACATTACTGACTGGATTCCAATGAATGTCAAAAGATCGCATGGCCGCCCAGCTATGCGATGTTCAGACTTCTTCGTCAAGACCCTGAATGATGGGTTTGAGTCTGTTTGTTTTCCTAGAACAAGCAGACGCCATTCGGCTACACTGGCACGTGACAGGGACGGATGGAGACGTTTCTGGCACCCACTCAAGCAAATAGATGAGTAACGGGATTTCAAGTTATCAAGTGATCACGTTTTTATCAAATGAATGATGTAATTCTCTTCTCAATTCTCCTTATATTTTTGTTTTTTCATCGAAAGAAAATATTTTAATTTTATGTAATCTCAATTGCTTATGTTTACTCTTATTTTCCTAATTCATTGTTGGGGTCAAGTCCCCAATGAAATCTCAAACTCTAATGTTATCTAACATTTCTTTGAACTTCATGCTTTGAGGTCTTACATCTAAGTCGTTTTGAGCGATAGCACAGCGGGTAGGGCCTTACAAGCGGCCAACATGGCCGACCCGAGTTCGATTCCTCTGCCTCTCTCGGAGAGCCTGGCAAGCTACTGAGAGTATTCGATATGCCAAACACAGTAACAACAAAGTCTCCAATGGAGATGTTACTGGGCCCGCTCGAGCAAATCGACGATCAACGGGAGGGCCTTTACCTTACCTTTACCTTTACCTTCTGTGTAAAGGGTTATATAGAAGTCCAAGTTCATTCCTTTGCATGTAGATATATAGTTTCCAAATATATATATTTTTTATTTTTTATTGAATCACTATGTTGTTCATGATTTGGTTTTAGTCATACAATATTTCAACACCTCTCCCTTCACCATTGTACATTTCCCATCACCAGTATTCCCTGTTTCTTTCTGACCACCACTCTCCTTGACCCAGCCTCACTATTTACAGATAATATGATGCTAAGAAAATCATAAGGACTCGACAAAAAAGATATTAGAAACAATAAATTTGTATATCAAATTGGCAGTCTACAAAATTAATATGTAAAAGTCCATGAGTTTTCTAAATACAAATCACAAAATCATCAATACTGTTGATGATTAATTTCAATTTTATTTGAATTCAGACAAAGTTCAAGGACTTAGAACAGTTAATAATAAAATTTGTGTAAACTTAAGAAAAGACTGCTGAATAGGTAAAATATATTGAAAAAAACTGGATGGTAAATCACTACCTAACTTGAACCAATATTAGGAAGTCATGATAATCAAAACAGGATGGTACTGGAATAGACAGACTCTCTGACAAATGGGTCTGAACAGAATATACAAGGCCAAACTCCTGTATAAATTATCAGCTATTTTTTAATACTATCACACACCAGTGAGAATGGCACATATAAAAGATAGTGGGAACAATCTGTGTTTTTGGAAATGTGAGAAAGAATCCCTCATCCCCTGCTCATGGGAAACTTGTCTGCTTCAACCCCTATGGAAAACAGCATGGACACTCCTTTTTTATGCAGGAGTACTGCTATTTATTCAGCCACTGATTAGCTAATTGAATTGGGCATGAACTCCACCTTAGATGTTTTTCAGAATTTTATTTATTTTTTCTTCTTATATTTATTTATTGAATCACTGTGGGAAAAGTTACTAAGCTTTCAGATTTAAGTCTCTGTCATAAAATGATGAAACACCTTTCCCTTCACCAGTACTCATTTTTCACCAACAAGAACCCCAATATACCCTCCTCCCACCCATCTTAATGCCTGTGAGGCAGATGATTTCTACTTAACTCTCTCTACATTGATTACATTCATTATTTAGACAAAAGATGCACCATTATTGTTTAGAATTTCCCCCCCAACAATCAGAATTGCTGAAAAGGCATTGCGAAATACTTTGTTTTCTATAGCTGGTTATGAGAATCATATAATATCATGCGGCCGCGATTTTGGATTTCTGCAAAGGCCAGATAATTACGAGACTGGTTTCTGTGCGTCTGGTGTTATGGCTGTGCAGGAGAGCCGCTCGTGGGGGGCAACTCATGACCTCGGTAGGGAGTGAAGGACGAGCTGGTACTGCCCCCCTTCCCATGAGACTGCAGTTGCCCAGTCACCGCCGGCTCATACTGGCTTTCCAATTGCTCTGAGCTGGTGGCTATCTTGCTGCCCTGGGGGCGGAAAAAGGCAGAAGGGAGCAACCTCCTTTCCCTCCCAGGGAGGCATGGCACCGTAGTTTAACGCATGATCCATTCACTTTTCTGCCAACAGCTGCCGGGCTCTGGATTAAGTCCTTTTGCCTTTGGAGCCATGGCCGTGCCTGAGAACCACTTGTGGGGGGCAACTCATGACCTCGGTAGGGCATGAAGGACGAGCTGATACCGCCCCCCTTCCCATGAGACTGCAATTGCCCTGTCACCACTAACTCATACCTGGCTTTCCAATAAACTTTGAGACGGCAGCCACCTTGCTGCCGGGTTGGGGGAAAATGCGGAAGGGAGCAATACCCTTTCCCTTCTGGGGAGGCATGGCACCATAGGTTAACGCATGGTCCATTCTCTTTTCTGCCGCAAGCTGCCAGGCTCTGAATTAAGTCCTTTTGCCTCTGGAACCATGGCGGTGCCAGAGTGCTGCTCGTGGGGGGCAACTCATGACCTCATTAGGGTGTGAAGGACAAGCCGGTACAGCCCACCTTCCCATGAGACTGCAGTTGCCCAGTCACCACCGGCTCATACCTGGCATTCCAATAAGCTTTGAGGTAGTGGCCACCTTGCTGTCGAGTGGGGGTAAAAGGCGGAAGGGAGCAACACCCTTTCCCTCCCTGGGATGCATGGCGCCATAATTTAATACATGGTCCATTCACTTTTCTGCCGCCAGCTGCTGGGCTCTGGATTAAGTCCTTTTAAAAAAATGTTCATTTATTTATTTATTTTTTGCTTTTTGGGTCACACCCAGCAATGCACAGGAGTTACTCCTGGTTCATCCACTCAGGAATTATTTCTGGCGGTGCTCGGTGGACCATATGGGTTTCTGGGAATCAAACCTAGGTCGGCTGTGCGCAAGGCAAATGCCCTACCCACTGTGCTATTGCTCCAGCCCCTGGATTAAGTTCTTTTGCCTCTGGAGCCATGGGCGTGCCAGAGAGGTGTTTGTGGGGGGCAACTCGTGACCTTGGTAGGGCGTGAAGTACGAGCCGGTACTGCCTCCTTCCCATGAGACTGCAGTTGCCCTGTCACCGCCGGCTCATACCTGGCTTTCCAATAAGCTCTGAGGTGGCGACCACTTTGTATGTGGTCCAGATGCATTTCTGCCAAAAGCCGCTGGGTTTCGAGATTTGTTTCTGAGTCTCTGGGATCATGGCCGTTAAGCAGCTTGATTAGGAGCCAGAGAGGCCGTTTGTAGGCGGCAACTCAGGGTCTCCCTGGGATGGGGAGGAAAGGGCCGGTTCCACCCCCATCTGGTGAGGCCCTGTGTGTCTTGTTACTGCAGGCCCAAAACTGTCTGTCCAGTGGCCTCTGGAGGATGGCGGTTACCGGACTGCCAGGGGGAACAGGCCAAGGCATGAAACCTATTCCCACCTGGAGTGGCCCAGCACCAGTAATCTACAGCAGGAACAGGACGAATTTTTGCCAAAAGCCTTTGGGTTCCAAAATTCGTTTCTGAGTCTCTCTGGGATCATGGCAGTTAAGCAGTTTGTTCGATCAGAAACCAGAGAGGCCATGCCTCCAATTATATAGCTGAGCCGGAGGTGGTTCGTGGGTGTGTCTCCCACATACCTAACTTTTGGCCCTTTACTTTCTTGATAAACTTTGCCCCAAGTTTTTGGGGTCTGGCCAAAGGCACAGCAGCAATTTTGGGGTATCTGAAAGTCTGAGGGTACCATTAGGCTGCTGATGCACTCGCCTCGCAGGTACAGATTGACCTGCAGGCGGCACCATTCACCCTAGTATGGACACTCTTGTGTAAGCTTAGAATTGAGCTGCCAGATGACCAAGAAATTCCACTTTTATGTGTCTACCTCAAGAACATGAAAATACTTTCTCAAAAGGACATATGCCCTTAGTACAACAGCTAAGATGTGGCATTAGCCTAGGAGTCCAATGAGAGATGAATTTATTTTAGAGTTGTGGTATATATACACATAGAATGTTATGCAGGTGCAAGGAATGATGAAATAAAGCATTTTTCAGCAAATGAATTGAAATTGTAAGATATTTTCAGTGAAATAATCCAGAAGAATAAAGACAAACACAGAACGACCTCCCTTATCTGTGGCATACAGAATTACTGGATTATAAAATGTATTGTAGTAAAGGTGGATGTCTAGTTCGCTCTTGATCCCAAAGTTCAGAGAGGAAAAGAACAGATAATAAAAAAAGTTGGGATGGGGGAAGAAGAAGAAGAAAAGAATGGGAAGCAATGAATAGTGATTTGGCTTCAGTTTTACTGCTGATGTTGAAGAATGTTATTGCTAGATTATACAACACTGAAAAGACTAGATCTAAGATACTACTACTGTAACTTTGAAATGTGCCTGTCATGGTGACAGGCAGGGGGTAGGGCTTAAGGATTAGGAGTGGGTAAGCAATATGGGAACACTGATAGAGGGATGTCAATACTAGTGGAGGACTTGGTGTTAAAAAGGAATATACCTAAAACTCAACCGACAAATAACTTTGTAAACCACTGTTCTTTAATTAAATCAAATTAGATAAAAATAACCAAATCGGGCGTTGGTAAGTAAAGGAGGTAAATTGTATTGCTGTGGATATAAAATAAACCTTGACAGTGGTCTAGTGATAATTTTCTATACAATTATTATATTTATTGATGAGAATTATAACCTGAATACTAAACCAGTGTTACTTTAGATAAAAAATAAAAATAAGTTCATCTGTAATTGGAAAATGTATTTCTTTGGTGTTGAGTTGTTTGATTTTCTTATACAGGTTGAATATAAACCCTTTATCAGATGATTTGAAAACATTTTCTACCAGTTTATATTTCGTATTTTTACTTTTGCTATAGTTCCCTTTGCTGTGTAGAAAACTTAGCTTACGCAACCTCACATTCTAGTTTTGTTTTTGTTGCCTGTGCTTTGAGACTCATGCCAAGGAAAGTGCCAAGATCAATATTGAAAAAATTTGTTCCTGTTTTTTTCCCCAAGAGCCTATAATTTCAGGGCTGGTACTTGAATATTTAATCCACTTTGCATTTATTTTTGGTTATGTCATAAAATACATGTTGAGGTTCTTTGTAAGTTCATAACTGTTCTTCACCAATTTAACTTATTGATCATACTGTCCTTACCCTGTTTTATATTATTGTTATGTTCTCAAGTAGTTGGCTATAAAACTGTGGATTTATTTCTGAGTTTTATTTTGTTTTATAAGTCATTAAGGCTTTTTATACCAGTACTATACTGTTTTGTGTTCTACAATTAACATAATATTTCAAATATGGTTTTCTTGTTCAGTATTAATTTAGCTATGTGAACTCTCCTGTATAAACCAATGTTAAGATATGTTTATTGATAAAATGCATTTAATTTCATGTTATTTATTTTTATATTTTATTTTTTATTTTAATGAATCATTGTGACATACATTTACAGACTTACAGACTTTCAATATTGCGTTTCAGTCAATGTTCATGCATCTATTCCTCCACCAGTGCTCATTCTCCAATGTTCCCAGTATCCCTTCCCCACGCTCACCCCTTCCCACCTTCAGCCTCTATGGAAGGCACAATATCTCTTTCCCTCTTACTCTCTCTGTCCTTCTGGGTGTTATGGTTTGCAATAGAGGTAACAAGCAGCCATCATCTTTGGTTCATAGTCTACTTTCAACATGCATCTACCATCCCAAATAATCCCTCCAACCATCATTTATTTAGTGCTCCTCTCTTCATCCCAGCTACCCTTTTCACCAGTGCATGAGATCGGCTATCAAGCTGTGGGGCAGTCCTCTTGATCCTTGTTTTAAGTGTCCTTAGGTGTTAGTCTCCTATTATGTTACTTTATATTCCATAAATATGTGTCTGTCCCTCTCTTTCTGACTCTTTTCACTTAACATGATACTCTCCATGTTGATCCACTTATATGCAAATTTCATGACTTCATTTTTTTCTAACAGCTGCATAATCTTCCATTGTGTAGATATACTAAGGTTTTTTTAACCAGTTAAATTTTATAAGTTATTTCAATAAGGTTTAATCATTTTAAGATTACAAGTCTTTTATCACCTGGTTAAGTTTATTCTTTTTATTTTATTTTATTTTTTTGCTTTTTGGGTCACACCTGGCGATGCACTGGGGTAACTCCTGGCTCTGCATTCACGAATCACTCCTAGCGGTGCTCTTCAGACCATATGTGATGATGGAAATCGAACCCCAGTCGGCTGTGTGCAAGGCAAACTCCCTACTCGCTACACTATTGCTCCAGCCCAAAGTTTATTCTTAAGCATTCTAAAATGCTTAAAGAACCTGAATATACATTTCCCTAAGGGACAAATACCAAAGTCCAATAAGAATATGAAAATATCCTCAACATCATTAATTACCAAGGAAATTTTGTTAGAATTCTCTCATTGATTGCTATTACATAAAAATAAGAAAACACAGCAAGTGTAGGTAAGGTAGCAAGAAAGAGTACCCTTGTATATATTATTGGTAAAAATTGTCACAATTATAAAAACAGTATGTGTGCTCTAGAAAAAAATAAAATTAGATGCCTGGTACAATAGTACTGTGGGTATTGTTTTAGCGTTGCATGTGACTCAATTGGGTTTTATTTTTGGTGCCCCAAATGGTCCCCTGTGCACCACCACAAGTAATCTATGAGTGTCAAGTCAGGAGTAAAACTAGAGTAACGTCAACTATACTAACCTACTTAAAGAACCCCTCCCCCACAAAACCCTAAAGGTAGAAGAATAGTAATTCCATTTCTAGACTAAAATAATTGACTACTAAAGTGAAATAAATAAAATCAGTAAACTATACACTCATATCTTCTGCACTACTTTCAAAATAAAATTGTAATATGCCTCAACAATTTTTGTATGATGTTTTAAAGACATTCAATAATGTTTTTGAAAAAAGATTTAGTGTTGTTTTGCCAAATACCACTACTGGTCTCAATAATTTTGATTTAAAGTGTAATTATCTGTGTTTAACATATAAATACGTGAAGTTATTCCTGTGATAATTTTTCATTCATTATTTTATTGTTAGCTCCATTAATGATATTCCCTGTGGTAATTTATGATCATTAATTTCATCATTAATGCACATTTGGGTTTAACTTTGCTTGGAGATAGAATGGTCGATAGTCACTCTTGGTTAGGTAAGAAATGAAATTTAATGAATTTCCATTGGAACTGACATACCCAGCTGTGCTCAGGGTTATAACTGCATTCATTCCCAGGGTTCAGTCTTTGAAGAGCTCTGGAGACCGTATGGGGTGTTGGAAATTTAATCTGGGTTCAGTGCATGCAAGGCAAGGAACATACCCACCGTACTATCTCCCCAGCCTTGAAATGAAATGTATTAAAATCTATTGATTTATGCTGGAGAGATAGCATCCAGGAACTAAGGTGTTTGTTCTTCTTGAAAACTACCCTGATTGGATTCCTGATACCTCATATATGGTCTCTTGAACACAGCCATGAATGAACCTGATAACAGCCAGGATTAATGCTTGAATACATACAGGTGTTGACCAAACTCCAATCCCTGCTTCAAAATCAAATGGCTTTAAGGGATGATGATGTAAATATACAGAAAAATTATGTATAAAAGTGTTTAAGGTGACATACATCAGTATATGACATTTATTAGATGTTTATAAGTTTCAAAAAAACAAGATGACCAAATTTTATTTTCACGCTAGAAATGCAGTTTCTCATATCCTTCCTGTCAAAAGACATGTTACGCAAAACATTCTTTTTTTCTGTCAGAGAGTGGTTCTGATAGGTTGCTATTTCTTTATTAATAATAATAAAGACATGTAACTAACTTAATTATGAATGAGTAAAATATGATGTAGACATACAATGGAAAATTATCCAGACTTGAAAAATAGATTATACCATTTGTCATATCATGGATAATTATATTTAACTCCAGCATAATTTAAATATTAAGCATGTACATGTACCTTGTGTGTTGATGAGACCTCTGTAAAAGTGAAATATGTTACGCAGATGTCTCTAATACTTTATGTATAAATAAAATGATTGAAGAGATCTAGACTATGTTGTTCCTAGATGTGGGCAACTGTATATATCCTTACTATTCAAATATACAAACTAATGGTTATTTATTCATTGATACTACGTGATCAACCACCACATCACTAAATTAGAAAACAAGCTTTATAATTTTCACCTGAATATGGTACGCATTTGACAAGCTTCTAAGGTTCTGGATTGGTAATGCATATTTGAGTAATTTCAGTTTCTACTTGTTTCCATTGAGTTTTCGACTAGTAGATGCAAATGACATAAATTTCTCCTAATAGATCATAGGGGGTAACTGAATAAAGCAAATAGTTTTCATACATTTAAAATATATACAATATAATCTTTTACTGACCAAAGCATATCACAAAACTAAATATAATACCCTAATTGGAGAATGCTGGCTCAGCACCTCCATGATTGTGCAAAGAATGCAGAGAGAGAGAGATAGCCACAAAAAGATGCCTGTCTTCGAAAACTCTCCAGCTCATTTGCCAACGTGGCTTGGCGCAAGCCTCAGGCAACTGCAAGTGAACTTTCGTGCTCACAAAGCAGTTCAGAGAAGCGAAAAAGGAAGATCTCAAATAGAGAAGAGCAGCAGTGCTGCCCGATGCGGCAGAAGCCGGGAAAAGCATTCTCAATGCCAGCCTGTCCTTCGCCAAATACAAGACCAATATGACTGCCCTCCGACGACTATCAATATTCCAGAAGGGCAATGGAGAAGATTATCCATGACTTCTATTCAGATCTCTTCGATAGCCACGTCCACCTGCCCACATACCAAATTCCACAGGATGGATGTGTCATTCCCAACATTCTCCCTTCCGAAATCTGACACACCATTTCATCGGCAAAGAAGTACCTGGCCCAGAGAAGGTCAGACCCCAACACCTGAAGAACCTGCCGCCAGTTCTCATCAATACACTGGATCGGCTCTTCACATGCTACCTGTCTGAATGCAAGGTTCCATCCCAATGAAAAACCAGCAGGACTGTACTACTGTACAAGAAGGGAGACATCTACGACACTGGCAACTATGGCCCCATCTGCCTGTTGTCTATCATCTACAAGCTGTTCACTCGAGTCATCCTGAATAGGATTAGCAGAACACTAGATGAAGGACAACCATTCAAGCAAGTGGGGTTCCAAAAAGGATTCAGCAAGATTGACCATATCCACATGGTAACCAAGCTCATTGAGGTTTCTCGGAAGTTCAAGATGCCAGTCTCCAACGTTCATTGATTTAAAGAAGGCCTTTGATTCTGTTGAGACAGAAGCAGTCGTCAAAGGCCTATCCAAATAGGGCGTTCAAACTCAATACATCAGGATACTCCATGAGATGTATTGCGAATTCACTACTAGGATCTCACCATTCTACAAAGAATGATCATCTATGTCAAGAGAGGGGTTTGGCAGGGTGATACCATTTCACTGAAACTCTTCAGTGCCATCCTTGAGATCATCATGCGATGACTGGAATGGGAAAGAATGAGAGTGAAGATAGACGGTCGGCAACTACACCACCTCTTCTTTGCTGATGACATCATTCTAATAACATCAAACATTAGTCAAGAGGCACAAATGCTGGCGAACTTCGACCGTGAGTCTGGAAAGGTCGGACTACAGCTGAATATCACGAAGACAATGTTTATGATAAATAATCTCATTCTTGACGATCCATTTGCTCTCAATGGAACAAACATCTCCGAATGAAGTAATTATGTGTGCCTAGGTCGAGAAGTCAACATGACGCTGACCTGGCACCTGAGTTGCGCAGGAGGAAGAGAGCAGCTTGGAATGCCATCGAGAGCGTCGAAGAAATAGCCAAGAGGACGAAGAACCTCCAGCTATGGGTGCACCTCTTCGATTCCACTGTTCTTCCTGCATTAACATATGCCTCACAGATTTGGTCCCTACGAAAACAGGATGAAAAGGCTATTTGGGTCTCCCAAAGAAAAATCGAAAGAGCTATGCTTGGAGTATCACACTTCATTCATTGAAAGAAGGAATCTGGGGTTCTGATCTCCATCGATGATCAAGAATCAGGGACTCTGTCTCGTTTGCCAAGGCGTTGAAAATCAGCTGGAATCAGATGGGCTGGGCTGGACACATAATGAGATTTGGAGACGACCAATGTACTAGAGTCATTACCAACTGGAATCCACAAGATGTCAAAAAATCGCGTGGCTGCCCACTTATGAGATGGTCAGACTTCTTCGTCAAGACCCTGAAAGATCAGTTTGAGGCTCTTCATTTTCCTGGAGAGAGCAGATGCCACTGGGCTACACTAGCATGCGAAAGGGATGAATGGAGACATTACTGGCGCCCACTTGAGCAAATCAATGAGTAACAGGATGTCAAGTGATCAAGTGTTGATGAAGCATTATTAAGCTATTTTACACATTTAATAACTATTTTAGACTTTTGCTTGTGGGAAATTTTGTTTTGCAGACTAGGAAGAAGATGATTGTATTTTAATCGTTTTGGTTTTTGAACCACATGTGGAGGTGCTCAGGACATACTCCTGACTCTGAGTTCAGGGATCATTCCTGGTGGGACTTGGGGTAAAACATGGGCTACCAGATTCAAACCCTGATAGGCTGCATGAAAGGCAAGCACCCCACCAACTGTACTACCTCACCAACCCCTAGTGAATGTAATTTTAGAAGCAAGGATGGCTGTGTATTGATTCATAAGGTTCAATTTCTATTCATTTTATGTGTTACTTTTGATGCTTAGTTTTTAATAAAGTGGGAGATTGCATCAGTTATATATTCAAATTCTTTTTCCTCTCACGGTTCAAGTGGAAAATAAATAATTTGTCTTCTGAGATGGGCTGGAGCGATAGCACAGTGGTAGGGCGTTTGCCTTGCATGCAGCCAACCTGGCCGACCCGAGTTCAATTCCTCCACCCATCTCGGAGAGCCTGGCAAGCTACTGAGAGTATCTCGCCCACACGGCAGAGCCTGGCAAGCTACCCGTGATGTATTCGATATGCCAAACACAGTAACAACAAGTCTCACGATGGAGATGCTACTGGGCCCACTCGAGCAAATCGATGAACAACGGGAGAACCGTGACCGTGACTGTGACCGTCTTCTGAGATAAATTTTGGACATTTCATTTTATTTCAACCAAAAACTACTTGAATAAACTTGGCAGTTTATTTCTTCTTTATTTGCAAAATTTAGAAGTTTCAGTATATAATCACAATGGAAGGGGACAAGAACACTAGCATTTACTGAGTACCTTCTTTGTGCCTGACATGCTGTTGATATGCTCTGAGTCTCTGATTTTACACTGTCAAACAGGATTTGCGAGTGTTGAATAGGAAATTACTTTGGAAACTTCTATAATCATCTAATCACGTAAAAAATGTTTATGAAACGCATATCTGTGGCTTCTTTTATAACATTTACTTTTTACTTTCTTCACCCCAAAATAATAGCCAATTACTTATTCACCCATAAAATGCAGCATGATAATTGATAATCTAAAATGCTTTAAAGATAAGTTTCTATTTCTACTGAAAGAGGAACCAGTGGTAAATGATTAGAATTACATCCTAGGCACTGAGGTTCATAAACTTTGACATTAATGACAATGGCTACCATTAACTGAGAATCAATTTTAAACCAGAAATATTCTAGATGTCATACATAAAAATTTCATTAAAATAATTAGCTATTCTATATGCATTTACAGTCATATCTTCTTGAGCTGCAATACTAAATACATGCAATTACAAAAACCCTGTGTACTGAATTTTCTGCCAAAGTTCAAACTAATTTAGAATATTTTTACTTGAAATTCAAATAATCTTCAAGAATGAACATGTACCACACTGTTCTCATATTTTATTCATTGAATGACCTTTCATTATCTTGAACTGTGTGTTTTGTGACTTAGTATGCAGTGACAACATTTTTTTCTGAAAAATTAATAATATTATTAAATTGTATATTTGAGATAATTAACATTCAGAATTAAGGCCAATATTAATTTACTTGGAAAGAATTTCTGTGATCACATCCATTAGCTAAGTTATAGAATTGAATTTATATGTTGGAGTTCATATATATTTGCAATAATGGTATTTGCTGAACACTTGTTAAATTAGCTATACCCAAGATATTTAATATGCATCAATCATTATATTATAATTAAATAATTCAATAGGTGTTATTATTTATCATTATGATAATTTTATATAATAAAGTTGAAAGAGAAATGCTAATTTTTTAGTACACACGTCACGGAAAGAGAGATTGTTGACTGGGGCATTTGGTTCTAGAATCTACACTCGAAATTACTATGCTATGGCATTTTGTGGAGGTTAGATAATAGGTAATAACATACATATCATATATCATGTTAACTATGTTTTTCTTGGATTAGTTATTTGAGATGGTTAGACTACAAACACTCATATTCTCCCCTTGTTAGTCAGTTTTGAACCACAAAAACTCTTTTGACTACACATTACATCTCTAAGAAATATTCAGGCTGGCTATGTAATTTTCGTGCTATATGCAAAATAATATTCATGACCCTATTTTCAAAAGGTAGAGGAAAAATGTTATTAAGGATACTAAAATAAGGGTTTTTTGTTCATCTGTCTATCGCAGAAATCAACATGGTATTTTCAATTGCTACTGACTATCATACTCCATCCTAGGGAGAGATGGAAGCAGATGGATGAATCCTGGATAACACATAAGGCAAGACTAAAATCCCACTCCACTGATTTATTGAATATTCTATAAAAGCATGACTTCAAACAGGTTATATAATCAATAATCAATACAGTGAATACAGAACAGTTAACTCGAATCATAGGATCCTTCTGAACATTTGATATTGTGTTACTGTATGTATCATATGCTCACAAAATAAGATACTGATACTATAAATGAATGCATATATTTTAGGCAGTAATTTGTAGTCATTTCCTCAGTGATATGTCTTGAATTATGGATCTCTAAGTCACCATTTGCTCGAGCGGGCCCAGTAACGTCTCCATTGGAGACTTTGTTGTTACTGTGTCTGGCATATCGAATACGTCACGGGGTTGTATTACTTTGACCAAGATTTTTTTAACTGTATTTCTTGGAAAGTCTTCCAAGTAATGCTTAGGGGTAGCCAGGCCAGTCTCTGTGGTTCAATACTCAGGTGAATTACATATTGCTGATGGATTCCTCCTTTGTAAGGGTCATAACAGTGGTTCTCAACTTTCACCAGAGCCATAACTAGTGTTATTCGGGATACCATTGCTATACTTAGCTCTGTGGGGGAAGGGCACATAGTTCTGTGCATTGAAATATGGTCCTCACACACGCAAGTCAAGAGCTTCTTCCAGGGCCCCAACTTACTCATTTACTTTTAATATGAACTATATACATACATAAATTTCAAGGTAAAATGAGTATTTTCACCATACAACTCTGTTGAAGCAGCAACAGAGAAGCAAAGCCTTTCATTCAAGAGAAAAAATATAAGATATAGAAGATTTCTTTAAAGAAACTATAACCAAGAATAAATTCAACTTTCTATTGCTTACAAGACATGTACTTGAACTCTCATGATAAATATAGGCTCATAGTAGAAGAGTAAAGAATATTTATATAGTGTAATTGAATACTGAAAAATGAAGGGGTGGTCATAGTTGTATCAGATCAAATATCCAAAGAAAGCAATAAGATATAGGGATAGACATTGTATACTGGTTAAGGGATTGATAAAGCAAGAGAACATAACACTTGTTGCCATATACATAACGAATGAAGGGTCATCAAAGTTTATACCGCAATGCTGATAGACCTGAAGAGATATATTGACACCAACACAATAGTAATGGGACACTTTAATAGTCAAATTTTATCATTGAACAATTCAGACAGAAAACCGGTAAGAAAACAAGAGCCTCAAATGAGAAACTGGAAGACCTGAAACTAATAGATGTATAAAGGAGCTGCCACACCCCCATCCACACCCCCAGAGCCAAATATGATTTATTCTCTAGTGTACATGGAAAATCACAGAGTTTCCAAGATAAATCACAGATTAGAACACAATTCAAATATTCAAAAAGCTTCAAATATAGAAGTCATTTAAAGAATCGTTTCAGACTTCAATGCCATGGAGGTAGAAATCAATCATTAAAATAAAGTGATAAAGACAGAATTTTCAATACACTTGTCATAATATTTCTGCATTTCCTAGACTATAATATATGAAAATAAATGTTCCTGATAAAAGTAAAAGGTAAAGGCCCTCCCGTTGATCATCGATTTGCTCGAGCGGGCCCAGTAACGTCTCCATTGGAGACTTTGTTGTTACTGTGTCTGGCATATCGGATACTCTTGGTAGCTTGCCGGGCTCTCCGAGAGGGGCGGAGGAATTGAACTCGGGTCGGCCATGTTGGCCACTTGTAAGGCAAACGCCCTACCCGCTGTGCTATCGCTCCAGCCCCTGATGTATTTTAATATTTACTGAAGTAACTATGCAGGTAGATTAACACCTCCCTAAAGTGTGTAATTCAATATCTTCACATATAAACCACCTGAAAATATTTACAGAATAAAAAAATTGTCTATTCAAGTAATTAAATTTTTTGGAGGTTTTTTTAATCTTCTTCATTTTTGGGTATGCTTAAGTAATTGGGTCCAATATTCTTATACTATGCTCCATAAGCAAATGCTGTCAGTAAAAACAATTTGTTAAACCAATATGTAGTTTGAACTCTCTTTTATATAATTTTTGAGAAGTATCACAAACTTTCCATTTAATCTGTTATTTGCTACTTCTGTCTCATGATTAACATATTACTCCCTTAAGTTATTCGCTTTAGTCTAAAGACATTTGAGGGTTGAATCTGATTTATTTGACTAAAGTCCATCACTTTTGTCTCTATTTCAGCTCTTTGCTCCAGAATTATTATATGTGTTTCACCTTATTGCTCAAAAATTTTCTCTTATTTATACCATGCATCATACCATGTGGTAAAATATACTATAATGAATAAATTACAATTATTTATCCTGAAAGAATACACAGTACAGTTTGTAATAATGAGAAATAAATAACACAGTTAAGAAGATGGAACATTTAAAAGTTAATGTAAGAAGATTGAATATTAAATAGCCCATTTAATGGACTGAAACATGAATAGAATTATAGACATTATACTATAAGGATATATGTATATATACTAATTTTCTTTATTTTATTTTTCATTAACCATATATCTTATTTTTACCCATTTTTCTCATCGTTTTGCAATGAAAAACTGTTCTGAGAGCCAAAGACATAGTATAGTGAGTAGGGTGTTTGGCTTGCAAGGGGCCGACCAAAATTCAATTCCCAGTTTCCCATATGATCCCCTGAGTAGCTCTAGGAATGGTCCCTAAGTGCAGAAAGAGGAATAAACCCTGAGTCCTGCTGTTTGTGGTCCCCAAACAAACAAACAAAATAAAAAAATAAAAGGAAAAGATTTACTCAGAGTTGAGATGAGATTCTAGGTCAGAATTTTTGAATGTTGGGGCTTGAGAGATAGTACAGCTGGTAGGGTACTGGCCTTGCATGTGGCTGACCTGGATTTGATTCCTGGCATCCCATATATCTCCTGGAGTACTGACACGAGTGATCCTTTAGTGTACAGCAAGGAGTAACTTCTGAGCATTGCTGCTTGCGTCCAATTCTCCCCCCAACAAATTTTTGAGTGTCCAGAATGAAGGAAAATTGATCACATAACTACATATTCACTTACCTCTGAAAAAGGTAATCATGAGAAACACAAAGACTTTTGAATATAATACAAGCTTGAACAGTTATTCTATCAACTAATAGTTTATACAAATGAATTGAACTCTGAGCTTCACTTTTATGATTTTTAAAAAGACAGCATTGCCCAATTTTATATGGGTTAATAAAGAGATCAATCTCTCCCAAAAAAGTTAAATGGCTAGATGTAGAGAAAGCATTTGACAAGATCCAGCACCTGTTTATGATGAAAACTCTCAGCAAAATAGGCATTGAAGGAACTTTCCTCAATATAGTCAAAGCCATCTACCACAAGCCCATGGCATTCTCAATGGGGAAAAACTAAAAGTCTTCCCTCTAAGATTGGGCACAAGACAAGGTTACCCACTTTCTCCACTCCTATTCAATATAGTACTGGAAGTCCTGGCCATTGAAGTTAGGCAAGAGAAAGGTATCAAGGGCATACAGATAGGAAAAGGAAAGGTCAAACTATCACTATTTGCAGATGATATGATACTATACTTAGAAAACCCTAAAGATTCTACAGAAAAGCTACTAGAAACAATTAGTTGGTTTAATAAAGTGGAAGACTACAAAATCAACACCCAAAAGTCCATGGCTTTCTTATATACAAATACCGAAAGAGAAGAAATAGACATTAAAAAATCCCATTCATAGTAGAACCTCAGAAAATAAAGTACCTCGCAATCAGCTTAATCAGGAGGTGAAGGACCTATACAAGGAAAATTACAAAACACTACTTCAAGAAATAAAAGAGGTCACTAGGAAATGGAGACACATCCTCTGCTCATGGATTGGGAGGATTAAAATTATCAAAATGGCAATCCTGCCCAAAGCAGTATACAAATTCAATGCAATTCCTATCAGTATACCCAAGACATTTTTCAAAGAAATAGACAAAAAACTCCTGAAATTCTAATGAAACAATAAACCCCCAAGAATAGCTGAAACAATCCTTGGGAAAGGGAAGAAGGATGGCATCACCTTCCCCAAATTCAAACTGTACTACAAAGCAGTAGTAATTAAGACATCATGGTACTGGGCTAGAAACAGACCTGCAGACCAATGGAACAGAATTGAATGTTCTGTAACAGACCCCCCAAATATTTGTCCACTTAATCTTTGACAAAGGCACACGAAATGTGAAGTAGAAAAAGGAAAGTCTCTTCAACAAGTGGTGTGCTGGGAAAACTGGATAGCAACCTGCCAAAAATGAACTCTGACCTCTGTCTAATGCCAGGCACAAAAGTCAGCTCAAAGTGGATTAAAGACCTCAATATCAGACATGAATCCATAAGATACATAGAGGAAAATGTAGGTAGAATTCTCCACGACACTGAAGCTAAAAATATCTTTAAGGATGAAACAGTACTGACCATGCAAGTGGAAGCAAACATAAACAAATGGGACTACATCAAACTAAGAAGCTTCTGCACTTCAAAAGAAACAGTGACCAAAATACAGAAAGAGCCCAATGAATGGGAAAGAATATTTACCCAATAGCCATCTGATTAGGGATTAATATATAGGATATACAAGACACTAGTAGAATTGTACAAGAAAAAAAATCCCCACCCCATCAAAAATGGGGAGAAGAAATGAACAGAAGTTTCCTCAAAAAAGAAGTACAAATGGCCAAAAGGCACATGAAAAAATTCTCCACATCCCTAGCCATCAGGGAGATGTAAATCAAAACAACAATGAGATATCATCTCACACTACAGAGTCTGGCACACATTCAAAAGAACAAAAGCAACCAGTGCTGGTGTGTTTGTGGGGGAAAAGGGACACTCCATCACTGTTGGTGGGAATGCCCATGAGTCCAGCCTTTCTGGAAAACAATATGGAAAGTCCTTCAAAAACTAGAAATTGAGCTTCCCTCTGACCCCACAATACCACTTCTGGGAATATATCCCAAGGATTCAAAAAAGCACAGTAGAAATGACATCTGTACCTATATGTTTAGTGCAGCACTGTTCACAATAGCCAAAATCTGGAAACAACCCAAGTGCCCTAGAACAGATGACTGGTTAAAGAAACTTTGGTATATCTACACAATGGAATACTCTGCAGCAGTCAGGAGACATGAAGTCATGAACTTTGCTTTTAACTGGATATACATAGAGAGTATCATGCTAAGTGAAATGTGTCAGAAAGAGAGGGACAGGCATAGAAGGACTGCACTTATTTGCAGAGTATAAAACAACATAACATGAGGCTTTCCACCTAAGGATAGTAGATACATGGGACAGATAGATTGCCCCATAGCTGGAAGTCTGCCTCATGAGCAAAGGGGAGAAGGTAGCTGGAGTAGAGAAGGAATCACTAAGAAAAAGATTGCTGGAGGAATCGGTCGGTATGGGAGACATGTGCAGTAAGTAAAGGACAAAACATGATGACCTCTCAGTGTCTATATTGCAAACCTTAATGCACAAGATTAGAGAGAAATCATGGGGAATCATGTCTGCCATGGAGGCATGGGGAATGGTGGGGAAAGGGTGTATACCGGCATTATTGGTGGTGGGGAATGTGCACTGATGGAGGGATGGGTGTTTGAACATTGTGTGATTGTAACCCAAACATAAAATCTTGTAACTATCTCACGGTGATTCAATAAAATTTAAAAAAATAAATAAAATAAGAAATGAAATTGAATCTTTGAAAAAAATTAAATGGCTCCTAATGTTTGGTAAATGATTATCACTAGTTCACTCATTCAATATCAGAGTATTGTGGCTAAGAATTATTTTCTGAAGCAAAATAAATAATGTTTAACTTGAAAATCTAATAATGAGTCTTTAGTCAAAGAAAGATACCTCAAAGAACTGTTTGATTATTTGATCACAAGATTAAAACAATTCTGTAACAAAATAGCAACATATTTTTGTTTGTTTTATATAAATAAAGTTATGTCTTACTGCTATACATTGTATTTTCAAGGTCTACAAATTCAAGCAGAAGTCTTACTTTTTATAATTTGCAAAATCAACAAAAATAATCCTTAGCATACGAGCAATTTTTTAAGCGTTCACTGTTATCATCTGGGATACCCTCACATTTTAGACTTTGATTGTTATCATCCTCTTTCTGCAATGAAAAGCCTCCTTATTTTAATTTATCACCACATTTTTCAAATCTGAAAAATTGTTATACCTAATATGGACACGCATAATTCATATATTACATTATATTTTTCACATATACACATGATAGAGGTATCATCAATAAAGAAAAAATATCAACAGACAATTTGATATTAAAATCCCACTGGGGTATTTTGTTATGGTTATATTTGTTGCAGGGAGGCTATTTAGTACAATATTTATAGCATAGACTATAGAGCAAATGCCTAAGTTTGAATATTACTTCCACATCTATTAATTATGAACTTAGAAAAAAATATACAAAATTTCTGACTTAAGTAATTATCATCTAATGAATGAGACTGAAAATAATATATTGAGAATAACGATCTATAATTTAAGATTATCATAAGGATCAAGCAAGTTAAGATATATGTATTTTTGTGTATGTCTACATAAAGTGCTTATGTTAACAGAAAATAATGCAAGTTATCTGATATTGATGGTTTTATACAGTATAAGGTGTGAGTTCTTTAATGCATCATATTTCCCATTAACATATCTTTTAAAAGCTTTAAAATGTCAAAAATAGAAAAGAAAGCAACTTCATAATTAGAAAATATGTTGACTTGTGTGGCAGGAATATAAAGATAAAAATCAGAAGAAACACAAACACAGGATGATCTCACTTATCTGTGTAATATAGAATACTGGTTGAGAAAATATATAGCAGTAAAGGGGAAATTCATAGATCACCCTTTACTCCAGTGTTAAAGAGAGAAGGACAGAAAAGGAAAGTAATCAATGGAGGTGGGGAGAACATCACGGGAAATAATATGTAAACAGGGATCAGGGCTTCAGTTATACTGGTGATATGGGTGAGTGATATAATCATATATCAAAAAACACAAACTCAACAAAACTAAAAATATGAGATATAAGCTACAACAACTGGAACTTTGTAATGTGCCTGTCAAATTTATAAGCAGGGGATAGGGTGGGTTTTGGGTGAATCAGGAATATGGGAAAACTGATAGAGAGAAGTTGACACTGGTGATGGTGTTGAAATATCATATTGTCAAAAATAAAATATCAATAACTTTGTAAATCCCAGTTATTTAATTAAATTAATTTTTTCAGGATTGGATAGTGAGTTTAGAAGCTCAGGGAAGAGGACCCCAAGTCAGAAGAGAAAGATACTTGGAGCTCTGTTTACTGAGAGAGTTTCTCTTTTATCCTCTAAAACTGGGCTACAATCTCCATACATTCTTTTTGTGTGTGTGCAAGTTTCTTTCTTTTATTTTTTAAAAATTTTGATAAATCACTGTAAGATACAATTACAAACTTACAAACTTTCATGGTTACATTTCAGTCAAACAGTGTTCGAGTACTCATCCCTCCACTGGTGCCCATTCTTCATTACCAGTGTTTCCAGTATCCCTCCTGCCACCCCTTCTCCTCCCATCCCTGTGGCAGGCATATTCTCTGTTACTCTGTCCTTCTAAGTGTTATGGTTTGCAATACAGTTACTAAGCGGTGTTCATATTTGGTCCATAGTCTACATTCAGAATGTGTCTATTCACATTCTTATCAGTAAAACAGAGGATACAAAGGGAATAAGTGAAAGAAAAACAATCAATTCATAGTTCCCACATGGTACAGCCTTCAGGTGCTCGAAAGTAAAACAGTCAATTTCAGCATATCTCGCCCATTTTTGCTGTGGCTTCAGGTACCATTTTCTGTGCACCCCCATAAATCTGTCAGGCCCAGTTGTGTCCCATCCGTCTGTTGAGCTGGTGAGCACTTCAGACAGTTGAGTAGGATCATAAAAGGAAATCCTTGTTCCTCCCTTCTCTTGTTTAACTTAAGGGGTCAGTTTCAGTTTCCCAGTCCCAATTACATTTTTTAAAATTTTTATTACAGTTTCATAAATCTCATTACACACAGCTTCTTTTTTTAATGTTTTAATTTTCTTCTCATAAAGTTTTTCACAACAATTGATTACATTCAAAATTTCAATATCAATCCCATTATTTTGAAGTTTCCCCCTCAGGAAGATGCTAGATAATTTATTTTTTATTGCTTGTTATGAATAGTATAATATGTCTGTAAGTATCTATCTCACAGTGATTAAATAAAAAGAAATATATATATAGTATGAGATATTGCATGGCCACAAAAACAGCCATGTGCAACTGGTATTGTAAAATTTTAAATAATTTGGGTTCAGAGTCATCCCTGCAGTGAGCTGCTTGGTTCTGAGATTCATTTGTGTGTCTCTGGGTCATGCTCTTTAATAAGCTTAAATGGCACCCAGAGGCAGATAGTTAATGAGCATGGACCCTGGAAGGGCAGGCAGATAGGAAGGGAAGGCTTAGTCCGGACCTCCTGAGGCCTGGCGTTTTCAGTCACTAGTCACTCATACATAAGTTTTTCAGCAGATTTTTTCTCTTGTGTGGGGGCCCAGGAAGAGCCAGTGAAGATTGACTTTGAGGGTGGTGGCTATTGAGTTCTAGAAGTTTGCAGCTTCTGGGGTTCATCTGGTGTAGGAAGAGAAAGAGAGGATGCCTGATCCCATCTGAGGTGCCCCAGTGAAAGCATCCTGGCACATGATCTGAAGCCATCCCTGCAGTGAGCTGCTGGGTTCCGAGATTCATTTGTGAGTCTCAAATTTAAAAATATTTTTAAAAATTATTTTTTAATTGAATTACTGTGAAATAGACACTTACAAAACTGTTCATGATTATATTTCAGTAATACAGTGTTCCAACACCCACCCCTCCACCAATGTATATTTCCCAGCACCAGTGTCCCCAGTTTCACTCCCATCACTTTCCCACCCTCACCCTACCCTCCCTCTATTGCAGGAGCTTTTTCCTCTCTCTCTGTCTCTTTCTGTCTCTGTCTCTGTTTCTGTCTCTGTCTTCCTTTTGGGCAATGTGGTTTGCAACACAGGTACTGAAAGGTTATCAGGAACATCCCTTTACCTACTTTTAACACTCAGTTCTTGTTTAACGTGATCAAAATGAGTCAGAAGCAGAGGGACAGATAGAGAATGACTGCTTTCATTTGTGGTACATATATCCATGGCCAGGGAAAACAGGGGCCAGGCGATTGGTAAATGGTTGGAATCAACCACAATTGTGTGGTCTGGGGGGCAGAAGGTAAGTAAAAAGAATTCTTTTATATTGAAAATAATTCTAAAAGAATCTATCGCCCAAAGATGATAAATCAGCTTATTTTATTTTAGGATAAACTGAATAAAATTTAACCTGTTTAACCTAAAGAAAAGTAAATATATTCTTTCAGAATTTTAGCAGACTCAAAGGTGAGTAGATCTAATATGGCAATTGTCTTCTAAGTGATAGGTGATACTTAGGCATAAGATACACATTTAACTAAGATAACATGTAACTGGTATTCAGAGTTAAACTCACTTGATTGGGTTTCAGTCATACAATTTTCCATTACCTATCACTTCAGCAGAGTACATTTCCCACCACTAGTGCCCCGAGTTTCCTTCCCACCATCCCCCATTCAAACAACCCCCAAACTCCCCCACCATCCCCGGTCCCATCCTGCCTCTATGGCAGGCACTTTACTTCTTTCTCTCTCTCTCTCTCTATTTTCTTCTTGGCATTATGGTTTGCAATACAGGTACTAACAGGTTATCTCATATATATATATATATCACAGATATATACATATATCCCTGATATATACATATATATATATATCCCTTTACCTACATTTAGCACTCAGATCTTGTTCAGAGTGATCATTTCCAACTATCGTTGTCATAGAGATAGCTTCTAAAATTTGCACATTAAGTTATTCTATTAGGGGGCTGGAGAGATAGCACAGCGGGTAGGGCGTTTGCCTTGCACGCAGCTGACCCAGGTTCGATTCCCAGCATCCCATATGGTCCCCTGAGCACCGCCAGGAGTAACTCCTGAGTGCAGAGCCAGGAGGAACCCCTGTGCATCGCCAGGTGTGACCCAAAAAGCAAAATAAAAAATCTTAAAAAAATTTATTCGATTAGAATAAAGTGCCTTGATATAGGTTGATTTTATAAAACCATGCTGCATATATGACTTTTTTTTTTGCTTTTTGAGTCACATCCGGCGATGCACAGGGGTTACTCCCTGCTCATGCACTCAAGAACTACTCCTGGCGGTGCTCAGGGGACCGTATGGGATGCTGGGAATCGAACCCGGGTCGGCCACGTGCAAGGCAAATGCCCTACCCTCTGAGCTATCGCTCCCGCCCCAGCAAATATGACTCTTAAAGAAGCTGTCTTGGTTCAGTACCCTGCACCACACACAGTTGCAGAGAACCTAAATTGTCCTTTGACTCTTCAAAAAGAAGAAACCTTGCATGTAATATGAGTGTTCTACACATATTTTTTCTTGGATTTATAATAATTTTATAACAGAGTACTAATTCATTTAAAATTATTAATGTGTAAAAAATTATTAATGTATTATATTTATGATGGTCATGCCTGATGTCTAGAAGTTCTGTGATTCATACCAATGTATTTTACTATTCTTGAATGATAAATTGCATAGAGTTAGTTTGGATGAGAAAAATATATAAATTTTTCTTTATATATAAGGACAAGTGTTTTACCTAAATTTGAAAAATATTTTTTTATATCTATTTTGATTAATCTTTGGGAGCAATAGTCAGGGGGCCAGGAACAACCCAGGCATTATACAGCCCACAGCACATGCAAACCTCTAATGTGTGCCTCTGACTGCTGAAATATATTCTTGATCTGAGAAAACATATTTTATATAATGGTGATCAGGTTTTCCCCTTGAAATCTTGGAAAGTTATTAATTTGCTCATGGTTGCATATACATTGGAGTGCAGATGTTCTTATTTCTTCAAATTATCAAATTTAGGTTGTCATTTTAAGAACTAGCATCTTTCAGTTTGTCAAAACTTAATAATCCTTAATAATAATAATAATCCTTAATAAAACTTAATAATCCATTAATAATAATGCAATAAGTGTTTAGGTTTCCACTGTTTTCTTCATCATTTTTCTTGTTACTTTATAGGAACAAATTTTTCTGTGATGTTATTTTGGAGCCATACTATGAATTTGCATTGAGAATGAAACATTTTTGCCCACTTCTTTCTTGTTTCAACATGTATTACCAGAAATGAGGTATCAGAGTAAATATGACCAGTGCAGTCAATATATATGCATATATATAATGAAAGACAATTGCATGCAAACATATAACAGAATATAAATTGAAAAAAGTATCCATAGTAGTCTTTAAAAATTTGTTGAAAGAAATTGCTTAAACATATGACATAATAAAAACACAGATTTTAACTAAAAAAATTTAATAGCTCAATCAAACATGATGTTTAATCTTTTCAATATTCTGCCTTTTGATTTGTTGCCCATACTCTATTATACCAACAAGTTACTGAGATTTAAAACTGGAAGAATCTATAGCAAATAAAAATGCACAAAGCCTAAAAAGATCAAAGTTATGTTCTTCCCTAAAATTTATAAATATTACACAATTTCAGTACAGCTCTCTTGGATTTAAGTTAGAAATTAGTGTATAAATAGGTGAATATGTATTTTTATTTAAACAATAGTGAACATAAAGGACATTTAACCTTCTCTTAAAGAATTCTTATATTGTTGTAGTGGAGTTACCTTTACATTAGTTCCTTAATGGAATTATGATATATTAATAACTAAAACATTTATTTTTTATTTATTTTTAAAAGAAGCTTTGATTCTTTGTTCTTATTTTTATTTATTTATTTTTTTTTTGCTTTTTGGGTCACACCTGGCGATGCACAGGGGTTACTCATGGTTCTGCACTCAGGAGTTACTCCTGGCGGTTCTCAGGGGACCATATGGGATGCTGGGAATAGAACCCGGGTTGGCCACGTGCAAGGCAAACGCCCTACCCGCTGTGCTATCTCTCCAGCCCCATTAATAGCTAAAACATTTAGACTAAGAAAGCGGTGGTATTAGTTATCTATATCTTAGCCTAAAAATTCAGCTGATATCTCTGTATACCGTCAATTTTCAAAATTAGTGTACCAAATTAGTATTGTATTTCAGTGTGTTTAGATGTGTGTTATAAAGAATGTATTACTAATATCAAAAAGTGTCAACCGTTTGTCTTTTAAAAAATAAATCAGCACATGCTAAGTTATTTTGATCATATAATGTTTAAGTTTCTGTATTAAAACTATGTCCAGGAAGTTGCACGTATTAACCCTCTGGGAAAAACAGCCAGTGTGCTGCTCATACCAAAGCTAATTATCTCAAGTATTGCAGTGGTGAATAACATATTATGAAGCATTGCAGAGATCAGTACTAAAAAGAATACTTCATTTATGCTTTGTTTAGGTATTTGAAACCATATTTTAATGTAACTTATAATACAAGACATAGAAAAGGAAGAATAATCAGAGTGATAAAATCTAATTTGATGTGAGTATTGCTATGTGGTATCAGGCATTAAGGTAAGAAATTTGCACACACATACACTCACACACATACACACATATACACAAACATGTTTTTGCACATATATACATATATATTTGGCATATTGTATATGTGTGTATATACAATATACATGTATGGCATATATATATAATATACATGTATGTATATATGTTCCATACTCAAGGCTTAGTCAAGGCTTACTCCTGATTCTACTCAGAATCAGTGAGGCTCAGGGGAACCACATGTGGTTCTGGGGATAGAACCCAGATCAGTTGTGTACAAGTCAAGCACCTTATATACTGTACTAGCTCTCTAGACTTGTATATATTTTTTAATGTTTCCAACAATCTTTTAATACAGGAACAATGTTTCTCATTTTGATGATGGGAAAATGAGACATAGAAATGAATGGACTTGCTCAATGATCAGCAACTATTTAAGCTTCAGACCTAGAAATCTAATCCAGGTGAAATCCTGAGTTCAGGAAAAAAATCTCCAAAATCCTACTTTTTCTAAAATCCTGGTCATCAATTATTGTCTGTTGAATTAGTGAATGATTCATGGTTCATTAAAAACATATTTCCAAAGAAGTTAATGCCTAGTTTCTAAGGAATTGCTTAGGTACCCATTAAATTGGTTGGCCTTTGACTGACATTGAACTTTCTTGTTACGTTAGCAGTCCTGTCGGCTAGGAACAAACTTTAGAAGAACCAGGAAGCACTCCAAATAAATATCCAAGATCTCCAGAAATAGTGTGTGGATTTTGGTAACTTCATATATGCCAGAAACAGGAGTTAGAATTAAGAAACCAAAATAGTTCAAAGAAAACTTGGAACAGGCTGGTTATTTTCAGACACTGCTTCAACCATCTTCCTGCTTCCTCTAAAAAGAAAAGTTCACGAAACTTAAAAAACAACATTTAGACTCATGAGAATTACTGAATGCAGGAAAAAAAATTGCAGCAAGTCATTTGTTAATTGTTTAAATTACACCTGCACTTTAAAAAATCAAAATTTTTTGGGAAATGATTCAAGACATAGATGAGTTTTAAGAAATAAAAGGAAGATAAGAGTCTTAAATATGCTTCTCCAATAGAATATGGTCTTGCAAAACCATATCACAATATCACAATCAAGATATTAACATGGATTTATTTATCTCTTGATATCATTAGTGTGTTTTTGACAAGCTCAAATTGCATTTATTAAGTCGATTAGGATTTCATTGTCCATTGTTGCAATATTTCTTCTTGCATTAATGCTACTTTCCCCAAAGGATCAACTCTGTTCCCTAAAGATCATGAGTGATAAGCGTTGGTAACCTGTCTTAGAAAGTTTAGTCAAGAAAACAGTGGAGTCATAAGCTAAATATATTCCTATTGCCCATTACTCTGCTTATTTATAAGTGCAAATGTAGGCCCACTAATGATGAATTTTTTATGCGTCTGATTATTTTTTTAGTTCTAGAGAAACATTTCCTTTAAAACTAAACTTTTTAAATCCAGATAATATTAGTTTACATTAGTATATGTATTTTAGAATTACAATTTAATGCTTCATTAGAATTTATATTATCACTTCACAAGCACTACTAAAGTACCAACATTGCTCCACCACAGTCATTTGACCATTTCCTTACTTTGAGCCTCATTTTTCCCAACCCCTCTAATAACTACAGCTCTGATGTTTAAGTCCATGGTTTTGTTTTCATTTTATTTTGCCTGTCCTGGGGCTTTGTTTCTCTATGCTTTACATGAGTGAGATCTTCTGATATTTGTATATCTTCTGACATTATTCACTTAATATAATCCCCTCCAGTCACATTCATATTGCAAAAGGTACTATTTATTTTTTTATTTAAAGCTGTGTAGCATTTATAATTCTAGATTTGAAAGTACTGCTACAAGCTTGTTCTTTAAAATGAATCTGAAAAAAAGGCAAGACGTAAACAAAATTAAAACAAAGCCATAATGTATTCTATGTTTAATGAATTATGTTGGAGATTCAGATTTCTTCAAATCCCCAAAACCACTTATAAAGCAAATAGATAGTTGCTCTTTAATCCTCAGTGCTATTTCCCCACAGGTTTTTATACACATAAAAATAAGTTCACCAATTGTTAGTCCATGAAAGAATACTGAAGAAAATCGAAATGAGAACAGGTTTTATCTGGGAATACTTTTGTTTTAAAAAGGTTTTTTTCCAAGTTTGCAGACTTTTTAGGTTTTTTCTTCTATTACAAATCACAATACTCCTACATTTTCCAACAGAAATTTCTAATATTTGTATGCATTTTCATGTGCTTTTTGCCTAACATATTTACCATGTCAAAATATCATGCAATAAAATACTTTGTGGGACCAGAACAATCACAGAATCTGTCTTTGTTTTGGAGTATGTTTCCCTGCGTTTGCTTGTGAGTTCACCCCTTCACTAAAGCAAAATTAATAGTTGAAGAACTGTAGAACAGACTAAGCCTCTACTTGGAAAAGAGCTGCAAAATGGGGAAGGAAAATAAGAGGCAATACAATGTAACAAAATAGGAGACTAACACCCAAGAGTGACCTAGATTAGTACCAGGAATTTTGCTCCATGGCTTGGAGGCCTGCTACACATGCTAGGGGAAAAGGAAGCTCAGATAGAGAAGGGAGCACCAAATAGAGGGTATTGGGATGATCCTCCCAGGATGGGAGAAGCATGCTGAAAGTAGATTATAGACCAAACATGATTGCCACTCAATGCCTCTTTTGCAAACCACAACACCCAAAAGGAGGGAGAGATCAAAGGGGAATGCCCTGCCACAGAGGCAGGGTGGGATAGGGGGTGAGGGGGTGGGAGGGATACTGTGATCCATGGTGGTGGGAAATGGTCACTGGTGGATGGATGGGTATTTGATCATTGTATAATTGAAACCCAAGCACAAAAATTTGTAAGTCTAGAACTGTACCTCATGGTGTTTCACTAATAAAATTTTTTAAAAATATATTAGAGGCAATGTTGCTGCTACCTGCCTTTTACCTAGTTTATAAATCTTGAAGGAGCATATAGGGGGTAGTTTCAGATACTTGTAATACTTCTCTGTACCTTAAAGATCCTCAAGTTTTTAACTAAGGTATCTCAATATACTAAGTAACTAATAGCTGAGTTCAGGGTACAGTATGTCACACTTTATGCATTAAAATGACTCTAGAAAAATAATTCAAGCTTGTCAGAAGTGAACTTAGATATAAAATTGAGCATTTAATGCTATAACTTTAGTTTTGTATATGTGTCATCTAACAATTATATCTATCTGATGTTCAATGAAGATTCATGACATTACCAAACTAGGACAAAGAAGTGTTGTGTTTGAGCATGAAAATATAATTGTAAAAATAAATAAAATACAGATTTGTGATTCCTTTTGACAAAAGTGCACATTTTACGCATTCAAAAGCTCTCATTTAATTTCAAGTTATGTGCATTTTATTTTACTTATATTTTCCTTAGGAAAGGTTAGTTCCTCAATCAAGATTCATATTTTGCTCCACCCATCATACCTCAGAGGTGCAATGCCTGGCAAATAGCAGGTATATGACAAGCATGTTTGTTAAACTGATGAATGCTCCTATTTTTATTCTGCTAAGTCACATACAATGTCTATACACAATTATTCTTCCTGAGAATTAAAGGCTTCGAAAATGTGTATGTTTGTATGTGTAGAGAATAGATTTAATATATTATTATGCAAGAAATCATTATTAACAATATTATAAATCACAGAAACTCAATCAATCAATAAAAAGCCAATGAAAACGAACTTATAGAATGGCATCATATTTTATTTTTAATTAAATAAAGGCAATTGAAATATAAAAAGATATTTTTAAGTTGAACTGTTTTGCCACTTTTTAAAAAACTGACAATTGTACTTTGTGAAAGTGCTACACTATTCTGACACCAGCAGCATGGAACAGAGTGAGGGCAGGAACAAAGTGTTTATTGACAAAATATTTTCTAGTAAATACTGAATTTTACTGAAGAAAGTTTGATTTTTCATTTATTTTCAGAATATATTTTAAATCTTTCATAGTGTCAGAAAACAATGATAGTAATTTTACACTGTTTTAGGTCCAGAGGAGTCACCATGTTTTTCACACATATCGTTGTCAAAAGAGTTTTCAAAAGCATAGTAGAAAATACAATAGCTTTTTGTTAAAGTATTAGGGAATTTTTCTCTGAGACTCCTCTTTTAATGATGATATAATTAAAGCCAAATTCATTCTTTTACATATTAGTAACTTGGTCATTTTCACTAAAATCAGAAAAATATGTGGGTAATGTGGTGGGGATGTGCTGGGGGTAGTTAATGGCCTGGTGATTATTAGTTTAAGAATAGTTTCAATGGTTACTTCAGGTAATAATTCAGAAATTTCTTGTAAATTTGTTTAAGGTATGTGTATGTAACTAAAAGCAACGCAGAGACTATTATTAAAATAACCTGTTTTTCTGTTTAAGCCTTTGAAAGAAGTTAAATATGAAATATGTTTTTTAAAATAAAAATTACTGTTGAGTGCATCTGGTCTTTCAATTATCAAAATAGTTATATTTCTCTAAAAGGCTAAAATATTAACTTAAACAATGATCAAATTTGGTATATTCGTTTTGTCTCTTTTCCTCATAAATGGAATGCATTTAAGAGGTGCAACTTTATTCCTTTGTAATCTGAGTCAATGTACTTTCATATTCTTACATAGCAATGAATGAGAACCATGGCATATATTGCTCTCAATTGTGCATAGCACACCTATTAATATTAATGAGTTTTTGCCTAGATTGAGTGTGATCACTTTGTGTGGCTTGAAGTGGTCATTTTGATGTGATTTGCATATTGTTTCTTTCAGAGTATATTGTACACATCATTTCTGAAATGCCTAGGGTTCTACAGATAAAGGCAGTATATAAATTGAAAATTTTTGTTATTTTCTTTATTTTAAATTCCTATTTCAAGTTATATAAATCACACATAAATACATAACAAAGTACAAATTACTTCTGTAGATGAAGCTCCAGAAAAAGAAAATGATTTCAAATGAACAATTTTTAAAATATTCTTTGAAGATTTTTATTTTGGGGGACACAATCAAGGGTGCTCAGAAACTATTTCTGATTCTGTGCTCAGAATTGACCCTTGGTGCCGGGGTCAGGAAGAGCATAGCGGGTAGGGCCCTTGCCTTGCACAAGGCCACCCATGTTCAATCCCTGACATCTCAGCAGTAATTCCTGAAATCAGAACCAGAAGTAATCACTGAACGCTGTCAGGTGTGGCCCAAAAGTGAAAAAATGTGACCCGTGGTGCTGCTCAGGTGACCCCTGGAAGACCAGGGGTTTGAAAATGACCTTCCAGCTGAAAAGGACGGACCTTAACTCCAATACTACACTATCTCTCTGGCCATTGTAGATGCATTTGAATCCACTGAAACAAAAGTCATGAGTTTTTAAATACAGCATCAAACTAGGATGTGCAGATGGCAGTGTACATCAGAGCATTGTGTTACAGAAGAACATAGAAGTTCAGCTCCCACTGTAGATGAAAGCTGGAGCTCTCAGCATGGGAAGCAAGGACTTTGTCCTGAAATCCCTTGCTTACAATTTCTTAGAGCTGCCTTGTGAAATGACAATTAGAAGAACCTTTAGAGCCAACAGGACAGTGGTGGAGGGAATATGAAGAAGAACTAGTTAAAAATATGACTTTATGAAGATTGCATTCATCTGGGGGATATAAAGTAACAAAATATGAGACTAATACCCAAGAATAGCTGAGATCAGCACCAGGAGGATTACTCCATAGCTTAAAGGCCAGCCAGGTATCCTAGAGGAAAGGGCAGTTCAGATAGAGAAGGGAGCACCAAATAAAGGATGTTTGGAGGATCCTCCCAGGAGGGGAGATGCATGTTGAAAGTAGACTATGGACTGAACATGTTTGCCACTCAATGCCTCTTTTGCAGACCACAACACCCAAAAGGAGAGAGAGAACAAAAGAGATTGCCCTGCCACAGAGGCAGGGAGGGATGGGGGGGATGGGGGTGAGAGGGATATTATCCATGGTGGTGGAAAATGGGCACTGGTGGAGGGATGGGTATTTGGTCATTGTATAATCGAAACCCAAGCACAAAAAATTGTAAATCTACAACTGTACCTCATGGTGTTTCACTAATAAAAAAATGAGAGAAAAAATATGATTTTAGTTTCACATTTGAGGTAAATTATTGATAAGCTTGGTTTTTCTCTTCCATGATGTAACAGAAAATTAAGATGAATAAAGAAAACAAGAACTATGTTAATCTGGAATTTCAATTGCTCTTACTCCAAAAGCTTAGAATTTAGAATTTAGAATTTTTGGCTCCTCTTCCTATGATAAAATAAATTATTGTAGAAAATTATTGTTTGGAGCTAAGAAAAACCCTATTAATACACTATTCTGATCACAAAATCATAGTTTCTGATTAGAGCAATAGAGCTCACAATTAATTTGTCCACTGTTATACCATGATAGTTTTAAGAAAAGACCGTTATTCCTACATTTTTACACACAGATACATCTTCTGTGTCATTGAAGAACAAGCACCAAAAGCATTTCTAAACAACAAATGCTTATTAAACATGAAAACTGTACCTCAGCAGATAGACTTTGAAAAGAAATATATTAATATAATATAATAATATAGAAAGAGGCCCAGGTAGTTTTCTTTCTGCAGTTTGGAATCATATTCCATTTGAAATCTAATACACTGCTGTTCTCTTCCAAATCCTTCTATTTCCTGTGCATTAACATATATTTATCAGTGATATTAAGAAAAGGTATTGATATGTATGTGATTTTCTATGATCAATCAGAAAGATGACAGAAATAAAATTCTTTTACTCTAAATTTGTCCTAATGAACATTTTAAAAATACTGCCCTGTGTTTTTGTGTGTTAGCATAGTTACTACACCCATTTTATAAACTTAATATTTTCCCCTATGTCTAAGATAACAGGGAAGAGGCTGGTCTCAGATATGATGGAATCTGGAAGATAATTAACAGCACTATAATGTGATTCTTTAGTATGGGAAAAATAATTGGTAAATATGATAAAATTCAATATTTTAATTTAATTTAATTTTTTCACCTAATTATTGGTGCTATATAATAAACATTGTTACATGGTTGCAATGCAACCTGTCAATTCATTAAGTATACACCACAGTTTGGCAGAAGATGATATAAACTAGATTTTAAAAAATTATGTAAAGTGTTTTATAGTGACTTTTTTTCTCTTTTCAGTGAGCTCTGTCAGAATAGTGTGACTATTGTGGAGCGGGAGAGATAAAAAGACATAACTAAAGTATTTGATCATTGAGCTTATCTTTTTTCTGTCTTAATGGGCAATCTGCTTTTTCTTAATTTATGTTGGTTATGTGTAAGCATTGCATAGCAAGAGGAGAAAGGGAGAAGAAGCACTTTTACATTAATGGGTAGTAACGTATCTATACACATTATATCAATGATCTCAGTGTCAATTTATTAGTACTATATTTGCATTAATATTGTATTTATATCAATAATGTAAGGTTTCACTCTAAATAAGATATCCCATAGTTCTGACCCTTAGATTGTGTGGCAACCTCATCATAAGATTTTCTTCTGTTTCCTTTTTTATTTCTTTTATTAAATCACCATGAGAGACAAATGTACAAAGTTGTTTATGATTGCGTTTCTGTCATACGACATTCCCACAGCCGTCCCTTTACCAGTGTACATTTCCCACCACTAAGATTTTCTTAATAGATGCAAGTCCCTTTAGAATGTATCTAAGATGAACAAATTTTATATTTATTTTGTTGATAATAAATAGTGCTATAAAGAAAACCAAACATTCTACCTAGTAACACAATGTAAATAAGAAAATATTTATAGGAGAAACATAGCAAGGTAATATATTTTCCACGGATAAACAAAGGGTTTAATTTTGTGGATTCTATTTAGTCTGGGTCCCTTGTATATTATCTCGTCCCCTATTTCCACACCATTTCAGAAATATCAGAAATTAATGGTATTTGTTTTTGATGCTGAATTCTTGTAGATAATACCTACTTTGAGAAATGTTCTAAAATATGTAATCTTTTATGGTCACTGTCACTGTCACTGTCCTCCCGTTGTTCATCGACTTGCTCGAGTGGTCCCAGTAACATTGTGAGACTTGTTATTGTATTTGTCATATCGAATATGTCGCAGGTAGCTTGCCAGTTTTTGTTGTGCAGGTGAGATACTCTCGGTAGCTCTCCGAGAGGGGCAGAGAAATCGAACTTGGGTCGGTCATGTCGGCCACATGCAAGGCAAACGCCGTATTCGCTGTAATCTTGTTATTATAAAAACATCTAAGCATCACACAATATAAAATGTATTTTTAAGAAAATGAACTTTTATTCCATCTAATAAAAACGCCTTTTTTGTGGGGGTGTAGTGGGGGGAAAATACCTGGTGTTACTTAGGATTTATTCCTGATTTGTGCTCAAAGATCTCTTCCAGGGGGGTTCGGGGAATCTCACTGGGTGATGAGGACTGAACTTCAGCCAGTTGCATGTGAAGCAAGTCCCCTATATGTTGATAAAAACTCCATAACCTGAATTTTCTATGTTTACTTACATTTTTAATTTAATTTAATTATTTTAGGCACCATGTGGTTTATAAAACTGTTAATGGCAATATTTCATTCATAAAATATCTTGTAAATAAGTAAGATGGGGATAGCTATTTTTAAAACTACTATCTGAGGGTATGTATAAAAAACATTCTGTGATTTTAAATCACAGTGTGACTACAGCAATTCACATGATACTTTTAGTATGGTTACCTTTTCTTCCTTTCAATACATTTTTGAAATGGTTATATATTTGGATTTTTAAATTAAAAATCATAGAAACAATTTTCACTATTAAAGTTCAAATGTTTTTTAAAATATTTGACAAATGTGGTCTGAGAGACATTTCAACAGGTAAAGTGCTTGTCTGGCAGCTGGCCCTATACATGGTCCTAGGGTCCTTCAAGAAGTGATGCCTGAGTGTAGAGCCAGCCGTAAGCCCTGAGCACAGTTGGGTGTGGCTCCAAAAACCAAACAAAAATTTGATGATTGGAAAAATATGTTTGGAAATTTTAAACTTTTAATTATATACTACTTTTCCATTCTTTCACTTATTCATCTGTTCTCTCTCCCCTTTACTGAAAGTATACTTTAAAGAAAGGTAGAAATTTGTTTCTATTTTTTGTCTACATAAATAGCAAAAGTCTGATTTGGAAGCAAGTAAAATATCTAAATGTGATATAATTCAAGTATTTTATTTTTTAAAGACAAATGCAATTAATCTGTTTATATAGCAATAATTTCCCTGTTTTCTTCTTTTATTAATTAGTAATGGAACTTATTCCCAAGCATAATATTCTGATTATTTATTACTTGAAAAGCCTTTTTGTTTGATTCATTTTAATTTTATATATTGTTTTAATTTTATAGTTTTGTTATATTTTCTTTTTGTTATCATGCAGGTAGCATGGTATATTCTTCATAAAAATTTTTGCAAATATATATATGCATTTAAATAGATATTTTGCTGTTCACATTTATCTATAGTACCTGAATACTTATTCATCCCACAGTCCAGTGCCCCCACATATTTCTTTAAGTTCTCATATTTATATCAGAGGATGGTGATGAAACATTTTTGTTTTCATTTTATTAAATATAGTTAAGTACTATTATTTCTTTTCAACCCACTACTGGTTATTATGGGAGACAGTGATATAGCTGTGAAAACAAGAAAAAAACTGAGGCTAAAGGTATTTACAAGGCTTTGATTGAGAATAGCAATCTCAATACAAAGAAAGTCCTAGATAGAGGTACCAACATA
Source organism: Sorex fumeus (assembly GCF_029834395.1). Taxonomy (NCBI): domain Eukaryota; kingdom Metazoa; phylum Chordata; class Mammalia; order Eulipotyphla; family Soricidae; genus Sorex; species Sorex fumeus. The sequence continues at coordinate 15,626,836 of NW_026606107.1, forward strand.
CATCAAATTTCAATTAAAATATTATATTAATGACAAAAGAAATTCAATAAGGAGGCTAGTATAAAAGTCAACTATGTCCTGATTGTTTAAGAGAAAGGAAAGGGGTATTTAGTGAAACAAATCTTAATTAAAATATGCATTTAGCAGGAATACATAGAAAAATACTAGTAGTTATAATGCTGTATCAACATATTCATATAAGTATTTCTTCAAATATATGTTTTTGCTCCATTAGTATATCAGAATATACTGATATAAAGCATCTGATTACATTAATATGAAAAGCTGTAACATTTAGTTTTTTAAATCAAGTCAATGTTTGAATACTGTTTATAACAGGAAGAAATCATTTTTATAACAATGGAAAGAGGACCAACAGGTTTAAGGTTTGTGCTTGTTGATATACCTCCATAAAGTCAACATTACTTATAAAAAATTTTATGTCATTAATATATAAAACATGTAGTATATTTCATAACTAGCACAAACATAGTGTACTATGCAGATGTAAATGAATAGAAATATATGAAATGTGAAAAATATGAGAAATTTCAGGTAATGTAATAATTAACTCCTAAAATGATTAAATAATTTTTCTTTGTTAAACAAAACTGCTTCAGAGCATAAATTGAAGAGGGATGTACAGTTGGATAATTACAGTTTAAAATTTCTGTTGTTTGTTATACAGTTACTGAAAAAAAATGAAAATGACATGATTTTACATGCAAAATCCTTAAAATAAAACCAATTCTGATGTATTCATTTCTTCCCCATTAATACAGATAACCATTATTTTATGGAGGGTTTATGATAAAATAAATGTGATACTGTTATATACAAGTGGAAGGATCTAACTAATAGAATATTTTTGTTCTAAAGTGTTGGTGTATTTATTCCCTAAAAATTCAGATTTGACTTGACAGATTTTAGTCTTAGTGTGTAATACTAAGGTGAACAAAACTTTATTAGACTTTCTGGGCCCACGGAGGGCCTTAAGAAAAGACAGGACAGTTTCTTACACAGTTTCTTCCATCTCCTATGAAGGAAATGGGGCTCACCTAACAGAAGGGATCATGGTGGGAATGCTTCCCCAGATAGGTGGTTGCATCAAGAAAAACTTCGGTGGAGGTCTACGTTGAGTTTTAAGAGAGACAGGTTGAAAGAAGTGTTTCTCTTCAGGAATAGAAAGGCAGGATCCTTTGAAGGACTATACCTTCTGAAAATAACTCGCCACTTTCCCTGCCTTTTTTCACCATTTAGGGCATAGTTTGCATGATTATAGGCATGTACATAACACTCTGTGTGTCTGTACTCTGTGTGTAAGTGTATGAAAGTCAGAGAAGAAGTATTAATAATCAGAACTATTACTAATGATTTCTAGCCTGAAAGAAAGCAGACACTATTTTTACCCACAGTGTGCCTATATTTACACACATTACTTTATACAAAAAAAAAAAATACAGCCAAAAAAAGAAAAGAAAAATTTTGCAAAAATGTTTTATTTAAACCTTTAAAGTCCATTACAACAATAAAATATTACATCAATATAAATCCTTGACTAAAATTGTTCACATCAAACATTACAATAAATTGGTTTCTTTGATACCTAACTCAACTTTGAAAGTTTCCTTTTAAAACCAATGCAGAATTTATTGAAAATAAATAAATGTTGGCAACTGCAATATAAGCAATTTGAGTAAATAGTTGAAAAGCAACTCTTAATGAATATAGTGTCTATTATAAATCAGTTACTAAATGAATAAACTAAATGATCTTTTTTAAATTAATAACTTCAAAAATGTTTAATATACAAAACTGTACAATTCTAAAGTCGGTAAAAATATTTGGATTAACTCAGGTTTGTTCCATAGCACTTAACGGCAAAGAAAATAAAATTGAACCAAACAAAAATCCTAACAGTTGTAAAATATGAACTCAATGTGAACAAAACAGACAGCAATAAAAGAATCTTCAGGAAATAAAATCCAACCACCAATAGAATTCAGGGTCAAATGTTTAACAACAGGAAAGAAACAACCAGAAAGACTAAGATTTGAATTAATATGTGTACTTCTACCTGCAGCTGGAGGAGACAGAGTTGTAAACCAGAGGTCTGCCAGCCCATATTACCATTTTCTCAACAAGGAGCATGGGCTTTCTGGCCCCTAGGTAGTTTTGAATCTTTGTCTTAGCAACATTGCCTCCTAGCTTCACCATGATGCTAACTGGTACATATGGAACCCACAGTCAGATTCTGTAAGCATTGGCTATTATTATTGACTGCTTGGCTGACCAGGTACATGTGTATTCATTGGGAATGAGATGAACTTGTGGAACTGGCATGTGAATATGAGAGCTAGCAATAAATCCACAGCAATTGCACATTTTGAGAATCTCTACACAGTCTAGCAAGATATTGTAGTTGTTGCTTTATGAAAATAGTAATACAATGCACACACCTATCTAAACATGTTTCCATGTGCAAGCATGTGGACATACATAGAGATCAAAGACAAGAAGAATGGAATGGAAATGAATAAGCACAGGAAAGAAAGGAATATAAAAGGTAGAAGGAACAGGAAAGAAGGAGAGGGAGAGGGGATGAGAAGCTCAGGAAAGAAGATAGAAGAGAAGAGAAGTAATCCAGTCACCAAGGAGTTTTCTAGCTACCACTGTTGTTCTCTTGGGTTTCTATCAGGTCAGCTTGTTGGAAGAGCTGAGACTCTTTGCCTTTAGTCCACATAGAAAGAGAACAGCAGAATAGATACTGGTTAGAATCCATCATAAAATCTATAAGCTTTTCCCATTATTTAATTGTCATTTTATACCAGGTAGAGAGTGCCTGTCCAACACCCCTTGCCATCTTCCCAATGTTTTGTTACTCTGGAAGCAGCAATGAAGTGGTGGTAAATAAACTGTTTAGTATTCTCTGTCACTATTGTCTCTAAGTTGTGGTCTCTCGAGAAAATCATTATGCCTCAGAGGTCAGATATGAAGTAGCGCTGGTAATATGGGGTCAGTGAGAATTCCTTGTGCAGGCATTTCTGAACCCTGTGGGAGCCTCAAAAATTCCCTTTTCCCCCACCTGGCACCGGAACTGATTTATCCTTGAACACTTTAATCTGTGCTGTGTAAACCAGCAGGACTCCCTAGTTCCAAACTGAGGGCAGAAAGCATCAAATTACCTCTCCTACTTTGAGCTTGTTTGCAGACTCAATAAGCTTGATTATTCTACCCATCCTAGGCACTCTGCCCCTAGAAAATCAAAACAAAACTCCAATATGATCCACAACTACTAGTTATATTCTTTCTTATCCATACAGATTTGGGATGCTCAGTGGATGCACAGGCATCTTTTGAATTCCTCCTCCCATTATCCCTTCCATTTATAGTCAAATAAAAAACACCAGCTCAATGAAGGAATAATAATAGGAAAGGAAAAGTAAAGTGGTATATTAGAAACAATTTATCTCACAAATATTGTGTACAACTTGTAGAAAAACACTTAGATATTCAGAAATGCTAGAGAAGTACAGTTCTTAGAAATGCAAAACTAGTCTACTGTAAAACATATTTCACCTGAAATACTGCTGCTATTACCAAGGCGCTGAAAGGTTTTTCTGAGGCACACATCTGTCATTCTCTCTCCTTTATCCCTCCCCCACCCCCAAGTTACTCCACTCACTTTGCTTTCTAGCTGGAGCAACCAAAGGAACCTCTAAGTAAACAAGTTGTATTGGGGCAGAGTTTGGAGAAAACTGTTGCCTGCGCAGGAGGTCCGGACTGTTTGATGCAACTGAAAGCCCGTGAGAGTGCTTACTTACTTTCTTACGTAAGTTAGAATTCCGTTTTTTTTTTTTTAAAAAAATTAAATTTGGAAGAAAAAAGAAATGGGCCAGGGAGGGAAGAAGGGGGAAGAGAGAAGTGGGAGGTGGGAGAGAGAGAAGGGAGCCGGAGAGGGAGGGAGAGAGCGCGGAAAACAACCAAACAAAAAAGCTGGAGGGAAAGAAAAAGAGCGAGAAAGGAAAATCTGCGCTGCTTCTAAGGACAGCCAGCCAGTTCCTCTCTCAGGTGCAGTCAGAGATCTTGGCAGGACGTGTCTGTTTTTAAGGTGTGAGAATAAACCTCTTGTGGCTGCTGATCCCCTGGTGGAGTCATTCTTTTCTCTTTCTGTCTTCGATTGCAGAACCAGACACGCACCACTTCTTTCTCCAATTGTAGACTGTCTGCCAGCGAGGAAATTTCCTGCGCGGCAGGTTTGGGACACTTAAGGAAATGAGTCTCCAGTACGCCCTTGACACTCACCTCAATTGAGGTTCGCTTCTTGCGCTTGCGGCCCTGTGCTGCGATCTTGTCAATGCTGGTCGGGCTTCCTGTGGATGAATCAGCCTCCTCCAGCCACTTGTTTAGTAGTGGTTTAAGCTTACACATGTTCTTGAAACTGAGTTGCAAGGCTTCAAACCTGCAGATGGTGGTCTGTGAGAACACATTGCCATACAGTGTGCCCAGGGCCAGCCCCACGTCCGCCTGAGTGAAGCCCAACTTGATTCTTCTTTGTTTAAACTGTTTTGCGAACTGTTCCAACTCGTCGGAGGTCGGTGTTTCCTCGTCAGAGTGATCCTGGCAGTGGTGCAAGTTTAAATCACCATGGTCTGGGGGCTCCCGGAGCACGGGCTGTAGGCTCTGTGTGGGAGCTGAGACCGGAGGTGGGGTAAGACCCCCATGTTCCAGCATGCCGCTCACCGTGAAGCCTGGCTGCGAGTACACGTTGAGGGGTTGGCTGCTAGACGTGATGGACGTGTTTGGAGCGGGACTCGTCCCCCAGGCGTTCGGGTTGCTAGGGTGCGGAGAGTGGTGAGCGACGTGCGGTGAGCGGTGATGAACCATCGAGCCCAGTTGCAGGTCTTCGCGCCCGGGTTTCACGTCCTGCTGGTCCATAGGGCTGGTAGCCAGTGTGGAGGACCACGGCCCTCCTTCGTTCAGATTGGTCACCCAGTGTTGTCCCAGGGGATGTCCATTGCTAGGAACTCCCTGCAAATAATCACTTTGGAGAAGTTTCTGAGGATTCCGGAAAGAACTCCCTTGTTGCATAGTCACAGAATCTGTATGGACTAGGGAGCTGGAACTGAGAAGGCTGTAGGGATTCGAGGCAGCTGTGGCCATGGTCTGTGTGGATCCCCGTAGTAGTTGTAATCTGGCGAAGGGAGCAGCTTCAGCCTTTGACATCTACTGTGCAGGGGGGAGTCGAAGCCGCGCGAAGGAATTATGGGCAGCCACTGTGACCAATCGCAGAGCTACTTTGCAGGGACAGCTCAGAATTCAACCAGTGACTGACTGGAGGACGGGATCGCTTTCCAAATTAGGCTGGTAGAGCTCCGGAGTTTCGGTGAGACCCTAGCAGGAAGTGAATCAATCTTTGGGTTCCTTTGGTTTTCTTCACCCCAGTGACTGTAGTTTATTTTGTTAATCCTCAAGCCCCCTTCGTCACCTCCTCTAGGATAGATGGGGTGTTTGTAGTGGAGACGAAAGGATGAGAGGAGCGTGTTTGTTCCGGGCTGGTGAGGGGCGGGGGAGATTTAAGAAGGGGATGGAGGTGGAGGTGGGGAAGGGAGAGGCGGCAAACAGCTTCAGATTATATAAAGAAAAAGTATTAAGAAAATAAAATGACCAGTTTCAATATCATCTGGGTATTTTTCTCAGATTAATTAGACACTTTGAATTGTGAACAAGTTCACGATGCATCTAAAAAGGGGGTATGAAGAACAGCGAGATTTGGAGAAAGTAAAATCTAATCTGATAGTGTAAAAATGTAATTATTTAAAAATTTGTCCAATCCAATAGGTGAATTGTAAGATTTATGTTTTATTACTGTTTCATGTCAGCATGTCAGCTTCAATCAGCTGCCCCACAATTTATATCAGTGGCTGTATTTCCCCAAGTGGAGAGACAACATACCATAACCACAATTTCAATAGGTATACAAGAGAAAGTTTAATGAGTCCTATGCTTTCACCTAGGGAAAATGATGTTTTACACTAGTGACTCCTAAATCCCAAAGTTGGGGACTCCTCCAAATTGAGGTAAATGGGAATGAATTGTTTAGTGGCCCTGAAAATTTAGAAAGAGGATGAAATGAGAGAGTGAGAGAGAAGGAGGGAGAGAAAGAGTTGGAAATCGAGTACTCCACATTTCCATCAAGTTTGAATTTTCTTTTAATTTAGGAAGAAAGGACCATGTTTATGTTTTTGATTGGAGAGATAGAGAGGATAAACATGTATTCCTCCTAAGCTTTTATAATTTGGGGAAGTAAAAGTTTTTGTGCCTCCCAGCTCCCAGCAAAGGTATTGCTATTAAGCAGAGTAAAATGAAATGTAAAGATTACATATTTTATCTAGCTGGGAAAAGGCAGTATAGTATGCCTAAAAAATTTCTGAAGTTAAAAAATTGACCTCTTGTTGAAATATTTTGGAAGTAACTTAGTTGTATACTTATATTTGTACTTATAGAAGGCAGCACTAGAGTTTCCTTATTGGTTTGAAATTCCATTAAATATATTGCAAGAGCTTCTAGGTTAAGCTTGATTTAAATTTGCATACATTTTCATATATTTAGCAGAAATAAAAGAAGGCTTGCAGTTACCAGAAAGTCATTAAGGCAATAGTTTCTCAAAGAAGACAGATCTGAAGAAAATATGCGAAAATAAGAAAAAGAACAAGGTGAGCTTATTCTGCCATTCCTTTATACAACTAGAGAGAACGCATTTCCTGAGAAAAAGTGATTTCTTTTGAAAGCACAGAGAAAGAGGCGATTATATTGGTAAATGTAAATTGTGTCTATTAGGCAGGAAAATCTGACATCTGGTTGCAATCTTTTCCTATCTTAAAAAAGGTTAAGCACTAATAATTATTGATGGAAAAGAACATTTGCCACCTGAACCCCCTACCCTTTCTCTCATCAAATTGGGGTTTCATTTGCTGGTATCCTACCATAAAGGTTTATCTGTTTTAAATCTAAAAATTACTTTTTCTCTATTTTCTACATGAAATATGGTTCTTTTATCGCAAGCCAAGTGCATTTTCTTTGGTAATAATTTAATCTCATTTATGCCTGAACTTTTGTTTCCTGAAGAAAATATAACTTGCTAAAATAAAACAAAACCAAAAAAGAATAGATACTTTGTTTTGGGTTCCTGTTATACAGTACTATTGCTAATCTGTTTTGATCATTTTATAGGCCAGAGTTGAACATATTAAATTAAATCATAAATGTGGGGGCAGGTGGGAGAAGAAAACTGATAAACATTGTCATGTTGTTGGTAGAGGGTTTCACATCCTTACTACCTCCATAGCAGTGAATGAAAGAGTTGACAATCTTCCTCTGACCATTCAGGAGGTTAAGGGAATTGCCAATTAATAAGACTTTTATATATGAAGAAAAGGGGGGTGGTTCTTTTCCAATTTTGACTTGACGGAGTTCAGACAATTAACCATCCTCTTGCTTATGGCCTCTGCTCTTGGGTTTGGTCAGTTTTACAAAAGTGGCTCAAATTATTTACCCCCAGGCTTAGGGGGTGGAGAGTAGTGAAAAGCTAGCAGAACTCTGTACTGATTTAGGTTTTTCATGCTTTTTCTTTTGATTCAGTGTTTTATAGTAAGGATAAGTCATATGAGGATCCAAAACTAACAGTCATCTTTTTCATCTCTTTTCCTTATTCTTTTCCTTTCTTCATTTTTGTTTTCCAATGAAAATAGATACCACCTAATAAATTCAGGTACAATTACATATTCTAGCATTATATTAATGTCTTCTCTTAAACTGTTGTGGTGGTGTTTTTTTTTTTGAGGAAAATATCTGTATAAGACTCCAATCTTCTCGCTCTTTCTGACTAATCTAATGGTTAGGTTTCTTTAGCCCTCTCCTGTCAGTCTAACTTCCCAAGTGTAACAGATGCCGCTCTCAAGCTCTCCTTTCTGTGGCTTCTCTTTATTCAGCCTTGAATATTTCTCCCCATGATCTGGGTTTCCATAGAGAGAGGAATAAAAGGGGGGACCATGGTCACAAATCCCCTGCCCCATACAAAATAAAAGAGGCTGATTGAATAGACGACCTCGTCTGGACATGGGAGAAAATTAAATCTATTAGAAGCTACAGTTGCAAAAACTTGGCAACTAATTTTTCATAGACTTCATTTTGTTTTAAATACAAAGTTATCTCTTATAAAATTATTCTCATAGGTAGCTGGCAAATATACACAATTTAATATTACCTTCACCGAGATTTTAAATTTCATTGTTGGCTCTCAAACTGGATTTATACCACCCCCTCTAGAGCTATAGTTTGTATATAATAATAGCTGTTAAACTATGTGGACAGGAGTAGCTAGAAGTTGCTTAGGAGAGGAACTCATGGAGAAGTAAATAAACTTATTTTTAGATAATATGTACATCTCTCTATATATATCCAGGCAGCAGTGGTTTTAATTTTATTCCAAACTACCACAGTGCATATGATTCATTTTTTTCTTGAATCACCTTCACACAAAAATTTTGCACCTCATTTTACAAACTTTGACTTCGATAGGATAATTCAGTTAATTTCTTCTATTAGCATGTCAGATTGACTTTTTTTTACTTCTTTGTGCATCCATTTATTTTTAATCTTGGAATTTACAGTGCTTCTCCTACCAAATAAGATTTGAGGGTGCATATCATTTTCCTGAGCGACAGTTCCCTGGACAATTTCATAGAGCAGAAGGAATTGGAAAATAAATTAAATCCATTGATGTGGTCCTAAACTAGCTTCTATAGAAGCTTGGTCCTAGCTGGGTAGGCCATCCAGCCTCCTTCAGAAAGTTACTACAGCCATGGGTATTATGCTTCTTGTAAATTTCATATTTGAGTGTCGATTGTGAGATATTCTCATTATTCATAAAATTTTGGGTACAAGGAAGCAGTCTGGACTCGGGTGGTGGGAGATTGGAGCTGGGGTTCTGGAAAGCAATGTAAAAGAATGAATTTAAATATGTGCTTTATACTTGAAACTCTTGATGGTAGAGGTTACTCAGAAATTGAAATCCTTCATCTTCACCACAATTTAATTTGGAAGCAGAACAAATTAGATTGGGATTCATAGCAAGATTTTAAATAATTATTTTTATTTTAGTTTAGGTAACATGTTTACCATAGTGTAAACATTTATAACAATGATATACAGTAGCAACATGTATATTTAAAAAATTAACTGAGAGTATGTGTTGAGGGTAGCCATAGGCGGAGAGAAACAGTTTCTGAAAGTGTCAGTGATGAAGCCTTTCTCCTAGTACATGTACATTAATCTCTTTACTCATTCTCTGTGTGAGACATCCATGCCTTTCATAACATCAACCCACAACTAACTCCTCTTATAGTCTTCCTCCTCCTGTTCCTCTTAGAAAATTGTGTGAGGGGGGAAATAAGGGGTTTGTAATGTTCTGGGGGAGAATTAAAAAAGCAGATGGCATTAACATGGCATTAAAGAGACTAACCAATACCAATTTGAACTTAATTCGTTTTATGTGTTAGATCTCTTTGGTTTTTCTTGGATGGGAAGAAAATATTTTTTAGGGAAAAATAATGGAACAGAGAGTAGTAAAAGCATTAGTGTACACTGAATTTTCCAGCAAATACTGGATAATTAAATAAAATATTCATCATAAACCATTTATTTAAATACCCCAGTCTGCAAGAACAACAGTCATGCTAATGAAATCCAATGTCAGTGTGAAAGTGCTGAGGCTTTGTGTAGCTGGAGTGTTGCTGGTTAGAGGATAGAAGACAATAGAGACCCTCACTACAGAGGGAAAGGATTCTTGTTCCCACCATAGCACTGGCAAGGTCACATTGATCCAGTCTCAGTTTCTCTTCTGAGGTCACTTCTTCCTTTGCATTGCTTTTGTCAGCGGTTGAACACTGATCTTATAGGGTCCCAGGAAAAGAGCTCTATAGAGACTGAGCTATTGTGCATTTTCTCTGCATGGCTATCATTTTTCCAAGACCGTAATTTAGGGTGTCTAGGAATCATCATAAGTATTTGCAGTCACTTGTTTTTGTGCTGCAAACCGAGTCCTGTTTTGAGGAATCCAGTTGATGACATAACATAGTCCTCATGTGGAATTACTAATTTTTTATATGTAGTCATGGAATGTTTGTGAATATAAATTACTGTGATGATTCTTTATTTTCTAAGTCATAAATGTATTGGATATTTAACACACAAAAAGGAAAATACAGTTCTAGTTGCATTATCTGTCAAAGGGTGTTTTGGGGTGGTTTACTAAAATTCTGTAGGTCGATAATTCTAGGCATCAGAAAGCCATCTAGTTGAACATTTTATGTCACTTTCATAACCACAGAGCTACTCTAAATTAAACTTTGTCTTCTTTATTGTGGAAGCATTAAAATTTTGATTTTGAAATTATTAGATGGTTCCACTTTTGTTCTTAACTGAGGCAGTGTTTATCTTATATGCCCATTGCTCTTCCTTAGAATCCTAGTACTGCAATTTTGAAAATTAGTTGCCAGCAGATTTCTCATGCTAGATTTGGAAATGTAGATTATTTCCAAGGTATATAAATATTTTTATCTATCATAACTCCCATTCCTAGCCAATTTATGTGAAAAATGTGAAATAAAAGTATTAGGAAAAATTGACTTTGCAAGGAAGTTTTTGGAACCTATTAAAAATTTATTTTGGCTTTGATTGTAATTATTAGTTTTGGTTGATAGGGAATTTGGTCATTAGTGACCTTAAAATCTCCATTTCTTGCAATATTTCTTTCCTTCAATGTCCCTTGAACTTTAATTTTACAAAAGAAGTTTAGCTTTCCTGCTTTGAGAAAAAAATCCTCAATATATTTCACTTTTTGTGTCCTTTTGGGCACATGTCTGGGAGTTTGTGTGTGTTTTAGCTATACTCAAGAAAAAAAATGAAGGTTTTCCTAGTATAATAAGTAATCAGGGGGTCAGAATAACAGTCCAACCTCATTGTGTTTGTACATTTGATTGGCCCACGCCACTGACCACAACTGCATGCGTAGTCTAGTAAGATAACTAAGTAGTTAATCTTTGATAACTAGTTAAGAGTCATTTGTTATCTGACAGTTATGTTTTACTTAATCACTATTATGTTGATATAGAAATATTCTAAGTTAAAATTTGCAATCAACATTGTTTTACAGCAAAAATCATTACAGAACTACCATTAAACAGTTCATTGACCTATATATGCTTTCTCCAAACTGCAGAGTTAGAACTAGATGAAATCAAGGATTTCCTCTAGACCAAATCTTCTGCCTGATCGGTACAGGAGGAGGCATATTTGAGCAATAGCTGAATTACTTCTTTTTAGAGTAGACTAGCTAAAATGCTAATATGAAGCTTAGCTGCTGAACTTGGCTTTAGTTTCCAAAATGCATCTTGGTTATTGGTAGTTGGCCAGGAGACTTTGGGGTCTGAAACAGAGTTTCACTTTTAAGATAACTCTTTAGATACCAATTCATTTAGCAAAATTGGTTCCATTCTGGGACCAAAGTGAAAGTACAATGGGTAGGGCATCTTTTTGCTGAAGACCAACCTTGACTCGATCCCCTACATGGTTCCCTGTGCTCCACCAAGATCAACTCCTAAGCATAGAGCCAGGAGTCATTCCTGAGCACTGACAGCTTTGGTCCAGAAAATAAAAAGGAGGGTCTAGTCTTATAACAGAATAGTTGACAAGAGGGACTTATTTTGACAGTTTCCCTCACTGTTTTTCTTCCTCAGTTTGTCATACTATGTCATAAATAGGATCCACAGAATAGAAGCCAGACTCATTTACAAGGGTTAGAGGTAGAGAGGAAGTCAGGATCTTGAAGAGCTGATAGCAAATTAGTTGTGTGAGTTCTGTGATTTTGGGGGTGGTTTGTGTTTGTTTCTTTTGGGGTTCTCAGTACTTGGGCCATTTAATTGATTATCCATGTTACTGGACAGTTTCTTAATATCTTCTGGTGGATCCCTTCAACATTCCTAAGCACAATGCTCTCCTATCTAGGTCTGCACAAAGTTTAAATGCTCATGATAATTATCTCTCAGGAGTAAAGGCCCAACACTTTGACTACCAAATTCTATATGCTACATAACTGATAAAATTACTTAGTTCACCTAATAAGTTCAAATAATAAATATTTCCAATTGTCCATAAAAAGGAAAACTTCCTGTTTTTTAAAGATTCTAATAATTGACAAGATCAAGAGAGAATTTGGGCTTGTAATAGAAAGAAGTTTTGGATTGTGTCCAAGAGATAAAGAATGGATTAAGGTGCTTACCTTGCATGGGACCCACCCCAGTTTGATCTCCCCATAACATGTGATCCAGCAAGAACTAGGAGTAAGCCTTGAGAAATGACAGGAATGATCCCTTAGTCAAGACTGGAGTAATCCCTGAGCACTGCTCGCTATGGCCTAAAAACAAAACAATGACAACAAAAAAGGATGCCTAATCTAAATATACACATGTCTTTTTGTCCCTCCAAGGTAGTCATTTCAATTTTATCAAATAACAGTAAAAACGAAGCTCCTCCCCACTTACATGCTTCTTATTACTACTTACTTATTTCTTACAGATTGAAATTTCTGTTTCAGTGGAACTATACTTGAATCATAGATATTTCCTTAGGCATTTGATACAAACATATATGCCCACGTTGAACAAATCTGTTACACAAGCATTTGTGATTTGTGTGTGCATATGTATGTGTGTGAGAGAGGGGGGGAAAGAGAAGAAAAGGAGTGGGAGTGAGGAGGAAAAAGAGGATAAGGAAAAGGTGAAAAAAGAAAGGTTTACAAGACTGCAGCTGGAGAGATAGTATAGCACTTACCTTGCATCAAGCTAATTGAGGTTTGAGCCTCAGTGCTATGTACAGTCTTGGAGCCCAGCCAGGATTGATCCCTGAGCCGAAAGCCAGTAGTAAATTCTGAGAACCCCTGGGTGTGACCACAAACAAACAAAACAAATTACATGACTAAAACTTTGTGTACCAATGAACAAACTAATTTGAATGTAAAAAAGATATGGATTCTGGTATGGATCTTAGACCTGCAGAATCTGAAGAAGTTTGATTTTATTTTAATAAGTATAAGTATTTGACAGTCTTGTAAAGATGGAATTGTTCTCAACAGGCATATTAGGGATGGAGAGAAGCAATGCATCTTGTGCCCTTTCTTTACTCCTCAGAGTAGGGTAGCCCCACTTTCAAGCATTTTCAAATATACTTTCTCATTGTTGTGAACATGAAAAGTTTTCTAAAATTTTCTAAACTGGGGAAGTTTTCAGAGTTTTCTGAGATGAAGGAAAAAAGAAGTCTCACACCAAAAGAAATGCTTTGGAGAAAAAGAGAATATTTTAGAATCAAACTTATAAAACACTTTTAATGATAAGATCACTAAAATTATAAATACATTTATTCTTTTTATGGCTTTATAGCAGTCTCATATACAAAAGTGTGTTTAAAACTATTTAATAGTTTATGTTACCATATTTAATTTATTTATTTATTTATTTATTTATTTATTTTTGGTCACACACAGTGATGATCAGGCGTTAGTCTTGGCCCTGCACTCAAGAATTACTCTTGGCAGTGCTCGGAGGACTATATGGGGTGCTAGAATCGAACCCGGATTGATCGCGTGCAAGTTAAACACCTTACCCGCAGTACTATTGCTCCAGCCCCATGTTACCATATTTAAAAGGAGTGATATCTGTACATGCTATGAAAGGAAATAAGAATTTAGTTATTGTAAGGTATGGGTAGATGTTTTGGAGCAATACCATGAAGTTTAGAATAAAAAGAAGTGCAGTTAACTTTTAACAGTTTTAAGTGTTTTTATAAATCTTCCTAATACCTACTTAGAAATATATATGTATATATATAACATGCAGATAAAAATTGCCTTCCTCAAATGATGCTTATTTTTGTATATGATTATTGAAAATAAATAATGAACATGAAATGAGCTAGTTCTGTGATGGATGAAGATCTATCAACTGATGAGATCTATGTTAAAGAATTCTTGGCCTACATACATATATATGGAAACTTCAGATAGATGTATTGGAGTTATTTCTGATTTGTTGGAACTGCAAATTGTTTTGAAATGACTAGTAGTAGATAAGTAGATTACAAGTAAAACTAGTGAATTGAGCTGATTCTGTTTCAATTTAATTTATGTTTTATAGTTAGTTTAGCTTTCTATTTGATTGCCTTAGTAATGTGAATTGCCTACAGCTGCTGATGTTACAGCGTTAATTCTGTTTTAAAGGTCATGTAAACATGTGCCTGCAGCACAAGAAATGCAAATTCAATTCCCTTTTAGTGTTTCTTCATATTCCCTTCACAGCCTTTACCTAGAAAATTAGTGGGATTTAATGTAAGACTATTTTAATGTTATGATTTCATTAAAATCCATTTCAATACTTTACTGTTCTTTTTTTCAGGGTAAAGAAGTCTTCCACTACTTTTGAATGCATAGCTCATGGAACATATGTCATTCATACTAGAGGTAAAACAAACGTTTTGTTAAACTCTATTTGTATTTTCAGTTTTTTAAATAATAAAGAACTGAGAAAATTAGCTTCCCATAGCTCAGACAAAAAGGACAAGAATTAAATGCTCAAAAACATTTGGATTGCAGTAAAGAGGTTGAGAATACTGTGCTTATTTGTAGGAATTTATAGTCACAAGAAGTTTTGTAATATAAACGCATGTTTAAAACAAACTGTGGAAATTTACATACAAGAGGTACTACATGAAAAATATCATGTTAAGCGAAATGAGTCAGAAAAAGAAGGATAGACATAGAAAGATTGCATTTATCTGGGGAACATAAAGTAACAAAATAGGAGACTAACACCCAAGAATAGCTGAGGTAAGTACCAGGCGGTTTACTCCATGGCTTTGAGGCCAGCCACACATGCTAAGGGAAAAGGCAGCTCAGATAGAGAAGGGAGCACCAAATAAAGGGTGTCGGGAGGATCCTCCCAGGATGGGAGAAGCATGCTGAAAGTAGACTATAGACCAAACATGATTGCCACTCAGTGCCTCTTTTGCAAACCACAACACCCAAAAGGAGGGAGAGATCAAAGGGGAATGCCCTGCCACAGAGGCAGGGTGGGATGGGGGGATGGGGGATGGGAGGGATAGTGGGATCCGTGGTGGTGGGAAATGGGCACTGGTGGAGGGATGGGTATTTGATCATTGTATAATTGAAACCCAAGCACAAAAATTTGTAAGTCTACAACTGTACTTCATGGTGTTTCACTAATAAAAATTAAAAAATAAATAAATAAATAATGAACTGTAGAAAGTATCTAGAGTAAAAGCGACTTTCAAATTCCGAGGTGAGCATAATGGTCAATAATGGTCAATACTACTCTAATCATGTTCGGATCACGGTCCTCCCGTTGTTCATCAATTTGCTTGAGCGGGCCCAGTAATGTCTCCATCATGAGACTTGTTGTTACTGTGTTTGACATATCAAATCCGTCATGGGTAGCTTGCCAGGCTCTGCTGTGCGGGCGAGATACTCTCAGTAGCTTGCTGGGCTCTCCAAGAGGGGCAGAGGAATCGAACTCGGGTCGGCCATGTTGGCCACGTGTAAGGCAAACTGCCCTACCGCTGTGCTATGTTTAAACTAATCATGTTACCTAACTAAAATAAAATATTTTTTAAAATAAATTATAAAAATAACAGGGTTAGAAAAATGGAAACAACTAAAATAGAATTAAAAACATGTTTAAGTTATACAAAATTAATATAAAAGCATGAGACTGTTACTTCAAGGTCTACAAATAGTACTTTCTCTGTAGTTGCTTTTGTAGCATTTTAAATGTATAATAGACTCTTGAGATGAATTCATTATGCCTCTAAATTTCTAACATATTTACTTTAAGAAATTCAATATATCTTTAAAAATCAAAAAATTATTAGTGGAACACAGTCATTTGGGGCTAGGGAATTGGAGCTTTAAACATACAACTTGAAATAAAGTGGAAAATTTAACCTAATGTTTGCCAAAACGCTATTGTTTTGTTTTAGTTTATTACTTTTTTGTTCATTTATATTCAATCTAAAATTCATTTGCAATGCACGGCAGTTAGAAATAATTTTATCAGGCATCTTTCTAGTTAAATTGTATTGGCCAGGTGATAAAATTTATATTTTATACAAATTTAAATAAAATATGAATAAAATTGATATTCTAATATCATATTAGATATTAGAAATGAAATGAAAGTTTACATAAATGAAGACAAGTATGTTGACTTTTAAAATGTAGCTTTACTTGGTATTAATGTACAGTAATATAAAAGTTTATTTTCATCTTTGTTCTATATTTGTGTTTAAAAAAGAATGTTACCCACACCACATTAGTAATTTTGATGCCTACAGGGGAAACGATCAGGGCCATGAAAATTCTTAGCAGTTGATATTCAATATTTTTGCTATAGTTTCACATTTACATTTGTCCCCTTTTAAGCAATTATTTTTCTGCTCTTATCACAACATATTACATTTCTATTTAAACTTTAAAACATAGCTACATTTTCATTAATTCTTTGAACTCTAAAAATAAAATACTGCAACCGGACATCCAATAGGTAAAACTCAGCATGAACCTAAGCTTTGTTTCTGTAATTTGACTTATGTCTTATGCCAGTATAAATTAGAAGTAAAATTTTGTACAGAAAGATTGTTTTTGTTGGTATTTTTATGTAATATTTGTATTAACGTACATATGTTCTTAGGATTTAATCACAGTAAAGAAAGCTTCATTACATACAAATTATCAATATTTAGCAACGTGTTTGCCTTTGATATAATTTGTTAAACTATGCGGATGTTTTCTTGCTTAAGGAGATTAAATTGTACGATGATGCAAGCTTTATATATTTGGATTTTTCATTTGTGCAATGAATACTAATGAGAAAATTTCTAGTTCTAATCCTGACTTAAAACTTTAAAAACTCTGCTCACCAAAGGATTTCTTTAAATAGATCAATAAATAAAATAAGACTCCCAAACCAGATCACTCTCAAGTGTTTATGTACCACTCATTTGTCTATGTGCATTTGGTATAATCTTAGATAATAATGCATCAGCTTCAGTGTAGGTACTGATGATGCATAAGAATACATCCTTTGATGATGTATAAGAATAGTTTTATTATTAGAAAATACAGTTTCTCATTGTGGAAAATTAGCTATTACATGTCTACATGCCCTTTTACCAAAAGTGAACCTTATTCTTGTGTGAGTATCATGTATCTCATGAAAGTGGGTTGCTTGATTAGCTGAACAACAACAACAACAAATAGACATTAGAAAATGAAACAAATAAAAAACCTTTGTCTTTTGCATCTAATCCAGGCATACTGTTATCCATTTTATCGTTAAAAGCCATTCCTTTTTAAATTAAATGCATATACACCACATTCACTGAAAAAAACCCAAGCTGGTACTTTTTAAAGCAGTTAAGCATAGCATCACTTATCTCCTGATTGCTATCTGCAGCGTATTTCAACATTTTCCAGTACCCTATAGGTTTCCTCATTGAACAATGGCACCTTCTATTTGTGTTCAGAGAATGAGTGATTAGAACACCAGCAAGTTATATAGTAGTTTTTGGCTGATTTTATTGATGTTGCCAAATGGGAACACAGCTTCAAATAAAAATAGATTTCTAAGTGACTTTGATAACCTAAACGTGGCATTATGAAGCACTGAACACTTGTGAAATCATTCATGTATGACAATTATATGTGACAACTATACAAAGTTTACACATTTATTTAAATAAATTATTTAAAAGAGAAACACAATGTACATAAAAAAGAACAACCTCATATTTCCAAATAATATATGTTCTTGTGTGATCAACTACATGTATTTCTTTATTATCTTCTTATATAACAAGTTATTTCCCACCTCTTTTATTCCACTCCTAGTATTTGGTATTTGATCATTTCTCTAAGTCCGTGACTAAACCAATCTCTTTTCATGAAGCAGATAAATAGAGAACATCAAAGTAACTTCAGGTAATTAACAGCTGAGGGGAATATAATCTAAACCATGGGCCCTGTTTTGCACCCAGCCTGGCTTTTTGAGCCAGCCGGCAAGGGAGTGCCGATTCCCTATAGGATCTAAATCTGCTTTCTCTGAACAGCACTGCCAGGGCTCCAGTTATCACATCTGCATTTCAAACACCAAGGCTCTGGCATTAATTATTAATTAGCCTACAGTCACCCTGGAGGATTCAAGTTCCAGTCTGCACATACTTATTCATTGACCTCTATCTTAGTTTTTGTTGGGGGGAAAATTCAATAGAATGCTTAATAATTTCCTGACTCGCAGACCTTCTGTTCTAGTTTCATAGAGGTTAACATATATTACAAGAGGGAATAATAACAGAGTGACTCTAAAAATTGTTTACAGTAGAATGCCTTGTCCAAAGTTGAAGATAGAGAAGAGTGAAATGATTCACAGACATTACTGAATGTTGAACTGTAATTTTTTAATATTCAACATATTGACTGATTAGCTGCTATTTTTTTAAATTAGGTGGTAAAGTCATGGAACAATCCTGTTATTAGTGTGAAGCAGCAGAAATTAAAAAATAAATTTTATCCTTAGAAAATTCATATACATGGTGAATGAAATTAGTGATTGGTCTATATTAAAGAAGAAATTTCTATCAAAACCATAAACACAAAATGTGTTTTTGTTTTATTTTATTGTATTTAACTTTTAAATTTTTATTAGTGAAACACTATGAGGTACAGTTGTGGACATTACAAGTTTTTGTGCTTCAGTTTCATTTATACAATGATCGAGTCCCCATCCCTCCACCAGTGCCCATTCTCCACCACCAATGATCCCAGTAGCCCTTCCACCCCTCCCTCCCATCTCCCCATGCTGCCTCTGTGGCAGGGCCTCCCTTGTGTTCTCTCTCTCCTTTTGGTTGCTGAGGTATACAAAAGGGGCATTGAGTGGAAATCATGTTCTGTCTAAAGTCTACTTTGAGCATGGATCTTCCATCCTGGGAGGATCCTAACAACACCTTTTACTTGGTGTTCCCTTCTCTATCTCCCCTAGCATGTGTGGCTGGCCTTCAAGCCATGGAGTAAACCTCCGGGTACTTATCTCGACTATTCTTGGGTGTTAGTCTCCTATTTTGTTACTTTATATTCTGTGTGTCCCTCTATTTCTGACTCATTTCATCTAGCATGATACTTTCCATGTAGTACCATTCATATGTAAATTTCATGACTTCATCTTTTCTAACAGCTGCATAGTACTCCACTGTGTAGATGTACCAAAGTTTCTTTAACCAGGCATCTGTTTTCGGGCACTCGGGTTTTTTCCAGATTTTGGCTATTGTGAACAGTGCAGCAATGAACAAAGAAGTGAAGATGTAATTTTAACTATATTGTTTTGCCTCTCTGGGATATATTCCCAGGAGTGGTATTAATGGGTCAAATGAGAGCTCAGTTTCTAAATTTTTGAGAATCGTCCAAATTGTTTTCCAAAAGTGCTGAACCGGTCGGCACTCACACCAGTAGTGAGTGAAGGAGAGTCCCTTTCTCGCCACATCCGTGCCAACACCAGCTGCTTTTGTTCTTTTGGATGTGGGCCAGTCTCTGTGGTGTGAGATGATATCTCATTGTTGTTTTGATCTGCATCTCCCTGATGATTGGTGATGTAGAGCATTTTCTCATGTGCTTTTTAGCCATTTTGATTTCTTCTTTGCGAAAGTTTCTGTTCATTTCCTCGCCCCATTTTTTTGATGGGGTTAGATGTTTTCATCTTTTGGAGTTCAGTGCTTTTCATATCCTTGATATCAACCACTTATCAGATGGGTATTGGATGAATATTCTTTCCCATTCTGTAGATTGTCTTTGTATGTTGGTAACTATATCTTTTGAGGTCCAGAAGCTTCTTATTTTAAGATAGTCCCATTTGTTTATCCCTATTTCCAATTGTTTGGTCAGTGGAGTGTAGTCTTTGAAGATACCGTTGGCCGCAATATCATGGAGGGTTTTGCCGAACTTGTCTTCAATGTACCTTATGGATTTTAGCCTGATGTTGAGATCTTCAAATCATTTTGATCTGACTTTTGTGCATGGTATTAGGCCGAGTCTAAGCCCATATTTTGCATGTGTAAGTCCAGTTATGCCAGCACCATTTATTTAAAAGGCTTTCCTTGCTCCACTTCACATTTCTTGCTTCCGTAAAAAAGATTAGATGTTCATACATTTCGGGTTGTGTGTACGGATATTCCACCCTATTCCATTGGTCTGCTGACCTACCTTTGTTCCAGTACATGCTGTTTTAATTATTACCGCTTTGTAGTAGAGTTTGAGTTTGGGGACGGTACTGCCTCCCCACGTCTTTTTACAAAGAATTGCTTTAGCTATTCGTGTGCGCTTGTTTTTCCATATGAATTTCAGGAGTGCTTGATATATTTCTTTGAAGAATTTCATGGGTATCCTTATAAGGATCGCATACAATCTGGTAATGCTTTGGAGAATATTGCCATTTTGATAACGTTAATTCTTCCTATTCATGAGCAGGGGATATGTTTCAATTTCCTCATGTCTTCTTTTACTTCATGTAGTAGCATTCTGTAGCTTTCATCGTAGAGGTCCTTTACCTCTTTAGTTTGACTGATTCCGAGGTATTTGATTTTCTAGGGTGCGATTCTGAACAGGATTGTTTTTTTATGTCACTTTACTGTTTGTCATTATTTGCATATAGGAAGGCCATGGATTTTGGGGCATTAATTTTATAGCCTGCAACTTTACTGTACAAGTCTATTATTTCTAAGAGTTTCTCAGTAGAGGATTTAGGATTTTCGAGATATAGTATCATAGCATCTACAAATAGTGAGAGCTTAAATTCTTCCTTCTCTATCTGGATGTCTTTAATATCGTTTTCTTGCCTTATTGGTACTGCAAGTACTTCCAGTACTATATTGAACAGAAGTGGTGATAGTGGGCATCCTTGTCTTGTCCCTGATCTTAGAGGAAAGACCCTTAATTTTTCCCCATTGAGGATAATGCTTACCATGGGTTTGTCGTAGATGGCTTTGATTATCTTGAGGAAAGTTCTTCAAAATCCATTTTGGTGAGAGTTTTCATCATAAACCGGTGCTGGATCTTGTCAGAAGGTTTTTCTGCATCTGTTGATATGGTCTTATTGATTTTATCTTTACTTTTGTTGATATGATGGATTATGGTGATTGATTTCCGAATGTCAAACCGTCCTTGCATCCCCATGATTAATCCCACTTGGTTGTTGTGTATGATCTTATTGATGCCTTGTTGGATTCTATTTGATAATATGTTTTTGGGATTCTTTGCATCCGTGTTCACCAGGGATATTGGCCTATAGTTTTCTTTTTTTTCAAATTCCTAGAAAAGCTTGAGGAGAACTGGTAGAAGGTCTTCTTTAAGTGCTTGGAAGAATTCAATAGTGAATCCATCTTGGTCTTGGCTTCTTTTTTGGGAAAAATTTTGATTAACTATTCAATTCCCTTGATATGAATGAGTCTGTTCAGGTATTCCAAGTCTTTTTTGTTCAATCTTTTGAGATTATAGGAATCCAGGAATTTGTCCATTTCTTCTTGGTTCTCTTGTTTTGTGGCATACAGACTCTCAAAGTAGTCTCTGATGATCTTTTGAATTTCATTGGTTTCTGTTGTGATGCTCCTTTTTACATTTCTTTTTCAGAATATTAGGGTTCTTTCTCTCTTTCTTTGTGAGTCTTGTTAGTGGTTTATCAATCTTGTTTATTTTCTCAAAGAACTAGCTCTAGGGTACAATATGGAAAGTATCATGCTAAGCGAAATGAGTCAGAAAGAGAGGGATAGACATAGAAAGATTGCATTCATCTGGGGGATATAAAGTAACAAAGTATGAGATTAATACCCAAGAATAGCTGAGATCAGCACCAGGAGGATTACTCCATAACTTAGAGGCCAGCCGGGTATCCTAGAGGAAAGGGTAGTTCAGATAGAGAAGGGAGCACCAAATAAAGTATGTTTGGAGGATCCTCCCAGGAGGGGAGATGCATGTCGAAAGTAGACTATGGACTGAACATGTTTGCCACTCAATGCCTCTTTTGCAGACCACAACACCCAAAAGGAGAGAGAGAACACAGGGGATTGCCCTGCCACAGAGACAGGGGGGATGGGGGGATGGGGGTGGGAGGGATATTATCCATGGTGGTGGAAAATGGGCACTGGTGGAGGGATGGGTATCTGATCATTGTATAATTGAAACCAAAGCACAAAAAATTGTAAATCTACAACTTTAAAAAAATAAAATAAAATAAAGGGAAAAAAAAAAAAGAACTAGCTCTAGGTTTCATTGACCTTTCAGTTTGTTTTTTTTGGTTTTCATGTCGTTAATTTCTGCTCTAAGTTTTATTACTTCTTTCCTTCTGCCAAATTTTAGTTCCTTTTGTTTGGTTTTTTCTAAGATCTTTACCTCCGAGTTAGGTTATTCATGTAGGCCCTTTCTTCCTTCTTTAGGAATGCTTGCAACGCTATAAATTTTCGTCTTAGCATGACTAGCTGCATCCCATAGGTTCTGGTAGCTCAGGTCTTCATTCTCATTTGTTTCCAGGTCTCTTTTGATTTTGTTCTTAACTTCCTTCCTGACCCACTTGTTGTTCAAGATTGAGTTGTTTATTTTCCATGTGTTTGTTTTTTTTCGAGGTGTCTTTGTTTGATTCGCTTCTATCTTCAGTGCATCATGGTCTGAAAAGATTGTTGATACTACTTCTATCTTCTTGATTCTATTGAGGTATGTTTGTGACCTACCTCGTTACCTATGTTGAAAAATGTTCAGTCTGCACTGGAGAAGAATGGGTATTCTTTCCTTTTAGGGTGTAAAGCCCATATATAGGTCTATTAGCCCTCTCTCTTCTATTTTTCCTTCAAAGTCAATGTTTTCTTGTTGAGATTTGTTCTTGTTGATCTATCCAGAAATGATAAAGCCATCTTGAAGTCTCCGAGTACTAATGTGTTGCTAGCAATGTCCTCCTTTAATTTTGTTATCAGTTGTTTTAAGTATTTAGCTGGTCCCTCATTCGATGTGTACACAAGAGGGCTAACATAAGAATTATTGGAGTCCCAGAGGTACAGGAAGAAAACCCTGATGAAGAAGAAACTGTCAAAGACATCATTGCTACAACGTTTCCAGAGCTGAAGAAAACTTGTGACCACATTCAGGAGGCCCGAAGGGTACCAGCTAGAAGAAATCCGAATAAAAATACCCCAAGACACATTCTGATCAAAATGACCAAAACCTTAGACAAAGACAAAATTCTGAAAGCAGCAAGATCGAAGAAAGAAATCTCTTACAAAGGAGCATTCTTAAAATTCACAGCTGATTTTTCTGATGAAACCCTCATGGACGAAAAACAGTGGTGGGACATAGTGAAAAAACTCAATGAAATAAATGCCTCTCCAAAAATACTTTACCCAGCGAGACTCTCATTCATAATAGAAGGAAGAACACACAGTTTCACAGACAAACAACAGCTCAGGAACTTCATAGACTCAATACCCTGGTTATAAGAACAACTAAATGGGCTAATTTAAGGCAAGAAAGGCCCCTCAAATACACCAAATTTCAACAGAACAATGGGAGAAAATCCCATAACAATAATCTCTCTCAATGTCAATGGGCTAAACGCACCAACTAAAAGACATAGAGTAGCAGGGTGGATTAGAAAATTGAACCCAACATTCTTCTGCCTGCAAGAAACACATCTCAATAGTGAAATCAAACACAGACTCAGAGTCAAAGGCTGGGAAGCAATCCTACAGGCAAACAGCTCCCATAAAAAAGCTAGGGTAGCCATCCTAATATCAGACCATATCGATTTTAGAGTGAAGAATGTCATAAGAGACAGTGAAGGCCTTTTCCTATTGAACAAAGGATGAGTACAACAGGAAGAACTTACAATAATAAATGTATATGCACCTAATGAGAGACCAGCAAAGTACTTAAAACAACTACTCATAGATTTGGAAAAAGACATCAATAGCAACACAATACTAGTGGGAGACTTCACCACCGCTTTGTCACCTCTTGATAGATCAACCAGATCAAGCTTAGCAAGGACATACTTCATCTGAGTGAAACAATGGAAGAAAGGGACTTAGTAGATATATACAGGACACTTCATCCACAAAAAGCTGAATACACATTCTTCTCAAGCGTACATGGAACATTCTCCAAGATAGACCACATGCTGAGCCACAAAACATGCCTCCATAAAATTAAGAAGGTAGAGATTGTATCAACAATCTTCTCAGACCATAATGCGCTGAAATTAGAAGTAAATCACACACAAAAACAGAAAACTAAATCAAACACCTGGAAATTAAACAGTGCACTATTGAACAACGAGTGGATTAGACAGGAAATCAAAGAGGAAATCAAAAGATTCCTAGAAACGAATGAAAATGAGAACACGAGTTACCAAAACTTATGGGACACAGCAAAGGCTGTTTTAAGAGGAAAGTTTATAGCTCTACAAGCATTCCTCAGGAAGGAGGAGCGAGCACACATAAGTAACCTAACCTCACAGCTTAAGAGCTTGGAGAAGGACCAAAAAAAGGAGCACAACCCGAACAGGAGAAAGGAAATAATAAAACTCAGAGCAGAGATTAACGAGATGGAAACCCAAAAAACAATCCGAAAGATCAATGAAACCAAGAGCTGGTTCTTTGAGAAAATTAACAAGATCGATAAGCCTCTAGCAAAACTCACAAAGAAAGGGAGAGAGAAAACCCTAATAAACCGAATCAGAAATGAAAAGGGGGTCATTACAACAGAAACCACAGAAATTCAGAGGATCCTCAGGGAGTACTTTGAGAAGCTTTATGCCACGGAACATCAAAACCTCGAGAAAATGGATAAATTCCTAGACTCCTACAGACTCCCAAGGTTGAACCAAGAAGACCTGGAATACCTGAACAGACCTATCACCATCAAGGAAATTGAAATGGTAATAAAAAGTCTCCCCAAGCACAAAAGTCCTGGCCCAGATGGATTCACTAGTGAATTCTTCCAAATCTTTAAAGAGGACTTACTCCCAATACTCTTTAAGCTTTTCCACGAAATTGAAATATCAAAAACACTTCCAAACAGTTTCTACGAAGCAAATATCACACTGATACCAAAATCAGACAGAGATACCACAAAGAAAGAGAATTACAGGCCGATATCCCTGATGAACACAGATGCAAAGATCCTCAACAAACTACTAGCAAATAGAATCCAACTACTCATCAAAAAGATCATACACCATGACCAAGTAGGATTCATCCCAGGGATGCAAGGATGGTTCAACATTCGGAAATCAATCAACATAATCCACCATATCAACAAAAGAAAAGATAAAAAGCATATGATCATATCAATAGATGCAGAGAAAGCATTTGATAAGATCCAGCACCCCTTTATGATGAAAACCCTAGCCAAAATGGGTATAGAGGGGACCTTCCTCAACATAATTAAAGCCATCTACCACAAGCCTACAGCAAGCATCATCCTCAATGGGGAAAAACTGAGAGCCTTCCCTCTAAGATCAGGGACGAGACAGGGATGCCCACTCTCTCCACTGCTGTTCAATATAGTACTGGAAGTACTTGCAATAGCGATTAGGCAGGAAAAAGATATTAAGGGCATTCAGGTAGGAAAGGAAGAAATCAAGCTCTCACTATTCGCAGATGATATGATACTCTACTTAGAGAACCCAATAACTTCCACCAAAAAACTCTTAGAAACAATAGACTCGTATAGTAAAGTTGCAGGTTATAAAATCAATACCCAAAAGTCCATGGCTTTCCTATACGCAAACAGTGAGAGAGAAGAAAGCAACATGAAAAAAACAATCCCATTCACAATTGTGCCCCAGAAAATCAAGTACCTAGGAATCAGCTTAACTAAGGAAGTAAAGGACCTGTACAAAGAAAACTACAAAACGCTACTTCAGGAAATAAAAGAGGACATGAGGAAATGGAAAGATATCCCCTGCTCATGGGTCGGGAGACTTAACATTGTCAAAATGGCAATACTACCGAAAGCATTGTATAAATTCAATGCAATCCCTATAAGGATACCCATGACATTATTCAAAGAAATGGAGCAAACACTCTTGAAATTTATATGGAACAATAAGCCCCCACGAATAGCTAAAGCAATTCTTGGGAAAAAGAAAATGGGAGGAATTAACCTCCCGAACTTCAAACTGTACTACAAAGCAGTAATAATTAAAACAGCATGGTACTGGAACAAAGGCAGAACTGCAGACCAATGGAACAGGGTTGAATACACTGACATCTCTCCTCAATCATATGCTCATCTAATCTTTGATAAAGGTGCAAGTAATGTGAAGTGGAGTAATGAAAGCCTCTTTAATAAATTGTGTTGGCATCACTGGACGGCTACATGCAAAAAAATAGGCTCAGAACTCTGCCTAACACCATGTACAAAAGTAAGATCAAAATGGATTAAAGACCTCAACATCAGACCAGAAACCATAAGGTACATTGAAGATAAAGTTGGCAAAACCCTCCATGACATTGAAGCTAATGGTATATTCAAAGATGCCACGCCACTGGCCGAGCAAGTGAAAACAGAGATAGATAAATGGGACTATCTTAAACTAAGAAGCTTCTGCACCTCCAAAGAAACAGTGACCAAAATACAAAGACAGTCTACAGAATGGGAAAGGATATTCACCGAATACACATCTGACAAGGGGTTGATATCCAGGATATACAAAATACTGGTTAAACTCCACAAGAAGAAAACATCCAACCCCATCCAAAAATGGGGCAATGAAATGAACAGAAACTTTCTCAAAGAAGAAATCCGAATGGCAAAAAAGCACATGAGAAAATGCTCTACATCATTAATCATCAGGGAGATGCAGATCAAAACCACAATGAGATACCATCTCACACCTCAGAGACTGGCCCAAATTCAAAAGAACAAAAGCAACCGATGCTGGCGTGGATGTGGCGAGAAAGGGACACTCCTTCACTGTTGGTGGGAATGTCCACTGGTTCAGCCCTTCTGGAAAACAGTATGGACGATTCTCAAAAAATTAGAAATTGAGCTCCCATTTGACCCAGCAATACCACTCCTGGGAATATATCCCAGAGAGGCAAAAATGTATAGTCGAAGTGACATCTGCACGTGTTTGTTCATTGCAGCCCTCTTTACAATAGCCAGAAACTGGAAGAAACCTGAATGCCCAAGAACAGATGACTGGTTAAAGAAACTTTGGTACATCTACACAATGGAGTACTATGTAGCTCTTAGAAAAGATGAAGTCATGAAATTTACATACAAGTGGTACAATATGGAAAGTATCATGCTAAGCGAAATGAGTCAGAAAGAGAGGGATAGACATAGAAAGATTGCATTCATCTGGGGGATATAAAGTAACAAAGTATGAGATTAATACCCAAGAATAGCTGAGATCAGCACCAGGAGGATTACTCCATAACTTAGAGGCCAGCCGGGTATCCTAGAGGAAAGGGCTATTCAGATAGAGAAGGGAGCACCAAATAAAGGATGTTTGGAGGATCCTCCCAGGAGGGGAGATGCATGTCGAAAGTAGACTATGGACTGAACATGTTTGCCACTCAATGCCTCTTTTGCAGACCACAACACCCAAAAGGAGAGAGAGAACACAGGGGATTGCCCTGCCACAGAGACGGGGGGATGGGGGGATGGGGGTGGGAGGGATATTATCCATGGTGGTGGAAAATGGGCACTGGTGGAGGGATGGGTATCTGATCATTGTATAATTGAAACCAAAGCACAAAAAATTGTAAATCTACAACTTTAAAAAAAATAAAATAAAATAAAGGGGAAAAAAAAAAGAGGAAAGTTTATAGCTCTACAAGCATTCCTCAGGAAGGAGGAGCGAGCACACATAAGTAACCTAACCTCACAGCTTAAGAGCTAGGAGAAGGACCAAAAAAGGAGCACAACCTGAACAGGAGAATGGAAATAATAAAACTCAGAGCAGAGATTATCGAGATGGAAAACCAAAAAACAAACCGAAAGATCAATGAAACCAAGAGCTGGTTCTTCGAGAAAATTAACAAGATCGATAATCCTCTATCAAAACTCACAAAGAAAGGGAGAGAGAAAACCCTAATAAACCGAATCAGAAATGAAAAGGGGGTCATTACAACAGAAACTACAGAAATTGAAAGGATCCTCAGGGAATACTTTGAGAAGCTTTATGCAACGGAACATCAAAACCTCGAGGAAATGGATAAATTCCTAGACTCCTACAGACTCCCAAGGCTGAACCAAGAAGACCTGGAATACCTGAACAGACCTATAAGCATCAAGGAAATTGAAATGCTAATAAAAAGTCTCCCCAAGCACAAAAGTCCTGGCCCGGATGGATTCACTAGTGAGTTCTTCCAAATCTTTAAAGAGAATTTTCTCCCAATCCTCTTTTTAAGCTTTTCCATGAAATTGAAATATCAAAAACACTTCCGAACAGTTTCTACGAAGCAAATATCACACTGATAACAAAAGCAGACAGAGATACCACAAAGAAAGAGAATTACAGACCGATATCCCTGATGAACACAGATGCAAAGATCCTCAACAAACTATTAGCAAATAGAATCCAACTACTCATCAAAAAGGTCATACACCATGACCAAGTAGGATGCATCCCAGGGATTCAAGGATGGTTTAACATTCGGAAATCAATAAACATAATCCATCATACCAACAAAAGAAAAGATAAAAAGCATATGATTATATCAATAGATGCAGAGAAAGCATTTGACAAGATCCAGCACCCCTTTATGATAAAAACCCTAGCCAAAATGTGTATAGAGGGGACTTTCCTCAACATAATTAAAGCCATCTACCACAAGGCTACAGCAAGCATCATCCTCAATGGGGAAAAACTGAGAGCCTTCCCTCTAAGATCAGGGATGAGATAAGGGAGATAAGGATGCCCACTATCTCCACTGCTGTACAATATAGTACTGGAAGTACTTGCAATAGCGATTAGGCAAGAAAAATATATTAAGGGCATTCAGGTAGGAAAGGAAGAAATCAAGCTCTCACTATTCACAGATGATATGATACTATACTTAGAGAATGCAACAACCTCCACCAAAAAACTCCTAGAAACAATAGACTTGTATAGTAAAGTTGCACGCTACAAAATCAATACCCAAAAGTCCATGGCTTTCCTATACGCAAACAGTGAGAGAGAAGAAAGCAACATGAAAAAAACAATCCTGTTCACAATTGTGCCCCAGAAAATCAAGTACCTACGAATCAGCTTAACAAAGGAAGTAAAGGACCTGTAAAAAGAAAACTACAAAATGCTACTGCAAGAAATAAAAGAGGACATGAGAAAATGGAAAAATATCCCCTGCTCATGGGTCGGGAGACTTAACATTGTCAAAATGCCAATACTACCAAAAGCATTGTATAAATTCAATGCAATCTCTATAAGGATACCCATGACATTCTTCAAAGAAATGGAGCAAACACTCCTGAAATTTATATGGAACAATAAGCCCCCACGAATAGCTAAAGCAATCCTTGGGAAAAAGAAAATGGGAGGAATCAACCTCCCTAACTTCAAACTGTGCTACAAAGAAGTGATAATCAAAACAGCATGGTACTGGAACAAAGGCAGAACTGCAGACCAGTGGGATAGGGTCTGAATACACTGACATCTCTCCTCAATCTTATGATCATCTAATCTTTGATAAAGGTGCAAGTAATGTGAAATGGAGTAAGGAAAGCGTCTTTAACAAAATGTGCTGGCAGAACTGGATGGCTACATGCAAAAAAATGGGCTCAGAACTCTGCCTAATACCATGTACAAAATTAAGATCAAAATGGATTAAAGACCTCAACATCAGAACAGAAACCATAAGGTACATTGAAGACAAAGTTGGCAAAACCCTCCATGACATTGAAGCTAATGATATCTTCAAAGATGCCACGCCACTGGCCGAGCAAGTGAAAACAGAGATAGATAAATGGGACTATCTTATTTTTTTATTTTTATTTTTTTTTATTTATTGAATCACTGTGGGAAATGTTACAAAGCTTTCAGGTTTAGGTCTCAGTCATGCAAATATCAAACACATTTCCCTTTACCAATACTTATTTTTTACCATGAAGAACCCCAATAAAACCCCACCCCCCACCCCTCCCCGTCCCTGTGAGGCAGATGAATTCTAGTTAACACTCTATCTGCTTTGATTAGATTCATTGTTTCAATAAAAGATTCACCACTATTATTTAGAGTTTACCCCCCCCCCCCAAAATCAGACATGCTGAAAAAGCATTGTGAAGTGATTTGCTTTCTACAGCTGGGTTCAAGAATTAAATGTTGGTTTTGGATTTCTGCTATTTTACCTATTGACCCTGGAAGTATTTCTACTGAAAGTCAGATAGTTAAGAAATTGGTTTCTGTGTTCTGGAGTCGTGGCCGTGCTGGAGAGCCGCTCGTGGGGGGCAACTGGTGGCCTCGGTAGGGCGTGAATGGCGGACCGAAACGCCCCCCTTCCCATGAGGTTTTAGTCGCCCCCACACTGGCGGCTCATACCTGCTGTCCACAAGGCTCCCATGCGGCCGCCATCTTTCTTTCCAGAGAGGAGAGGGCGAATGGGGCAACACCCTTTTCCCTCCGGCAGACTTGATAGCCTGGACTAACACATAGTCCTTTCACTTTTCTGCTCCAAGCTGCTGGGTTCTGCACTAAATCCTTGTGCTTCTGGGGCTGTGGCCGTGCTGGAGAGCCGCTCGTGGGGGGCAACTGGTGGCCTCGGTAGGGCGTGAAGGACGGACCGGAATGCCCCCCTTCCCATGAGGTTTTAGTCGCCCCCACGCCCCCAGCTCATACTTGCTGTCCACAAGGCTCCCATGCGGCCGCCATCTTTCTTTCAAGAGAGGAGAGGGCGAATGGGGCAACACCCTTTCTCCTGCGGACAGACATGATGGCCTGGATTAACGCATAGTCCTTTCACTTTTCTGCTCCAAGCTGCTGGGTTCTGCATTAGGTCCTTGTGCTTCTGGGGCTGTGGCTGTGCTGGGGAGCCGCTCGTGGGGGGCAACTGGTGACCTCCGTAGGGCTTGAAGGACGGACCAAAACAGCCCCCTTCCCATGAGGTTTTAGTTGCCCCCACACCCCCGGCCCATACCTGCTGTCCTCAAGGTTCCCATGCGGCCGCCATCCTTCGTTCCAGAGAAGAGAGGGCGAATGGGGCAACACCCTTTCAAATGGGACTATCTTAAATTAAGAAGCTTCTGCATCTCCAAAGAAACAGTGACCAAAATACAAAGACAGTCTACAGAATGGGAAAGGATATTCGCCGAATACACATCTGACAAGGGGTTGATATCCAGGATATACAAAATGCTGGTTAAACTCCACAAGAAGAAAACATCCAACCCCATCCAAAAATGGGGCAATGAAATGAACAGAAACTTTCTCAAAGAAGAAATCCGAATGGCAACAAAGCAAATGAGAAAATGCTCTACATGATAATTCATCATGGAGATGCAGATCAAAACCACAATGAGATACCATCTCACACCTCAGAGACTGGCCCACATTCAAAAGAACAAAAGCAACCGATGCTGGCGCGGATGTGACGAGAAAGGGACACTCCTTCACTGTTGATGGGAATGTCCACTGGTTCAGCCCTTCTGGAAAACAGTATGGACGATTCTCAAAAAATTAGAAATTGAGCTCCCATTTGACCCAGCAATACCACTCCTGGGAATATATCCCAGAGAGGCAAAAATGTATAGTCGAAGTGACATCTGCACTTGGTTGTTCATTGCAGCACTCTTTACAATAGCCAGAAACTGGAAGAAACCTGAATGCCCAAGAACAGATGACTGGTTAAAGAAACTTTGGTACATCTACACAATGGAGTACTATGTAGCTGTTAGAAAAGATGAAATCATGAAATTTACATAAAAGTGGTACAACATGGAAAGTATCATGCTAAGCGAAATGAGTCAGAAAGAGAGGGATAGACATAGAAAAATTGCATTCATCTGGGGGATATAAAGTAACAAAATATGATATTAATACCCAAGAATAGCTGAGATCAGCACCAGGAGGATTACTCCATAGCTTAGTGGCCAGCCGGGCATTCGAGAGGAAAGGGCAGCTCAGATAGAGAAGGGAGCACCAAATAAAGGGTGTTTGGAGGATCCTCCTAGGAGGGGAGATGCATGTTGAAAGTAGACTATGGACTGAACATGTTTGCCACTCAATGCCTCTTTTGCAGACTACAACACCCAAAAGGGGAGAGAGAACACAGGGGATTGCCCTACCACAGAGGCAGGGAGGGATGGGGGGATGGGGGTGGGAGGGATAGTATAAAAAAATAAACTTATTTTTAATTAATTCATTTTTAAAAAAGTAGAAATCGTTAAAGATCATTAATGATTATTTAGTGGCTGGAGAGATAGTACAGTAGGTAGGGTGATTACCTTGAATATGGCCAACCTAAGTTTGATCCCCGGTGTCTCATATGATCCCCTGTGCACTTCTAGGAGTAATTCCTGAATCCTCAATCAGGAGTAACCTATGAGCATCACCAGATATATCCCCCCCAAAAAACAGTGGAAATCATTTTTTATTAAACAAAAATCCAAACGACAGAGAGATAAAACACGATGTTAATGTGTTTTTCTTATATATAGCCAATCCCATTTCTTTTCTTGGCACCAAATTACACTTTACCTAGGTACACCAGGAGTGATCCTTGAACATAGAGCCAGAAGTAGCCACCGAGCACTGCAAAGTGTGGTCAAAAATACCCTTCTTCATCTTAAGGCTAGGAAAGTGTGGAATGACAGTTATAGTTCTAAACTTTTTTAATATTCCAGCTAAATGTATGCTAATCTACAAAATTACTTCAGCTATCATGAATAAGTTTTCCCAGATAAAAAAATACCCTTCCTCCAAAATATAGTAATCTAAAGATACTTCTTTTTAACTATTATTTCAAATGAATGAATGAATCATCATGCTATTTTTGAAAAAAAATGTTGTTCTAAATGTGAAAGGCTTTATAGAATAAAATAGATTTTGAGTGATTTAAAAGTTATCCAGTAAACAGGCTTGTATCTCAGGTCCGCCACTAAAAATTATATTATTTATCATTTCTTAGATTATGACTACTCTTTAGGAAAATTAAGATGGTTCTGGAATTAAATCAGGAATTGTCGAGAATTAAACTATATGATACATATGAAATGTTCTTATAGCTCTTATAATGGTAGATAAGTATTATGTTAATAAATGTTATTTTATTGTGAGATTTCTTTTGTTTCTCTCCATTTATATTTGTTTAAATTTTAATTCCACACTACAGTTATTTTCCAATATGGGTTTTAAAGTAACTCTACATGTGTTAGCTCCCTGGAGCCTTTCTTAAAACCTGCTATTACTAGAGCTACAACTTCCACTTACTTGTCATAAAATTACTCTATTTTCATTACTATGTCTTATTTTCTTGTACTGTATTCTTTCATTTTTCTATAGTCTATTTATCAATGCTGAAAATTGCCGTGCTAAGTGAAAAACTCACAGTGTGATTTCTCAAGCATTTTAACTTTATTTTGATTTGCGGAGCATCCTATGTATTCATGATTTGCTCCCAAAACCCTTACAGTGAAAACATAATTATAGGTTGGTACTTGTTGCTCAGACATTACTACCGATCCTCAAAACAAATAAGTGCTTTTAAGTGTAAGGAAATTGTTTATATGAGTGTAAAATCAGATACACTATTCCATACAATGTAAACTGTAGCTAACACATACTGTTCAATACTCAGTGTTTAAATATTTGAGTTAACTTATATATAGATACAAATTCTCATTTTATCATGTTTTTCACTAGTCCCATTCCCATGGGCAGAAAAATTGATCATATGAATGGATTTGCTAAGAATGCTAGTTTGTATGAATAGATAAAAATTCAAAGATAAATCTAAGCAAATAATATACATATGGGTATAAAGTATCAGGGCAAATAAATCACCTAGATAATCATTATCTTATGGAAATTATTAATGGGCATTTAATATGACTTAAGTAGAAGAGAAATTGGATTTTGTATTAGTTTGATTTCTGTTCTTCATTATTTAATGAATAACTCAAATGAAACCATTAAACACTAAAAACTTTGGAGTGATGAATATATTTTATTGAAATTTAAATTCTGAAACACTTCAAGAGTGTGAAATGTTATGTCAGCCTTTAAATGATATAAGAATAATATTCTCTATAGATTTCTTAACATTAGTACTCTAATATCACTGAGACACTTCCACTGGTTAATAAATACATCAAATCCCATTTCATTTGGGAACTTTTTTGTTGAAAACTCTTTCTTTATTCAACCCAAATCTTCTAATATTCTAGGTTTTCTAAACTATTCCGGTTCACACTTAACATTTCTTGTAATATCTGTAAGTAATTTTTGTCCTATCCTGTTTCAATTTTCTTCCTTAATATTCTCAGCTACTTCATCCATTTGTATCCATTTGTCAATGACATGTTGAAGAAAACTCACTGCAGTATATGTTTCTGCTGCCATAGCAAAATACCCCAGATTGTGTGGTTGTAACAACAGAAATTTTCTCACAGTTTTGGATTAGAGGTTAAAAATTAGAATCCTTGAATCTTTGGACTCTATTGAGGGCATTTAAAAATTTTTAATTAGTGAAACACCATGAGGTACAGTTGTAAACTTACAAATTTTTGTGCTTGGATTTCAATTATACAATGATCAAGTACCCATCCCTCTACCAGTGCCCATTTTCCATCACCACGGATCCAAGTTTCACCCCCCTAATCCCCCCATCCTATCTTGCGGCAGGGCATTCCCCTCTGTTCTCTCTCTCCTTTTGGGTGTTGTGATTTGCAAAAGAGGCATTGAGTGGCAATCATGTTTGGTCTATAGTCTACTTTCAGCATGCTTCTCCCATCCTGGGAGGATCCTCCCAACACCCTTTATTTGGTGCTCCCTTCTCTATCTGAGCTGCCTTTCCCCCTAGCATGCGTGGCTGGTCTCCAAGCCATGGAACAAACCTCCTGGTACTAATCTCATTCACTCTTAGGTGTTAGTCTCCTATTTTGTTACTTTATGTTCCCCAGATGAATGCAATCTTTGTATGCCTATCCCTCTCTTTCTGACTCATTTCGCTTAACATGATACTTTCCATGTAGTACCACTTGTATGTAAATTTCATGACTTCATCTTTTCTAACAGATACATAGTATGACTTAAAAGGTGAAATCCTTTTCTCTGGAGAGAGAAGGGTAGTAGGAGGGAGGAGAGAAAAGAGAATCATTTCCTCATAATTATTACTGTATTTGGGGCCCACTCGTATGGGGTTTTTAAACATTACCTTCTAAAGACCCAGACGTGATTATGTTAGGGGTTTGAGCTTTAACAGGGATTTTGTAGGAAGGACATCATACACTTAAGCCAACCAGTATTGTCAGAATTAAACTAAAATGCAATGAACTTAAATAATGCTGGTAGGATCTATGTAGTGAAACAAAGCACAAGATTCTTTCCTCTTTTTTTTGAACTATAAACAATAATTTTGCTAATATCTAAAATTGAATTGAGTTATAGTTATTTATATAGCACGCATAAAACATACAGAGGTAAAAAGCCCACCAACCACATTTTGGATGTTAGCGACTTTCCTTCTGATTTCTCTTCTTTATGTATTCATTCTTTCTTTGTAATATTGTGCTATTTTGGGCCAGACCCTGCAATTCTCAGGGGTTATTCCTGGAACCAAATTCAGGAACCACTCCTACTGATGCTTGAGGAACCATATGGGATCAAACCCAGGTCAGCTGTGAGCAAGGCACACAACCTAGCTGCTGTAATATCTCTCCAGCCCCCTACGCATTTATTTATATGAGAATTTACCTTACTGGGGCTGGAGCAATAGCACAGCGGGGACGACGTTTACCTCGCATGCGGCCGACCCAGGTTCAATTCCTCCACCCTTCTAGGAGAGCCAGGCAAGCTACCAAGAGTATCTCACCCACACTGCAAAACCTGGCAATCTACCAGTGACATATTTGATATGCCAAACACATTAGCAAGTGTCACAATGGAGACGTTACTGGACGTGATCGAGCAAATCGATGAACAACAGGAGTAGTGACAATGACAATTAACCTTACTGAGATAAATTCTGAATATTCATCTCAAAGACATTTGGGTAAAGAATTGACTACACATTTCTTCATCACAATCTTGGTTAAAATAGCAATTTATTTAAATAAAGCACCACAAATTTTGAAAAAGGTAACTTCTGGAGGATCTTAGGCATATTGGTCGTGATGAAGGTGAGGTAAACGTGCATAAGGACACCGTAAACGTTAACATTTTTGTAAAGATATGTGGTATAATATAATATTTCATCACCATTTAGAATTAAATTGCAGGGGCTACAAGACCAGTAGTGATAAGTACCTGGAGGATTACTCCAAAGCTTAGAAGCCAGCCTCAAATCCTGGGGGAAAAGACAGCTCAGACAGAGAAGTGACCGCCAAGTAAACGGCGCTAGGAGGGCCCACTCGAGATAGGAGATGTGGGCTGAAAGTAGAGACCGAACATGATGGTCATTTAGTACCTCTACTGTAAAGCACAACACCCAAAGGAGAGAGAGAGCAAAAAGCAAATGCCCTGCTACAGAGGCGGGGTGGGGTGGAAGGGAGAAGTTGGGGTGGTGGGAGGGATGCTGGGACCATTGGTTGTGGAAAATGGGCACTGGTGGAGGGAAGAGTACTCAACTATTGTATGACTGAAATGCAAATACGAAAGTTTGTAAGTCTATAACTGTACCTCTCAGTGATTCACTAATAAAAAATTAAGAAAAAAATTGCAAGAGCTAGAAATATAGTACAGCCAGTAAGTCACTTGCCTTACATGTGGCTGACATGAGTTTGATCACTGAATATGAACCCCAGAGCACCACTAGCAGTGCCCTGAGCACTGTGTGGTGTGAAATTTAAATAAAAAATGATAGAATAATTAATTTAAAGATCACTTGATCACTTGACTTACTGTTACTCATCAATTTGTTTGAGCAGGCGACAGTAATGTCTCCATCCATCCCTGTCGCATGCTAGTATAGCCCAATGGGGTCTGCTCGGTCCAGGAACACAAAGAGACTAAAACCAATCATTCTGGGTCTTGATGAAGAATTCTGACCATCTCGTAGGTGGGCGGCCAGGAGATCTTTTGACGTTCCGTGGAATCCAGTTGGTAACAGCTCTAGTCTAACACTTGTATCCAAATTGCATTACGGCCTATTGCATCTGACTTTTGACACCGTAGCAAACGAGACAGCGTCCTTGATTCTGGATCATTGACTAAGGTCGGAACTCCACATTCTTTCTCTCACTTGAGTGAAGCGTGATACTCCAAGCATAACTCTTTCGATTCCTCTTTGGAGACCTGAATAGTGTTCTCATCCTGTTTTCATAGGGCCCAGGTCTCTGAGGCATATGTTAATGCACGAAGAATGGTGGAGTCGAAGAGATGTGCCCGGAGCCGGAGGTTCTTCATCTGCTTAGCTATTTCTTCGACACTCTTAAAGGTGTTCCAAGCCGCTCTCTTCCTCCTGCACAACTCAGGTCCAGGTCATTCGTCATGCTGACTTCTTGACCTAGGTACACATAACTACTTCATTCAGAGATGTTCGTTCCGTTGAGAGAGAATGAAAACATCAGGAACTAGATTGTTTCTCATAAACATTGTCTGCATGAGATTCAGCTGCAGTCCGACCTTTCCATATTCACGGTCGAAGTCGGACAGCATTTGTGCTGCTTGGCCAATGTTTGGTGTCATTAGAATGATGTCATCAGTGAAGCAGAAGTGGTGCAGTTGCTGACCTGTATCTATCTTCACCCCCGTTCCTTCCTATTCCAGTCATCTCATGTTCATTAGGGTGGCACTGAAGAGTTTCAGTGAAATGGTATCACCCTGCCAAACCCCTCCCTTGATGTCAGTGCTCACTTCCTTGTAGAATAGTGAGATCCTGGTAGTGAATCCGTAATACAGTTCAGGGAGAATCCTGATGTAATGAGTTTGAACTTGTTTGGCTAGAGCTTCGATGACTGCTTCAGTCTCAACAGAATCAAAGGCTACTTTAAATTGAATTTTAGACAGAGCGGCATCTTGAACTCCCAAGAATCCTCAATGAGTTTGGTTACCATGCTGAATCCTTTTTGGAACCTGGCTTGCTCACATGCTTGTCCTTCATCTAGTGTTCTGCCAATCCTATTCAGGATGACTCGAGTGAACAGTTTGTAGACAACAAATTATAGGCAGATGGGGCAATAGTTGCCAGTGTCATGGATGTCTCACTTCTTGTAGAGTAGAACGGTACTGCTGGTTTTCCACTGGGATGGAACCTTGCATTCAGACAGGTAGTGTGTGAAGACCCGAGCCAGTGTATTGATGAGAAGTGAAGGCAGGTTCTTCAGGTATTTGAGTCTGACCTTGTCAGGGCCGAGTGATGTTTGTTTCTTTACCAATGAAATGGAGTGTAGGATTTCAGAAGGGAGAACATTGAGAACAACATATCCATGCTGCGAAATTTAGTATTGGCAGATGGACTTGGCTATTGAACAGATACGAGTAGAAGTCATGATCATCTTCTCCATTGCCCTTCTGGAAGATGTTATAGATCAATTAGGACGTCGGAGGGCAGTCATCTTGGTCTTGTAGTTGGCGAAGGACAGGCGGGCATTGTGAATGCTTTTCCCGGCTTCTGCTGCATTGGTCAGCACTGATGCTCTTCTATCTTTGAGGTCTTCCTTTACTGCTTCTCGGCACTGCTTTGTGAGCTCTGACCTTGGCTTGTGGTTGCCTGAGGCTCGCACCAAGCCACGTTGGCAAATGAGCTAGAGAGTTTTCATAGACAGGCATCTTTTTGAGGCTGTTTCTCTCTCGGCGTTCTTCGCACAATCATAGAGGTGCTGAACCATTCGATCATATTCCTTGTCAATGTTGTCAATGATGGCATCTTCCTATGTTGCTGCAATAGTGCGAAAGAGCTCCCAGTTTGTGGTCGTTCTGGGATTTCACTTCTTAAACTTTACAGCCCTTTCTCCCCTCTCTGTGAAGTAGAATTTTGCACAAAGGGGACAATAGTCCGATCCCGTTTGGAATTTTGGGACAACAGTGACATCAGTCAGGCAAAACCGTCGATTGAATATGATGCAGTCAATTTTGTTGTGGAACTGTCCACTGGGAGACTCCCATATCCAACGTTTAGATTCTACTACCTTCACTATTTGGCAGCCACCATGCTCCAGACCGCTTTCCAGACACATTATACAACACTTAATACCCATCTTCCAAGATTACCGCACCATATTTGGTGTATTTCAAATATGGTACGAACCATAGGAACACCTGAAAGGGCGATTAGAGGCCCCCCTAAAAGCCTCTATCCCTCTCAGAGAGCCCGACAAGCTACTGAGAGTATCCCGCCCGCAAGGCTGAGTGTGAGAAGCTATCCGTGGCATATGCGATATGCCAAAAATAGTAAATACAATGGGTCTCATTCCCCTGACCCTGAAAGAGCCCCCAATACAGCAGCGTTAACAAGGATTAGGAAGGAGAGGCTGATAAAGTCTCAGGGCCGAACTATAGGCTGCCAAACAAAGAAGGACTAAAATGACTGTACTTTTAATGCACAAATTTAAAGAATAATATGAGAATATTTATATATGAGAACAATAATATATAGTAATAATACTTGTG
This sequence comes from Sorex fumeus, assembly GCF_029834395.1. NCBI lineage: Eukaryota > Metazoa > Chordata > Mammalia > Eulipotyphla > Soricidae > Sorex > Sorex fumeus. The sequence goes on from NW_026606107.1 coordinate 15,666,765, forward strand.
AATGTATGAGAACAATAATGCTATAAATAGCATGGGAAAAGTTTAAGTGTATATTAATTAAAACAAAGACTATTTAAATAAAAGACTAAGATAATTTTTATATACCAGTTTGTCATCTGTATTTCTCTCTGTATAAGTGTTTATTCAGATATGTCCTATTTACTTGTTTATATTAAGCTGTACAAGTTCTCCATGCATCTTGAGTATTACCCCTTTATAATATGTATTATATGAAAGTATTTTTTCCTATTCATTGGACCATATTTTGTACTGTTTATATTTTCTTTCAACTTTGGAAATACTTTTCATTTTATGTAATTCCAATTTTTTAACTTTAATCCCCTGCTGGTTATTTCAAGTGCCCCCAAAGTGAAACTCTCTCTCTCTCCATATATATATATATATATATATATATATATATATATATATTCATGCATATGGAGCGATAGCACAAGCGGTAGGGCATTTGCCTTACACACGGCCAACATGGCCAACCCGAGTTCGATTCCTCTGCCCCTCTCGGAGAGCCCGGCAAGCTACCGAGAGTATCTCGCCCGCACAGCAGAGCCTGGCAAGCTCCCCGTGACGTATTCGATATGCCAGACACAGTAACAACAAAGTCTCCAATGGAGACGTTACTGGGCCCGCTCGAGCAAATCGATGATCAACAGGAGGCCCTTTACCTTTACCTTTGTACAACTATACATGTATATGTATATACACGTCCACATAGGTGTATACATATGTAAATATATATAGTATTAATTCACATGTAGATAGATATACATGTATGTATATATTATCTATGTACTTTATGGTTTTGGGTATAACATCTAGGTGTGAATACCATTTACACACACTCACATATGGTATATCAAGTCACAGAGTAGTTCAACTTCATTTTTTTATATGCTTCTGTCCAGTTAACACAGACTTATTTGTTGAAGATACTCTTTTTTCACTTTATGGTCTTAGATACTTTGCCATAAATTAAACATTGAATAATGAGTGGGTTTGTTTCTGCGTTTTGTATCCTATTCCATTGAGCTACATGTTTATGTTTAAACCAATAATATATGTTTTTAATGCTTTAATATAGTGTATTTTGAAATCAGGTCAAAGATGTCTCCATTTTTCTTTTATTCCCTAGAACTGCAACATTAATTAAAAGACAAAATAAACAATATTTTTATATAAACCTCAGTATTTCAGTTTTATTTTGCTAACACCATGATGCAATTTTGATTGGGATCACATTAAATGTTTGTAGTTCTTTCTGTATAATAGAAAATTTAAGTTTATAATTACTGCCCATAGAACGTTTTTTCATTTCCTTATGGTATATTCTGTTTAAGAGTATATTGTGGGTTCTCCTCTCCCCCAGCATGTGAGGCCTGTTTTCAAACTGTGGAGCTAACCTCCTGGTACTTATCTCTAAGTGAGTGTTAGTCTCCCATTCTGTTACTTTACATTCCACAGATGAGTGCACCAGGTAGAAGGTGTTCTGAGGACCCACTCTGGATGGGAAATACGTGCCGAAATTAGACTATAGACCAAACATGAGGGACACTCAATTTCGTTATTGTTGACCATAACACATAAAGGGAGAGAGAACAAAAGGGAATGTCCTGCCACAGAGGCAGGGTGGAGCGGGGGAGGGGGGATAGGGTGGGGACGGTGGGAGGGATCCTGGAATTATTGGTGGTGGAGAATGGCCAGTGATGGAGGGATGAGTACTCGATCATTGTGTGATTGGAACCCAAGCACAAAAGTTTACAACTCTGTAATTGTACCTCATGTTGATCCACTAATAATAAAAAGAAGAGTATATTGTGGGACCGGAGCCATATTACAGTGGGTAGGGCGTTTGCCTTGCATGTGGCCAACCCGAGTTCAATCCCTGGCATCCCATATGGTCCCCCAAGCACCACCAGGAGTAATTCCTGAGTGCAGCACCAGAAGTAACCCCTGAGCATAGCTGGGTGTGACCCAAAAAGCAAAAAAAAATGTATATTCTAGTTTTACTTTACAGAAAAATTTACCTCCACTTTTTAAAAGTTTTTATTTTTGGTACAATTTTGATTGTTTTATTATTTTTATCTAGTTCTTTTTTTGCAGAAAGGAATGCAATATATTTTAATATATTGATTATGTAATTTCTTAGACTAAGAACAATAACAGTAAAGTAAATAACAGTGGTCATAGTATACAGCCTTGTCTTATTCCTGACATTTAAGGAAATCTTTCGATTTCTGACAGTTGAGTATTTTATTAGTTGTGGGTTTGAGGAATATAGGTTATAGGTTAACCAATAATAATAATATAAACCAATATTAAAATAATATTAATATTATTAATTATGATTATTAATATATAGGTTAATATAGGTTAACCAATAATTTCGGTAACATATGCTCCTTCTACACTAATTTTTCTTTGTTCTTAAATATATGTTGATAGAACTTTATAAATACTTTTATATGTCTATTTTCAAGTTCTTTTATGAAATCGTTTTTATTATAAACTCATCAAATTGTAAAATATTTCATGAAATTATTTTCATCCTAAGCATGTCCCATTGATTCTGCAAGTATTGTTTTTGTTGATTTTTTTAAATATTATACTTTATTTTTACTATATATTGAATTGCAAAATGTTTTCTCTTCATTTTTTTAAATTGTAGCATATGCACATATCTATATGCAATAATTTTGGTTTTTGCATCAAACCTTAGCTATCTTTCTCAGGAGTTTATCATGTACAAACTAATCTTGTATATCCTGCATTATGCCAAAAACTGTAAACATAAGATCAAAAACAGAGTTACCTCTTGAGATTTATGTTCCGAGTTGTTTCACAGTTCCATTCATGAAAAAATATATTTCAAACTATGACTCCTTTATCATTCAGAAAATAATTTTCTTTTATCTATCAACCAAGATAAAGATGGAATTATAAACCCAAAAGATGCTTTAAACTAAACTTTATATATCATGTACTTCATGCTCCTATCGTGAAATTTTAAAAAATTTGTAAAAAAGCTACCATATGTGGTGCTCCCATCTAACAGTCCTATCAGAAATAAAATGGGACTTTTTAAAAATACTGACATAATTCTAATAACATTATGAGGATTCCAAGAATAAAATATCAGTAGCCCTATTTTGGGCTGGAGCGATAGCACAGCAGGTAGGGCGTTTGCCTTGCAAGCGCCCAACATGGCCGACCCGAGTTTGATTCCTCCGCCCCTCTTCAATAGCCCAGCAAGCTACTGAGAGTATCTCACCTGCACGGCAAAGCCTGGCAAGCTACCCGTGACGTATTTGATATGCCAAACACAGTAACAATTGTCACAATGGAGACGTTACTGGGGCCGCTCAAGCAAATCGATGAACAATGGGAGGACAGTGACAGTGACAGCTCTCTTTGTGAATACCACCAAAAGTCTAGCTCTCATCCATAACAGTACCATTGATTGACCTTGATTTTCATTTGGTAAATAAATTTTCTTTTTCATGTTATTGGCCTTTTCCTTTGTCATTTATAGATTGATCCAATCAATATATGTCTACATTTATCTTTGAGTTTCTAATATTATGCCATTAATCACTGTTTATTTATGCTAATACCACAATGTTTTAATGATTGTGATTCTTTTAATATAGTTTGAGTTATGTGATACCTTCAGTTTTTTTCTTCTTTTTTGTTTCTTCAAATACTGACCAGGCTTCACCCTGCTTGGCTTCTGAAATCGGTATGGTATGGCCTTAATACGTTAATCATTTTGAGGAAAATATTTTAGCTCTTTAGGGTCCTTTCTGATGAGGTATACATATTAATAATGTTGGTTCTACTACTCTAAAAGCTATAATTTAAATTTTGTTAGGGATAGCATAATTTTTTTGTTTATTTTGGTAAATGATCGTTCTGACTATATTAATTTTACCCATCCATAAATATAGGGTACTTTAATTTAAAAATTAAAAACATAATTCACATAAGGTGGCTATAACTGTGCTAATGTTTATAGGTTCAATATACAAAATTACTGAATCTCATCATCACCAAAATCCCCAAGACCCTCCAAGACTGATTATATAATACTTTTTTTCTAAATACATCTCTTTTTTGCAATCCCCCATTACTTAATTAAAAACTTAATATTTATTGAAAGAAAGTAGGCTTTACTTAGTTTTGATTCAACAATTATAAATGCAGTTTGCTATTTTAAGGGGCAACTCTGTTATAATAAGTATTTATTTATTTATTAAAATTTTTATTAGTGAGACACCATGAGGTACAGTTGTAGACTTACAAATTTTGTGCTTGGATTTCAGTTATACAATGATCAAATACCCATCCCTCCACCAGTGCCCATTTCCCACCACCACGGATCCCACTATCCCACACTGCCTTTGTGGCAGGACATTCCCCTCTGTTCTCTCTCTCCTTTTGGGTGATGTGGTTTGCAAAAGAGGCATTGAGTGGCAATCATGTTTGGTCTATAGTCTACTTTCAGCATGCTTCTCCTATCCTGGGAGGATCCTCCCAACACCCTTTATTTGGTGCTCCCTTCTATATCTGAGCTGCATTTTCCCCTAGCATGTGTGGCTGGTCTCCAAGTCATGGAACAAACCTCCTGGTACTAATCTTGGCCACTCTCAGGTGTTAGTCTCCTATTTTGTTACTTTATGTTCCCCAGATGAATGCAATCTTTGTATGTCTATCCCTCTCTTTCTGACTCATTTCGCTTAACATGATACTTTCCATGTAGTACCACTTGTATGTAAATTTCATGACTTCATCTTTTCTAACAGCTACATAGTACTCCATTGTGTAAATGTACCGAAATTTCTTTAACCAATCATCTGTTCTCGGACACTCAGGTTTTTTTCCAGATTCTGGCTATTGTAAAGAGTGCTGCAATGAACAAACAAGTGCAGATGTCACGTCGACTATACTTTTTTGCACAAGAAGAAAACATCCAACTGCATCAAAAAATGGGGCGATGAAATGAACAGAAACTTTCTCAAAGAAGAAATCTGCATGGCTAAAAGGCATATGAGAAAATGCTCCACATCATTAATCATCAGGGAAATGCAAATCAAAACCACAATGAGATATCATTTCACACCACAGAGACTGACCCACATCCAAAAGAACAAAAGCAACCAGTACTGGTGCGTATGTGGCTGCATATGTGGCGAGAAAGGGACCCTCCTTCACTGCTGGTGGGAATGCCAACTGGTTCAGCCCTTTCGGAAAACTGTATGGACTATTCTTAAAAAATTAGAAATTGAGCTCCCATTTGACCCAGCAATATCACTCCTGGGAATAAGTATTTATTTTTATGGTTTCTTTTTGCTTTGCGGGTCGAAACTCTCAGTTCTTAGTGGTTACTCCTTGTTCTCAAAATTGGTATCACTTCAGGCAGAATTCTGGGACCCAATGAGATGTCAAGGATTGAACCTATGTTAGTCGTGTGCAAGGCAAACTCTCTACCTGCTGTACTATGTTCAACATTTTTATGCCCCATTTTTAATCTTTTAACAAATATTTATTTTTTTAGCAACTGTGAGATCCACAGTTAGAAAGTTGTTCATGATTGGTTTTCAGTCAGTGTTCCAACACACATCCCTCCATCAGTGTACATTTGCCACCACCAATGACACCAGTTTCCCTCCCGCCACACCCTCACCCCCAGCCCGCTGCCTCTATACTATATAACAGTTACTTTTCCTCTCTCTTTATCTCTCTTTCTCTCTAACCCTCTCACTTTCTCTCTCTCTCTCTCTCTCTCTCTCTGTTATGGTTTGCAATTGAGATACTGAGAATTATCTAAATATCCCAATTGTGTTCTCCTCCAGCAGCAGAGGCAGGCTTCCAACCAGGGTTCGATCCTCCTGGCCTGTGTTTCTACTGCTCTTGGGTATTAGTCTCATAATATATTTTTAAAATTTTTAATGTATAACAAATAAGTACACTCATACTGTGGCGGTCCCTCTCCTTTTGACTCATTTCACTCAATAAAATACTAGCCTTGACCATTCATTTATAAGCAAATTTCATGACTTCATTTTTCCTAACAGTTGCATAATATTCCATTGTGTAGATCATTGTAGATAATATCATTGTTTCTTTATCCGGTAATCAGTTCTAGGTCACTTGGGTTGTTTCCAGATGCTGGCAATTGTGAATATGCTTTAATGAACATAGAAGCACAGATGGTATTCCTGTTGTGTGTTTTTGTACCCCCAGGGTATATTCCTAGAAGTGATATTACTGGGTCTTATGGAAGTTCAATTTTTAGTTTTTTGAGGATTGCCCATATTGTTTTTCATAAAGGCTAGACCTGTTTTCGTTACTACCAACAATAAATAAGGGTTCCTTTCTCCCTGCATCCATGCCAACATGTTTTGTTCTTGTTCTTTTTGATGTGTGCCAGTCTCTATGGTGTGAGATGATATTGCGTTGTTGTTTTTATTTTTCATCTCCCCATGATTAGTGATATAGAGCATTACCCATGTGCCTTTGTGTCGTTTGTATTACTTCTTTGGGGAAATTTTTGTTCATTTATTCTCTGCATTTCTTGATGGGCTTGAATTTTTTTCTTGTAAAGTGCCTTTTATATCGGTTCAGCCTTTTTAATGCAAATTTTGAAAGTATTTCAAATATTTTGCTGGCTTATACTCTGAAAGTTGGTAATACATATTTACCCTTTTTTTCTTATCTTCATTCTTTTTGGTTATATTTTTACCTTTTCCTTCACATAGGATTCCATCCTCTGTAAGAGTTTTATGACTTTCTGTTAGACTCTAATAGCCATGCCCCAATATGAAATTATTGATCAGGAAGTGATCCATAATTATCTCTCTAATATTTAAGATATTAATGTATTGGATTTTATGTATTATTATACATTTACTAGTAAAGTATTTCACAATCTTGTGTACCAGTTAATGTGTTTTTGTTAACAATTACTGGATGCCATTTTATTTGATAGGTCACTGTTTGTAGTATTATAATTTAAAAGTACTATTAGGATTTTGTTTCAATATTTTTCCTTCATTAAAGGTGCTCATAGGATTCATAAAATAGTTATCATGCTAACTGGTCTTTTATTTGTCCATTTAAATTTTTTATCTTGCCTCATAAAAATTTGTTGTGAGTTTTCAAATCATAATTTCTGTTCGCTTTTATTTTGCTTTTTGTGGCAAAAAGATTGATTAATTAGAAAAAATATCCCACAGACTGGAAGGAAAGTTTTATTGACAAATTAATCATCTGACAAAGGGTCAATTAAGTATATATATTATATGCGTATATATATCACTCATAGAACTTAAGAAAAATACGACCAACCTTATGTAGTAAGTAGACGGTTGTGATGAAAAATTTCTTCAAATAAAACTTACAGATGGTTCAAATTTATATCAAAATGATATGCATCACTGATCATTAGGTAAAGGCAAATAAAAAACAGTAATTATATATCATCTCATAGTTGTGAGACTGCTACACATCGCAAAGAAGAAAACTAATTTGGACATGGATGTGGGTGAAAGGGGCCCTCATTAAATACTATTAGAATTGTATATTTGTCCAATCTTTTTGGAAAACAATATGGAAACTTCACAAACAATTAGAATTCAGCTTCCATATAACCCCACTACTAATGTTCTTGGCATCTATCCTCATGACCCCAAAACCCTATTCCTAAATAATATTTGCTCCACAATGTTCATTTGTGGCACTATTCATAATAACCCAAATTAGGAAACAAACCCAGTGTCTATGGACAGATGACTGGATAAAAAATCCAGGGTACATACACACAATGGAATATGAATTATCTATGAGGAAATATGAAGTCATGCAATTTGCTCCTATGTGGCTAGATCTGGAGGATATCACATAGAGTGATGTTAGTGAGAAAATACAGAATGATGTCTCTTATTTGTGGAATATAAAAGAACATACTTGGGGAAATACAAAAAAAACATAGTTGTGGAATAGTAGGTGCCCAAAGACAACATGAATTGAGAACTGTCTTTAGTATAGCTTACCATAATGAGAAGATGAGGGAAGAAATAGGATTGAGAGGAAGGACACTGGGTAAATAGAATATGGAAGTGGTTATTATAGTGGAGGGTGTAGGGCTGGAATATTTTATGTAGGAAGCCATACCTTAAGAAGTATTGTAAGCAGAAAAGTGAACGGACTATGCGTTGATCCAGCCCATCAAGTCTGCCGGAGGGGAAAGGGTGTTGCCCCATTCGCCCTCTCCTCTCTGGAAAGAAAGATGGCGGCCACATGGGAGCCTTGTGGACAGCAGGTATGAGCCGGGAGTGTGGGCGCGACTAAAACCTCATGGGAAGGGGGGCGTTCCGGTCCGTCCTTCACGCTCTACCGAGGTCACCAGTTGCCCCCCACGAGCGGCTCTCCAGCACGGCCACAGCCCCAGAAGCACAAGGGCTTAATGCAGAACCCAGCAGCTTGGAGCAGAAAAGTGAAAGGACTATGCGTTAATCCAGGCAATCATTTCTGCCCAGAGGGGAAAGGGTGTTGCTCCCTTCCGCCCTCCTCCCTCTGGAAAGAAAGATGGCGGCCACATGGGGGCCTTGTGGACAGCAGGTATGAGCCGGGGGTGTGGGGGCGGCTAAAACCTCATGGGAAGGGGGGCGTTCCGGTCCGTCCTTCACGCCCTACCGAGGTCACCAGTTGCCCCCCACTAGCGGCTCTCCAGCACAGCCACGGCCCCAGAAGCACAAGGACTTAATGCAGAACCCAGCAGCTTGGAGCAGAAAAGTGAACGGACTATGCATTGATCCAGGCCATCAAGTCTGCCGGAGGGGAAAGGGTGTTGCCCCATTCGCCCTCTCCTCTCTGGAAAGAAAGATAGCGGCCACATGGGAGCCTTGTGGACAGCAGGTATGAGCCGGGAGTGTGGGGGCGACTAAAACCTCATGGGAAGGGGGGCATTCCGGTCCGTCCTTCACGCCCTACCGAGGTCACCAGTTGCCCCCCACGAGCGGCTCTCCAGCACGGCCACAGCCCCAGAAGCACAAGGGCTTAATGCAGAACCCAGCAGCTTGGAGCAGAAAAGTGAACGGACTATGCATTGATCCAGGCCATCAAGTCTGCCGGAGGGGAAAGGGTGTTGCCCCATTCGCCCTCTCCTCTCTGGAAAGAAAGATGGCAGCCACATGGGAGCCTTGTGGACAGCAGGTATGAGCCGGGAGTGTGGGGGTGACTAAAACCTCATGGGAAGGGGGGCGTTTCGCTCCGCCCTTCACGCCCTACCGAGGCCACCAGTTGCCCCCACGAGCGGCTCTCCAGCACGGCCACAGCCCCAGAAGCACAATGACCTAATGCAGAACCCAGCAGCTTGGAGCAGAAAAGTGAAAGGACTATGCGTTAATCCAGGCAATCATTTCTGCCCAGAGGGAAAAGGGTGTTGCCCCATTCGCCCTCTCCTCTCTGGAAAGAAAGATGGCGGCCACATGGGAGCCTTGTGGACAGCAGGTATGAGCCGGGAGTGTGGGGGCGACTAAAACCTCATGGGAAGGGGGGTGTTCTGGTCCGTCCTTCACGCCCTACCGAGGTCACCAGTTGCCCCCCGCAAGCGGCTCTCCAGCACGGCCACGGCCCCAGAAGCACAAGGACTTAATGCAGAACCCAGCAGCTTGGAGCAGAAAAGTGAACGGACTATGCATTGATCCAGGCCATCAAGTCTGCCGGAGGGGAAAGGGTGTTGCCCCATTCGCCCTCTCCTCTCTGGAAAGAAAGATGGCGGCCACATGGGAGCCTTGTGGACAGCAGGTATGAGCCGGGAGTGTGGGGGCGACTAAAACCTCATGGGAAGGGGGGCGTTTCGCTCCGCCCTTCACGCCCTACCGAGGCCACTGGTTGACCCCCGCGAGCGGCTCTCCACCACGGCCACGACTCCAGAACACAGAAACCAATTTCTTAAATATCTGACTTTCAGTAGAAATGCTTCCAGGGTCAATAGGTAAAAGAGCAGAAATCCAAAACCAACATTTAATTCTTGAACCCAGCCGTAGAAAGCAAATCACTTCACAATGCTTTTTCAGCATGTCTTATTTGGGGGGGGGGGGGGTAAACTCTAAATAATAGTGGTGAATCTTTTATTGAAACAATGAATCTAATCAAAGCAGATAGAGTGTTAACTAGAATTCATCTGCCTCACAGGGACAGGGAGGGGTGGGGGTGGGGTTTTATTGGGGTTCTTCATGGTAAAAAATAAGTATTGGTAAAGGGAAATGTGTTTGATATTTGCATGACTGAGACATAAACCTGAAAGCTTTGTAACCTTTCCCACAGTGATTCAATAAATAAATTAAAAAAAAAAAAGAAATATTGTAAACTTCTAGGGAACAGCTTTCAGTGAACAGGAATCAGTGTGCCAGGAGGAATAATTAATGAGACAGAAATAAAATAAAATAATGTCAAATATTAAAGAGAAAATTTGTGGATGAGAGGGCTAACAACCTCTTGGGCTGAGAGCCCTGGACTGTCTTCAGCTTACTGTATTTATTGCTTAGAACCAGTAGACATCAGAAGAACAATGAACATTCTTTCTTTCTTTCTTCTTTCTTTCTTTTATTTTTAAATTTTTAAAAATTTTTATTAGTGAAACACCATGAGGTACAGTTGTAGACTTACAAATTTTTGTGCTTGAGTTTCAGTTATACAATGATCGAATACCCATCCCTCCACAAGTGCACTCATCTGGGGAACATAAAGCAACAAAATAGGAGACTAACACCCAAGAATAGACGAGATAAGTACCAGGGGGATTACTACATGGCTTTGAGGCTAGCCACACACGCTGGCCTCAAAGCCATGGAGTAATACATATCTGAGGGAATACATATGTACATATCTGAGGGAATTGGTTAAATACAAACAAAAGTATGGTTAAATATAAACAGAAACAAGGTGTAAAGGGCTCCCTTGAGGGAAAATTCTTCCAGGAGATCCACTTCCAGGGGCAGCACTCCATCTCTGGGCTCCAGAATTATGGATTCTGGTTCACAATACTGAACCATAATGTCTAAAATAAAGTAAAATCACTTGATCACTTGACATCCTGTTGCTCATCAATTTGCGTGAGCAGGCACCAGTAACGTATAAATTCGTCCCTGCCACGAGTTGGTGTAGCCCAATGAAGTCTGCTCATTCTAGGAACATGAACAGCCTCAAACCAATCATTCAGGGTCTTGACGAAGAAGTCTGACCATCGCATAGGTGGGAGGCCACACAATCTTTTGAAGTCTCATGGAATCCAGTCGGCAATGGCTCTAGTCCAGGGGTCATCTCCAAATATCATTACGTGTCCAGCCCATCTGATTTTCGGTGCCTTGGCAAACGAGAATCCCGGATTCTTGATCATTGAGAGAGATCAGACTCCGGAATCTTTCTCTCATTTGAGTGAAGCGTGATACTCTAAGCATAGCTCTTTTGATTTCTCTTTGGGAGACCCGAATAGCGTTCTCATCCTGTTTTCGTAGGGCCCAGGTCTGTCTCTGAGGCATATGTTAATTCAAGAAGAATAGTGGAATTGAAGAGATGTGCCTAGAGCCGGAGATTCTTTATCCTCTTAGCTATTTCTTCGAGGCTCTTGAAGGCATTCCAAGCCACTCTCTTCCTTCTATGCAACTCAGGTGCGCGGTCATTCGTCATGTTGACTTCTCAATGTAGGTACACATAACTGTTTCATTGGGAGACGTTCGTCCCATTGAGAGCGAATTGAACGTCAGGAATGAGACTCAATGTTTCTCATAAACATTGTCTGCGTGAGATTCAGCTGTAGTATGACTTTTTCACACTCATGGTCGAAGTCAACCAGCATTTGTGCCACTTGGATGATGTTTGGTGTTATTAGAACGATGTCATCAGTGAAGCAGAGGTGGTGTAGTTGCCGACCATCTATCTTCACTCCCAGTCCTTCCCATTTCAGTCATCATATGATGTTCTCAAGGGTGGCACTCAAGAGTTTCGGTGAAATGGTATCACCCTACTGAATCACTCTCTTGACGTCAATGATTACCTCCCTGTAGAATGGTGAGATCTTCGTAGTGAATCCGCAATACAGCTCATGGAGGATCCTGATGTATTGAGTTTGAACGGACTGCTTGGCTAAGACTTTGATGACCGCTTCAGTCTCAACAGAATCAAAGGCCTTTTTAAATCAATGAATGTTAGACAGAGCGGCATCTTGAACTCCCAAGAAACCTCAATAAGATTGGTTATTGTGTGGATATGGTCTATTGTGCTGAATCCTTTTCAGAAACCAGCTTGCTCGCATGGCTGTCCTTCATCTACTGTTCTGCCAATCCTATTCAGGATGACTTGAGTAAACAGCTTGTAGATGACAGACAACAGGCATATCGGGCAATAGTTGCCAATGTCATGAATTTTTCCCTTCTTGTACAGTAGTACAGTCCTGCTTGTTTTCCACTGGGACATAACCTTGTATTCAAACAGGTTGCGAGTGAAGAGCTGAGCCAGTGTATTGATGAGTACTGATGCAGGTTCTTCGGGTGTTTGGGTCTGACCTTGACTGGGCCAGGTGCTGTTCGCTTCTTTGCTGACTTAATGGCGTGTCCAATTTTGGAAGGGAGAATGTTGGGAATGACATATCCATCCTGTGGAATTTGGTATGTGGGCAGGTGGACATGGCTATCGAAGAGATCCAAGTAGAAGTCATGGGTAATCTTCTCCATTGCCCTTCTGGAATATTGATAGATCCATCAGTACGTCGGAGGGCAATCATTTTGGTCTTGTAGTTGGCGAAGGACAGGGGGGCATTGCAAATGCTTTTCCCAACTTCAGCCACATCTGCCAGCACTGCTGGTCTTCTCTCTTGAGTCTTCCTTTATCGCTTCTCTGCACTGTTTTTGCGAGCTTGGAAGTTCACTTGCAGTTCACTTGCCAAGCCACTTTGGTGAATGAGCTCAAGAGTTTTCGAAGACAGGCGTCTTTTTTCTGGCTATCTCTCTCTCAGCGTTCTTTATACAATCATGGAGGTGCTGAACCATTCGATCACATTCCTTGTAAACGTCAATGATGGCATCTTCCCATGTTGCCACAATAGTGCCGAAGAGCTCCCAGTTGGTGGTTGTTCTGGCAGTTCTCTTCTAAACTTTGCAGCCCTTTCTCCCCGCTCCGTGAAGTAAAATTTTTCACGAAGGATGTGGTGGCATGAGCCTGTTTGGTATTTTGGGAAAACAGCAACATCAGTCAGGCAAAACAGTCAATTGAATATGATGTGGTCAGTTTCGTTGTGGAACTGTCCACCCAGAGACTCCAATGCCCAACATTTAGATTCAGATTTCTGGAATTGTGAGTTACCATGGATGGTCTTGGTCGACTTGATGAACTCAGACAGTCTCTCACCCTTTTCTTTCCATTCTAGGCCATGGGTACTCATATGGAGTTCTTCGGCTGATCTTCTCTGTCCTATTTGGCATTAAAATCACCGACAAGGATCTTGTAGTAGGTGTGGTCTTCTTTATAGAACTTCTTCAGTTCCATGTAAAACATCTCAATTTCTCCTTCACAATTGGATGTTGGTGCATAGACAACGGATACTGAAACTACTGGCAGTAAGCTACATCTATTCAAGTGTAATTGTCTGATTCGCGTTGTTAAGCATTTGAATGAATCAATGTTTATGGCCAAGTTTGTTTTGACAAGACCGACGACTTTTTTTTCACATGTTCCGAGGAACAGTTCTCCAGTGTCAAAAACGGCGTGATGTGATTGATGCCTTCTTGTCTCGGTCAAAACAATGATGTACTTGATCTTTCGCGCTTGCACCATCAGGTCCTCGATGGATGCATCTGATACCAGTGTACGTGTATTGAAAGCACAGACAGTCATTTTATTCCTTCTTTGTTTTGGCAGCCTAGTTCAGCCCTGAGATTTTATCATCCTCTCCTTCCTCATCCTTATTAATGCTGCTGTATCGGTGGCTCTTTCAGGGTCAGGGGAATCAGACCCATTGTATTTACTGATTAAAGTAAGATATAAAAATATTTTTACTATTATTGTACCACGAATACATATTTTTTCTCTGCAAAACTTTAGATGAAGGGAGACTTTTTAAAGAGCTGTACATATATGTTTTCCTTGAATATCAGCTAGCCATTAATTTTATCCACACGTGTTTTCTTCATAAACGCTGCATTCTTTACAGCATAAATATCAAGACTATAGGTGTATTCTCCAGGAGAAAACAGTTTATATAATTTTGTCCCACATTTATGTCTCTTTCCTATAATTTTGTTGGCAAAGACTGAAATATCTCTTCTCTGTAACCATACTTTAATCGATTTCAATGTTTTTTCCCAGTTTATACAACATTTTAAAATGTACAAGAATTGTTTCTATGATGTTTAGAATTTTGTTTAGGTGATCATCATTTCTAGTTGTGGTATTGTCATAAAGAGTAAATACATAGGAGTAGACAATAAAAATATCATTATCATGGCATGGTTTTAAATGTGATTCCAAATACATTTCAGTCTGGGAACAACAGAACCTAATTTTTGGTACTTTTTTATACATAAACAATCAAATATTTCAATAAAATTATTCATTTCTACTTTTCTAATATGTTTCCTGAACTCTTAGTGTCTCAGTTATTATGTGGCAGAATTATTATCACATTGTATTGCTGTACAATTTGTTGGTTTCTTCAGTGATCATTTGTCTAAGGTTAATTGATTTCAAGAAGGCCTTTGATTCTGTTGAGACAGAAGCAGTCATCGAAATCCTAGCCAAACAGGGTGTTCAAACTCAATACATCAGGATACTCCATGAGCTGTATTACGGATTCACTACTAGGATCTCACCATCTACAAAGAACTGATCATCCATGTCAAAAGAGGGGTTCGGCAGTGTGATAACATTTCACCGAAACTCTTCAGTGCCACTCTCAAGAACATCACGTGACGACTGGAATGGGGAGGAATGGGAGTGAAGATAGACGGTCGGCGACTACACCACCTCCGCTTTGATGATGACATCATTCTAATAACACCAAACATAAGCCAAGCCGCATAAATGCTGGCCTACTTCGACCATGAATGTGGAAAAGTCAGACTACAGCTGAATCTCAGAAGACAATGTTTATGAGAAATAGTCTCGTTACTGATGTTGCATTCACTCTCAATGGAATGAACATTTCCAAATGCAACAGTTACGTGTACCTAGGTCTAGAAGTTAACATGACAAATGACCTGGTACCTGAGTTGTGCAGGAGGAAGAGAGCGGCTTGGAACGCCTTCAAGAGCCTCAACGAAATAGCTAAGAGGAAGAAGAACCTCCAGACCTGGGCACATCTCTTAGATTCCACTGTTCTTCCTGCATTAACATATGCCTCAGAGACCTGGGCCCTACCAAAACAGGATGAGAATGCTATTCGGGTCTCCCAAAGAGGAATCAAAAGAGCTATGCTTGGAGTATCATGCTTCACTCAAATGAGAGAAAGAATCCGGAGTTCTGACCTCTGTCAATGGTCAAGAATCAGGGATGCTGTTTCATTTGCCAAGGCATCGAAAATCAGATGGGCTGGATATGTAATGAGATTTGGAGACAACCGTTGTACTAGAGCCATTACCGACTGGATTCCATGGGACATCAAAAGATCCCGTGGCCGCCTACCTATGAGATGGTCAGACTTCTTCGTCAAGATCCTGAACGATCGGTTTAAGTCTCTTTGTGTTCCTAGAATGAGAAGACGTCAGTGGGCTACACTAGCACGCGACAGGGATGGATGGAAATGTTACTCGCACCCGCTGGTGCAAATCAATGAGCAATGGGATGTCAAGTGATCAAGTGCGAATTTGTCAATAATAATTTGTACTACAAATGGGTGAATTTGTCAATATTTTCTTTCAAATTTTTCTGTTACTACTCATATATAATTGTACCTGTAATTGTTTTTTACCATTCTTCATTATGATCTCCTGAATCACATACAAAACGTTCCTCTTCCCTTGTACATTCTTAAGACTAATTATGAAATGATTAATCTTCCTCACAATCAGTTGTATTAACAGTATTTTGGGGACCAGAGTGATAGGACAGCTGGTAGGACGTTTGCCTTGCACATGGCTGACCCTGGATCGATCCATGGCATCCCCATATAGTCCCCCAGCAACATCAAGAGTAATTCCTGAGTGCGAAGCCAAGAGTAATCCCTGAGCATTGCTGGGTGTGACCCTCCGCATCCCCAAAGAAGAAAAAAAATCAATATTCTTGTCTGAAGAGGAAGAGATTATTACTGAATTTACATTTTGCTTATGGTTTTCATTTATAAATGTATCAGATGAATCATCTATTTCCTTATTGCTGTTATCTATATTCTAATGGGCAAAACTTAAAAATGCTAATAGTTGTTATTTATATACTTACTTGCTACTCAGTATGCACTATAGCACTGTTGCACTGTCCTCCTGTTTTTCATCGATTTGCTCGATCTGGCCCAGTAACATCTCCATTGTGAGACTTGGTTTCACTGTGTTTGGCATATCAAATACATCACGGGTAGCTTGCCAGGCTTTGCCGTGAGGATGGAATACTCTCGGTAGTTTGCAGGGCTCTCCGAGAGGGGCGGAGGAATTGAACCTGGGTCCGCCGGGTCGCTACTCAGTATAGATACAATAATATAATTATCATATGACTACAAAATATGTTTATATATAAATATATTATGAATTATTGTAATTCATAATAACATAGTAATATCATTAATTTAATCACTCAGTCAATTATTGGAAACAAAGGTAGAAACAGAAATATTAATTGTTGACAAAATTTTGTTTTATACTCTTGTTTTGATGCTGTCTAACAAAGAAAGTGGAGCATTATTACTGAAGCAGCCAGATGCAGGTGGAGAGAAACACAAATTGCAGTGTCAGCATCAATGTGTTAAAGTTAATTAATTTCTTCCTTAGTAAGTTGTTGAAAGAGTTAAATTAATTGTGTATGCAAAGCAAATCATTAGTACCTGTTAAGTAGTCAACTTCGGTTACTTCTATAAATTATATATGGTTTATTAGACTTTAAAGAGATGTCAAATGTACAATGATATTTCCTGTGGTTTTCCAAAGAAACTTACATTGCTGTGTGTGTATGTGTGTGTGTACATTAGGCCATATAAAGTGTTGTTTGGAATGAGGGCTTTGACTCACTCCCATTGTGTTAGTTGTCTCCTGTGTTGTTGTGAAAATATTTTGTTCTGAGGATTTAATCCATGTCTCTTGCATGCAAAGTATTTATATTAGTTTTTGGCTATGCTGTGAATCAGACTAAACAAACTTGATGGCAAGTGCTCTACTTTTGAGCTGCATTCCTAGATTTTTTACTCAAATATTTATTTGAGCACTGTTTTACTACTACTGCTGCTAATAATAATAAGGTTCCAAATCCATAACTGTCAGTAATAACATTGTGCCTCTGCCAATCTCTCCACCTCTGCCTACTTAGCAAGTTCATTTAAAAAAACTTAATTATTAAAGTTTAAGGTAAAGGCCCTCCCGTTGATCGTCGATTTGCTCGAGCGGGCCCAGTAACGTCTCCATTGGAGACTTTGTTGTTACTGTGTCTGGCATATCAAATACTCTCGGTAGCTTGCCGGGCTCTCCGAGAGGGGCGGAGGTTTTAAATCATATTATTAGAATAGTGTTGATGCTGATGGTTGTGATGTAAAATGATGCCTCAACTTACCCTCAAAAAATTTATTTGACACTCAGTCAAATTCCTGATGTTACCTTCTGTCTGCTTCATCATTTCACATTACACCCCTGACTTGGTGTTCTCCGTTCTGTAATCTAGAGTCAAGAATATGTTTGATGTGTTCCATTCCCTTGCCTTGTCATTCTACAAATGAGTGAGATAAGAAAGATATTTTTCATTCTCCCTCAAATTTCACTTAATAAGATGACTTCTAGTTACATACAGGTTGCAGTAAACTGAAAGTTTAGATCATTTTTACTGCTTATTATTACAAAATAACTTTTGTTTTGTTTTTGGTTTTATGGGCCACACTAATCGATTACACCTGGCTCTGTGCTCAGCAGTTATTTCTGGAAGTTCTGGGGCATCATATGTGGTTTCAGGGATTGAATCCAGGTTCGCCAGGGGTAAGGAAAACATTTTATATTCTATACTCTCTCTGGCTGCACAATACACCACTACTATTTTATCCATTCATCTGCCACATGGATCAATGATAGGGATCCAGGATACAGTAGTGCTGGGGTTCTGCAGTTTCAGAGACCACCAGGACCACAATCAGTTCTGTAAAACTCCAGGGCTATACCCAGTGATGTTTAGAGTTCTTGGTGTCAGCGATTGATCCACAGTAAAGTTTTACTCCAGCTTTCGCGCACCTGTAACCACTGTGTTTCTACATGGCCCTTATTATCATTGTTGTTTTACATTAGACTGTGTTAGTAGTATGTTTCTATTAGGATGTTTTTTTAATTAGTGAAACAACATGAGGTACAGTTATAGACTTACAAATTTTTGTGTTTGTGTTTCAGGTTTAAAATGATCAAGTAACATTCCCTCCACCAGCGCCTATTCTCCACCACCACAGGTCCCAGCATCCCTCCCACCCCCCCCATGTCCCCCATCCCACCTTGCCTCTGTGGCAGGGCATTCCCTTTTGTTCTCTCTCTCCCCTTTTGGGTCCTGTGTTTTGCAAGAGAGGCATTGAGTGACAATCATATTTGGTCTATAGTCTACTATCAGCATGCTTCTCCCACCCTGGGAGGATCCTCACAACACCATTTATTTGGTATTCTCTTCTCTATCTGAGCTTCCTTTTCCCTTAGCACGTGCGGCTGGCCTCCAAGTCATGGAGCAAAATTCCTGGTACTACTCTCAACCACTCGTGGGTGTTAATCTCCCATTTTGTTGCTTTATGTTCCCCAGATGAATACAATCTTTCTGTGTCTATCCCGCTTTTTCTGACTCATTATACTTAACATGATACTTTCCATGTAGTACCACCTCTATGTAAATTTAATGACTTCATCTTTTCTAATCGCTACATAGTACTCCATTGTGTAAATGTACCAAAGTTTCTTTAACCAGTCATCTGTTCTTGGGCACTCAGGTTTTTTTTCCCCAGATTCTGGCTATTGTAAAGAGTGCTGCAACGAAAAAACAAATGCAGATGTCACTTCGACTAAACTTTTTTGCCTCTTTGGGATATATTCCCAGGAGTGGTATTGTTGGGTCAAATGGGAGGTCAAATCTTAATTTTTTGAGAATCGTCCATACTGTTTTCCAAAACGGTTGGACCAGTTGGTATTCCCACCAGCAGTGAAGGAGGGTTCCTTTCTCTTCACATCCGGGCAGCACGGGTTGCTTTTGTTCTTGTGGATCTGGGCCAGTCTCTGTGGTGTGAAATGATATCTCATTGTTGTTTTGATCGGCATCTCTCTGATGATCATTGATGTAGAGCATTTTCTCACGTGCCTTTTTGCCATTCAGATTTCTTCTTTGTGAAAGTTTATGTTCATTTCCTCGCTCCATTTTTTGATGGGGTTGGGTGATTTCTTCTTGTGGAGTTCAACCAGTAATATGTATATCCTTGATATCAACCCCTTGTCGGATGTGTATTGGGCGAATATCCTTTCCCATTCTGTAGACTGTCTTTGTATTTTGATCACTTTCTTTTGAGGTGCAGAAGCTTCTTAGTTTAAGATAGTCCCATTTGTCTAGCTCTGTTTTCAGTTGCTTCGCCAGTGGCGTGACATCATTGAAGATACCGTTAGCTTCAATATCATGGAGGGTTTTGCCCACTTTGTCTTCAATAAACTTTATGAATTCCGGTCTGATGTTGAGGTCATAAATCCATTTTGATCTTACTTTTGTACATGGCGTTAGGCAGAGATCTGAGCCCACTTTTTTGCTTGTAGCCATCCAATTTTGCCAGCACAATTTATTAAAGAGACTTTCCCTGCTCCATTTCATTTTCTTGCCCCCTTATCGAAGATTAGATGATCGTATGCTTGGCGGGAGATGTCAGTATATTCAACTCTGTTCCATTGGTCTGCAGCTCTGCCTTTGTTCCAGTCCCAAGCTGTTTTAATTAACACTGCTTTGTTGTAGAGTTTGAAGTTAGGGAGGTTGATTCCACCCATTATCTTTTTCCCAAGAATTGCTTTAGCATTTGGTGGGAGCTTATTGTTCCATATAAATTTAAGGAGTGTTTGCTCCATTTCTTTGAAGAATGTCATGGGTACTGTAATAGGGATCGCATTGAATTTGTGCAGTTTTTTGGGAAGTATTGCCATTTTGACAATGTTGATTCTCCCCATCCATGAGCAGGGAATATTTTTCCATTTCCTCTAGTCCTCTTTTATTTTCTGAAGTAGCGTTTTATAGTTTTCTTGGTCCAGATCCTTTACTTCTTTAGTTAAGCTGATTCCCAGGTACTTGATTTTCTGGGGCACAATTGTAAATGGGATTGTTTTCTTCATGTCACTTTCTTCTCTTTCACTCTTTCTGTATAGGAAAACCATGGATTTTTGGGTATTGATTTTATAGCCTGCTGCTTTACTATACAAGTCTATTGTTTCTAGGAGTTTCTTGGTAGAGGTTTTAGGGTTCTCTAAGTATAGTATCATAACATCTGCGAATAGTGAGAGCTTGATTTCTTCCTTCCCTACCTGGGTGCCCTTAATATATTTTTCTTGCCTAATCGCTATTGCAAGTACTTCCAGTACTATATTGAACATCAGTGGATAGAGTGAGCATCCTTTTCTCGTCCCTGATCTTAGGGGGTAGAGTCTCAGTTTTTCCCCATTGAGGATGATGCTTGCTATTGGCTTTTGGTAGATGGCTTTAACTATATTGAGGATAGTCCCCTCTATCCCCACTTTGGCGAGGGTTTTCATCATAAACCGATGCTGCATATTGTCAAATGCTTTGTCTGCATCTATTGATATGATCATATGATTTCTATCTTTTCTTTTACTGATATGATGGATTATGTTGATTGATTTCCGAATGATGAACCATCCTTGCATCCCTGGGATGAATCCCACTTGGTCATTATGTATGATCTTTTTGAATAGTTCTTGAATTCTATTTGCTAGTATTTTGTTGAGAATCTTTGCATCCGTGTTCATCAGGGATATTGGCCTGTAGTTTTATTTTCTTGGGTGTCTTTGTTTCCTTTTGGTATTAGAGAGATATAGGCTTCATAGAAACTGTTTGGGAGAGTTTTTTTCAACTTCCTGGAAAATCTTGAGAAGAGCTGGCAATAGGTCCTCTTTAAATGTTTGGAAAAATTCTCTAGTAAATCCATCTGGACCTGGGCTTTTGTTTTGGGGAAGACATTTGATTAGAGTTTTAGTTTCCTTGATGTGAATAGGTCTATTCAGGTACTCTATATCTTCTTGATTCAGCTTTGGGGGATGATAGGAATCCAGGAATTTATCCATTTCTTCTAGGTTCTCTTGTTTCGTGGTATACAGACGTTCAAAGTGGAATGTGATGATCTTTTGAATTTTTTTGGTTTCTGTTGTGATATCCCCATTCTTATTTCTGATTCGATTTATTAGGGTTCTCTCTCTCTGTGTTTCTTTGTGAGTGTTGCTAGTGGTTTATCTATCTTATTTATTTTCTCGAAGAACCAGCTCTTGGTTTCATTGATCTTTCAGATTGTTTCTTTGTTTTCCATGTCGTTGATTTCTGCTCTAAGTTTTATGTTCTCTTTCCTTCAGTCCAATTTGGGCTCTTTCTGTTGTTCCTTTTCTAAGATCTTGAGCTGTGAAGTCAAGTTGTTTATGTGTATCCTTTCTTCTGTCCTGAGTTATGCTTGCAGAGCTATAAATTTTCCCCTTAAAATGGCTTTTGCAGCATCCCATAAGTTCCGGTAGCTCTTTTCTTCATTTTCATTTGTTTCCAAGTATCTTTTGATTTCATCCTTGACTTCCATCCTGATCCATTCATTGTTAAGCATTGAATTGTTTAATTTCCATGTGTTTGATTTGGTTCTCCGTGTCCGCGATTGATTCACTTCTATTCTCAGTGCATCGTGGTCTGAAAAGATTGTTCATGCTATTTCTATCTTCCTGATTCTATTTAGGTATGTTTAGTGGCCTAGGACATTGTCTATTTTGGAAAATGTTCCGTGCGCACTGGAGAAGAATTTGTATTCTTTCTTTTTTGTGTGTAAAGCCCTTTATAGGTCTATAAGCCCTTTCTCTTCTATTTCTTCTTTCAAAGCCAATGTTTCCCTCCTGAGTTTTGTTCTTGTTGATCTATCCAGGGGTGATAAGGTGATGTTGAAATCTCCAGCTACTATTGTGTTGCTAGCAATGTCCTGCTTAAAATCTGTTAGCAGTTCTTTTAAACATTTAGCTGTTCCCTCATATGTGCGTATACATTTAAGAGTGTGATTTCTTCCTGTTGTACGTATTCCTTAATGAAGGGAAAATAGCCTTCGCTGTCCCTTCTAATCTTTCTCAACACGAAATTAATACTGTTGGAAACTAGTATGGCCACCCAAGCTTTTTTGAGGGAGCTGTTTGCTTGCAGGATTGTTTTCCATCCTTTGACTTTGAGTCTGTGTATGCTCTGAGTGTTGAGATGAGTTTCTTGTAGGCAGCAGAATGTTGGGTTCTGTCTCTGAATCCATTTTGCCACTCTTTGTCTCAATTGGTGAATTTAGACAGTTGACATTGAGAGAGATTATTGTTATGGGGTTTTGTGTCATCTTTCTGTGAGGGTGTGTTGTGGTTGTAGGGTTTGTCTTGTCTTATAATAGCCTCTTTAGCCATTCTTTTAGGTTTGGTTTTGAGTCTATGAAGTTCCTGAGCTGCTGTTTGTCTAGAAAATAGTGTACCGTTCCCTCAATTTTGAGTGAGAGTTTATCTGGATAAGAATATTCTTGGTGAAGCATTCATTTCTATGAGTTTTTTCACTATATCTCGCCACTGCATTTGTGCTTGGCGGGTTTCCTCTGATAGATCTGCTGTGATTCAAAGGGGTGCTCCTTTGTATGTTATTTCCTTCTTTGCCCTTGCTGCTTGCAGTGTTGTATCTCTATCGGCAGCATTGATCCTTCTAATTATGATATATCTTGGAGTGTTTTTGTTAGGGTCTCTCTTAACTGGCACCCTTTGGGCTCCTTGAACCTGAATGGCTGCATTGTGGAGCTCTGGGAATTTTTCAGCAGTGATTTGTTTCACCGTGTTTTTTCCGTTGGGATTGTTTCCCTGAACTTCTGGTAGTCCAGTGATTCTAATGGTGTTCCTCTTGGAATCATCTGTTAGGACTCTGATTCTCTGTAGAGCTATTTTGAGGTCCCTTGCAACTGTTTGTTGTTGCCTGTTGGCTTGGTGCAGCTAATCTTCCAGTTCACTGATTATCTCTTCACCTGCGGTCATTCTATTGTTAAGAGAAGAGACTCAGTTTTTCATTTCATCTACAGAATCTTTTCATCGTGACATTTCTGCTCTCACTTCTTCACGTAATTTGTCGATGTTTTCTGTCGTCTTACTGGGTGCCTCTTTTACTGTTTCATTGAGCTGATTGAACATCTTCATGACTTTGTATCTGAATTCTATGTCAGAGAGTCCCTTAGGTGAGCAGTATCGACAGAGTGTTCTAGATTGTTTTCATTGTCCTTCCCTTGTGGTGGGGATTTGCGCTGTTTCTTCATATTGCTGTGTAGGTTGGGGACTAGATTCCTTGGGGACTAGGTTCCTTAGTATGGCTAAACTACCTGCGGCTGCTTAAGGGGCCGCCCGCCGAATAATTGGCCATGCTTACTTCCATAGAAGCCACGCCCTTTTGTGAAGAGACCACGGTCCTACGGAAAACTAGGTTTGGGACGAGATCAGTGTAGCATGAGGAGTGAAGAGGGGAGGGTAGACGCTCAGAACTGCCTTTTTTCAGGCATCTGGGGGGACGCCTGGGGTCTTGAAGGGAGAGATCCAAATCCCGGGTTCAAGAACCATTGGATGAACTGACCTGGGTTTGGGACGAGATCAGTGCAGCGTGAGGAGTGAAGAGGGGAGGGCAGATGCTCAGAACTGCTTTTCTCCAGGCATCTGGGGGGACGCCTGGGGTCTTGAAGGGAGAGATCCAAATTCCGGGTTCAAGAACCGGCGGTTGAACTGACCTGGGTTTGGGACAGGATCTTAGGGTGTTTTTTTGCTCCATCCTATAAGTTCTGTTATATATTACCATTTTTGTTTGTTTCCAGGCATGTTTTTAAATTTCTATTTTAGTCTCTTATGACCCAAAATGGTTATTCAGCACTTTCTTTAGTCTCAATTTGTTTGTATTTTCAAATTTTATTGTTGAGATCTATTTTATAGTCTTCAATGTTGAGATTAAATGAAAATACTTGGTATTATTTTATACTTTATTAGCTACTAATTATTACATCAAGTTGTGGCATATCCTTGCGAATGTTCTATATGCATGCAAGAAAAATTAATTTCTTTCTTTTGGGATGGAAACATGTAAATGTGAATGAATCATTTTGTCTGTTTCATCATTTAAAGATATTGCTTTCTTGTTTCTCTGTCAGCTTGATTTGTTCATGTAATATGCAAGGTGTTAAATTCCCTATTTTATTCTACTCAATATCAATGCCATTCTTTATTTCTATTAATAGCTCTGTGACAAGGCAGTTTAGTGGTAATAAATTCACTTATTTTTGTTTGCCCATAAAATCCCTTTATCCTTTATTCAAAATGGAGTAATAAACTAGAAGGATAAAGAGCTCATTTTTGGTTAAAAATTAAAGAAATAGTAAGCAATTTTCTTCTGCTTTTTGTGGTTTATACAAAAATCATGCTAATTTTCTAGGTCTTCCATTTTATATGCTTTATTAATCTTTATTAACTTTTTTGACTTTTTTAATCTTTTAATGACTGAGCCCTTTCAAAGTTACACAATGACACTAATTGTATTTAAAAACCTTTTCATTAGGACCATTTCCTACAGACTTTATTTTTTAAAATTTTTTATTAGTGAGGCATCATGAGGTACAGTTGCAGACTTACAAATTTTTGTGCTTGGGTTTCAATTATACAATGATCAAATACCGATCCATCCATCAACTTTATTAACTTTTAATTTGTGTATATGTGTTTTATCTTTTCACTTTAAATATAATATATTTTGTTACATATGTATGACCTGTTTTGTTTTTTGCTCCTTGCATTTTTTGATCTGGCATCTGTTCATTTATTCAAGTTAAAGGTATTCTTGGCTATTATTTCTTCAAATTTGGAACCTATTACTATCTTATTCTCTTCTCCTCCTGGGTCCTTTTAAAAAATAATTGTTATTTTGATGCCTAGGTTGGGAAAAATTAAGTCCCACATCTTGACTATTCTACCAGCTTGCTTAAACTCTCAAAATCCACTGTTTCAAACTAGTAATATTTATATTGTGCAGTAAGTATATTTTTGAGGTCTCCAATTTTGTTGTGAAGCAGTTAAAAATTATCCAATATGTTAATAAAAACTAGAAATATATACAAATATATAAGAGGTGATTGGCCTAACTACAATGATGATGAACCGAGTTTAGAAAAGGTACACAAAGCGGGACGGGCACGAAGGCCCAGATCTGGGCAACAAAGCTGAACGGCTCCAATCTCAAACAGGTACAGCCCGCCTCCAATGGCCTGGGACCCTTTCTGGGCACGCGCACCTAGATCCAGCCCCTAGAAAGCCGGTTTTCAACCCCTGAGCTGCGCGGGACGGGCACGGAGGCCCAGCTCTGGGCAACAAAGCTGAACGGCTCCAATCTCAAACAGGTACAGCCCACCTCCAATGGCCTGGGACCCTTTCTGGGCACGCACACCTAGATCCAGCCCCTAGACAGCCGGTTTTCAACCCCTGAGCTGCGTGGGACGGGCACGGAGGCCCAGCTCTGGGCAACAAAGCTGAACGGCTCCAATCTCAAACAGGTACAGCCCACCTCCAATGGCCTGGGACCCTTTCTGGGCACGCGCACCTAGATCCAGCCCCTAGACAGCCGGTTTTCAACCCCTGAGCTGCGCGGGACGGGCACGGAGGCCCAGCTCTGGGCAACAAAGCTGAACGGCTCCGATTCCAAACAGGAGACATTCCCAACTCCTCGCCAGTGCCAGGGACTCTTTCTGGAGCCGCGGCCGCTAACGCGGCCGCAAAATATTTTCCCACTACATATACCATAGGAACCATAAGCTACCTTCTTAGATGGAAACTTCTCTATTTTAGCTCAGCCACTAGAAACACAGTAGCCAATAACTCATAAGCCTATCTTAACTCACACTGCATATCAAGCAGAAGAGTAACAGTGAACGTGAAGGACTAAACCACACCTCTCACAATGGTAAAGCAACGCAAAAGCCCACCAAACTTTCATAATGAAGAGTCTAGCCCAGATGACACCAAAAGTACTGTAGTGTTAGACAACCTCTCTGACAAGGAATTCAGGAGGGAGCTACTTAGGATGCTTAGGGAATTAAAAGAAACAATGGAAAGCAATGCCAATAGAAGACAAGAGGATCTGAAGGCAGAAATGAGGAAAATGCAATCAGAAATATCAGACCTGAAAAATCTCGTAGGCGAATTGAAAAGCTCAGTGGAAGGCCTCAGCAGCAGAGTAACAGCTGCTGAGAACAGAATCAGTGAACTCGAAGATGAAGTTCAGAGACTCTCCAGAAAAGAGCAGAAAATGGAAAAGAGACTCACAATTCGCGAACAGATGGCAAGAGAAGATCGGGATGAGGCCAAGAGGGGTAACATAAGAATTATTGGAGTCCCAGAGGTACAGGAAGAAAACCTTGATGAAGAAGAAACTGTCAAAGACATCATTGCTACAACGTTTCCAGAGCTGAAGAAAACTTGTGACCACATTCAGGAGGCCCGAAGGGTACCAGCTAGAAGAAATCCGAATAAAAATACCCCAAGACACATTCTGATCAAAATGACCAAAACCTTAGACAGAGACAAAATTCTGAAAGCAGCAAGATCAAAGAAAGAAATCTCTTACAAAGGAGCATCCTTAAAATTCACAGCTGATTTTTCTGATGAAACCCTCATGGCCCGAAAACAGTGGTGGGACATAGTGAAAAAACTCAATGAAATAAATGCCTCTCCAAAAATACTTTACCCAGCGAGACTCTCATTCATAATAGAAGGAACAACACACAGTTTCACAGACAAACAACAGCTCAGGAACTTCATAGACTCAAAACCATGGTTACAAGAACAACTAAATGGGCTACTTTAAGGCAAGAAAGGCCCCTCAAATACACCAAATTTTAACAGAACAATGGGACAAAATCCCATAACAATATTCTCTCTCAATGTCAATGGGCTAAACGCACCAATTAAAAGACATAGAGTGGCAGGATGGATTAGAAAATTGAACCCAACATTCTGCTGCCTGCAAGAAACGCATCTCAATAGTCAAAGCAAACACAGACTCAGAGTCAAAGGCTGGAAAACAATCCTACAGGCAAACAGCTCCCAGAAAAAAGCTGGGGTAGCCATCCTTATATCAGACCACATCGATTTCAGAGTGAGGAAGGTCATAAGAGACAGTGAAGGCCATTTCTTACTGATCAAAGGATCTGTACAACAGGAAGAACTTACAATAATAAATGTATATGCACCTAATGAGAGACCAGCAAAATACTTAAAACAACTACTCATAGATTTGGAAAAAGACATCAATAGCAACACAATACTAGTGGGAGACTTCAACACTGCTTTGTCACCTCTTGATAGATCAACCAGACTCAAGCTTAGCAAGGACATACTTCCTTTGAGGGAAACAATGGAAAAAAGGGACTTAGTAGATATATATATATAGGACACTTCATCCACAAAAAGCTGAATACACATTCTTCTCAAGCGTCCATGGAACTTCTCCAAGATAGAATACATGCTGAGCCACAAAACATGCCTCCATAAAATTAAGAAGATAGAGATTGTATCAACAATCTTCTCAGACCATAATGCGCTGAAATTAGAAGTAAATCACACACAAAAACAGAAAACTAAATCAAACACCTGGAAATTAAACAGTGCACTATTGAACAACGAGTGGATTAGACAGGAAATCAAAGAGGAAATCAAAAGATTCCTAGAAACGAATGAAAATGAGAACACGAGTTACCAAAACTTATGGGACACAGCAAAGGCTGTGTTAAGAGGAAAGTTTATAGCTCTACAAGCATTCCTCCGGAAGGAGCAGCGAACACACATAAGTAACCTAACCTCACAGCTTAAGAGCTTGGTGAAGGACCAAAAAAAGGAGCACAACCCGAACAGGAGAAAGGAAATAATAAAACTCAGAGCAGAGATTAATGAGATGGAAACCCAAAAAACAATCCGAAAGATCAATGAAACCAAAAGCTGGTTTTTTGAGAAAATTAACAAGATCGATAAGCCTCTAGCAAAACTCACAAAGAAAGGGAGAGAGAAAACCCTAATAAACCGAATCAGAAATGAAAAGAGGGTCATTACAACAGAAACCACAGAAATTCAGAGGATCCTCAGGGAGTACTTTGAGAAGCTTTATGCCACGGAACATCAAAACCTCGAGGAAATGGATAAATTCCTAGACTCCTACAGACTCCCAAGGCTGCACCAAGAAGACCTGGAATACCTGAACAGACCTATCACCATCAAGGAAATTGAAATGGTAATAAAAAGTCTCCCCAAGCACAAAAGTCCTGGCCCAGATGGATTCGCTAGTGAATTCTTCCAAATCTTTAAAGAGGACTTACTCCCAATGCTCTTTAAGCTTTTCCACGAAATTGAAATATCAAAAACACTTCCGAACAGTTTCTACGAAGCAAATATCACACTGATGCCAAAAGCAGACAGAGATACCACAAAGAAAGAGAATTACAGGCCGATATCCCTGATGAACACAGATGCAAAGATCCTCAACAAACTACTAGCAAATAGAATCCAACTACTCATCAAAAAGATCATACACCATGACCAAGTAGGATTCATCCCAGGGATGCAAGGATGGTTTAACATTCGAAAATCAATCAACATAATCCATCGTATCAACAAAAGAAAAGATAAAAAGCATATGATTATATCAATAGATGCAGAGAAAGCATTTGACAAGATCCAGCACCCCTTTATGATGAAAACCCTAGCCAAAATGGGTATAGAGGGGACCTTCCTCAACATAATTAAAGCCATCTACCACAAGCCTACAGCAAGCATCATCCTCAATGGGGAAAAACTGAGAGCCTTCCCTCTAAGCTCAGGGACGAGACAGGGATGCCCACTCTCTCCACTTCTGTTCAATATAGTACTGGAAGTACTTGCAATAGCGATTAGGCAAGAAAAAGATATTAAGTGCATTCAGGTAGGAAAGGAAGAAATCAAGCTCTCACTATTCGCAGATGATATGATACTCTACTTAGAGAACCCAATAACCTCCACCAAAAAACTCCTAGAAACAATAGACTCGTATAGTAAAGTTGCAGGTTATAAAATCAATACCCAAAAGTCCATGGCTTTCCTATACGCAAACAGTGAGAGAGAAGAAAGCAACATGAAAAAAACAATCCCGTTCACAATTGTGCCCCAGAAAATCAAGTACCTAGGAATCAGCTTAACTAAGGAAGTAAAGGACCTGTAAAAAGAAAACTACAAAACGCTACTTCAGGAAATAAAAGAGGACATGAGGAAATGGAAAGATATCCCCTGCTCATGGGTCGGGAGACTTAACATTGTCAAAATGGCAATACTACCGAAAGCATTGTATAAATTCAATGCAATCCCTATAAGGATACCCATGACATTCTTCAAAGAAATGGAGCAAACACTCCTGAAATTTATATGGAACAATAAGCCCCCACGAATAGCTAAAGCAATTCTTGGGATAAAGAAAATGGGAGGAATCAACCTCCCTAACTTCAAACTGTACTACAAAGCAGTAATAATTAAAACAGCATGGTACTGGAATAAAGGCAGAACTGCAGACTAATGGAACAGGGTTGAATACACTGACATCTCCCCTCAATCATATGATCATCTAATCTTTGATAAAGGTGCAAGTAATGTGAAGTTTAGTAAGGAAAGCCTCTTTAATAAATTATGTTGGCATCATTGGATGGCTACATGCAAAAAATAGGCTCAGAACTCTGCCTAACACCATGTACAAAAGTAAGATCAAAATGGATTAAAGACCTCAACATCAGACCAGAAACCATAAGGTACATTGAAGATTAAGTTGGCAAAACCGTCCATGATATTGAAGCTAATGGTATCTTCAAAGATGCCACGCCACTGGCCGAGCAAGTGAAAACAGAGATAGATAAATGGGACTATCTTAAACTAAGAAGCTTCTGCACCTCCAAAGAAACAGTGACCAAAATACAAAGACAGTCTACAGAATGGGAAAGGATATTCGCCGAATACACATCTGACAAGGGGTTGATATCCAGGATATACAAAATACTGGTTAAACTCCACAAGAAGAAAACATCCAACCCCATCCAAAAATGGGGCAATGAAATGAACAGAAACTTTCTCAAAGAAGAAATCCGAATGGCAAAAAAGCACATGAGAAAATGCTCTACATCATTAATCATCAGAGAGATGCAGATCAAAACCACAATGAGATACCATCTCACACCTCAGAGACTGGCCCACATTCAAAAGAACAAAAGCAACCAATGCTGGCATGGATGTGGCGAGAAAAGGACACTCCTTCACTGTTGGTGGGAATGTCCACTGGTTCAGCCCTTCTGGAAAACAGTATGGACGATTCTCAAAAAATTAGAAATTGAGCTCCCATTTGACCCAGCAATACCACTCCTGGGAATATATCCCAGAGAGGCAAAAATGTATAGTCGAAGTGACATCTGCACTTGTTTGTTCATTGCAGCACTCTTTACAATAGCCAGAAACTGGAAGAAACCTGAGTGCCCAAGAACAGATGACTGGTTAAAGAAACTTTGGTACATCTACACAATGGAGTACTATGTAGCTGTTAGAAAAGATGAAGTCATGAAATTTACATACAAGTGGTACAACATGGAAAGTATCATGCTAAGCGAAATGAGTCAGAAAGAGAGGGATAGACATAGAAAGATTGCATTCATCTGGGGGATATAAAGTAACAAAGTATGAGATTAATACCCAAGAATAGCTGAGATCAGCACCAGGAGGATTACCCCATAACTTAGAGGCCAGCCGGGTATCCTAGAGGAAAGGGTAGTTCAGATAGAGAAGGGAGCACGAAATAAAGGATGTTTGGAGGATCCTCCCAGGAGGGGAGATGCATGTCGAAAGTAGACTATGGACTGAACATGTTTGCCACTCAATGCCTCTTTTGCAGACCACAACACCCAAATGGAGAGAAAGAACACAGGGGATTGCCCTGCCACAGAGGCAGGGGGGATGGGGGGATGTGGGTGGGAGGGATATTATCCATGGTGGTGAAAAACGGGCACTGGTGGAGGGATGGGTATCTGATCATTGTATAATTGAAACCCAAGCACAAAAAAAATTGTAAATCTACAACTGTAAATAAATAAATAAATAAAAGAAAAGGTACACAAAGGCTAGAAAAATTACCTCTCTGGCTCAAATAAAATTTTAATAGCATATATAGAAGTAAAAAATAAGTTGTTTAAGATATAAAAACCTGCAGATAATTAAGTAAAGATTATGTGATTATTTGATATGCAGAACTTAATACATTAATATGATTAATTATCTGAATTGTAATTGGAAAAATATTTGCTTCATCATAGTTATCTACCATCTTTAAGTAAGAAATGGGGAAGCATTATTGATATTATAAAGAGCCCCCGAATTTGAAAACACCATGGTTTGGTTAAAATCTCTGCTCAGAACCTCCTTGGGTTTACATAAAAGAAAAACACTGGAATTCTGTATTAAACTTCTCATTATAAATTGAGATCAAAGAGGACCAGATAATATTGGATAGAATTGAATACTATCTGGACAATTTTTTAATCTGCTTCTGGCAAATGATACAACATTCAGTTAAAGTAGTTATTTCAATAATAAAATTTATTAACATAATTTACCATACAAGCATATTTGGAAGATTACAGCTTTGCTTTAATGGCAAAAATGCTTGATAAATAATTTATTTTAAGCAGAAATATTCACACTAAATTGTCAATTTTTTTTTCAGTAGACTATACTAAATGTAGCATGTGTCATATACAAGAAATTCTCATTTCTGTGTTTTGCTCTGAAGTGGGGATGTTTTGGCATCAGTAGATTATTAACAGCTTGATTTGGTCCATCTCTTAAATTGTTCCAAGCTGGGTTTTTTATATTTACTAGAATTTTTTAAACAATTCTTTTCTTTTCTCGTCCTATCCTAATTTTTAAAACTTTACTGGTTAAAATTTATTGTTAATTTACCTGCCAATGTAGCCTGGAACACCTTTCATTCATTTCTTTTTATTTTCTGTGCCAGTATCAAACCCAGGGCCTTCCAAAATCAAGGCAGGCACTTGACTGATGAGCTACCAACCTGTCCTTGGGCCTCATTTCTTTTTGCATCCATTTATAGGTGTCTTTTTTTATTATTTTCTGTTTTTCTTTTTCTAATAAGTCAAAATGATTTCTCTCTTAAAGTTCAGGAATTTTATTAAGACAAATTAGGCTGCTTTCGTGAATTCATGTTCTTATTACACATGGGAGTGTTAATAATTTGGAGTATTTGCCCTTACCCTTACCCTTGTTGTTTTGTTGTTATTCTGGTTGTTGCAATTACTTAAACGTTGCCTAGTCGCACATATATTTTTAAATTTATTTTTAATTTTTTAATTATTTAAGAAACTTTTATTAGTGAAACAACATGAGGTACAGTTGTAGACTTACAAATTTTTGTGCTTGGGTTTCAGTAATACAATGACCAAGTACCCGTCCCTTCAGCAGTGCCCATTCTCCACAACCAATGATCCCAGTAGCCCTCCCACACCCCATTCCCCCCCCATCCCATCCTGCCTCTGTGGCAGGGCATTCCCTTTTGTTCTCTCTCTCCTTTTGGGTGCTGAGGTTTGCAAAAGAGGCATTGAGTGACAATCATGTTCGGTCTATAGTCTACCTTCAGCATGCATCTCCCATCCTGGGAGGATCTTCCCAAAACCTTTTACTTGGTGTTCCTTTCTCTACCTGAGCTGCCTTTTCCCTAAGCATGTGTTGCTAGACTTCAAAACACGAAGTGAAACGGGTGGTACTTATCTTGACTATTCTTGTATGTTAGTCTCTTATTTTTTTATTTTATATTCCCCAGATAAATGCAATCTTTCTATATCTGTCCCTCACTTTCTTACTCAATTCACTTAGCATGATACTTTCCATGTAGTACTATTCGTATGTAAATTTCACGACTTCATCTTTCTAACAACTGCATAGTACTCCATTGTATAGAAGTACCAAAGTTTCTATAACCAGGCATTTGTTCTCAGGCACTCGGGTTATTTTTCCAGATTGTGGCTATTGTGAACAGTGCAGCAATGAACATAAAAGTGAAGATGTAAATTTGACTATGCTGTTTTGCCTCTCTGGTATATATTCCTAGGAGTAGTATTGCTGGGTCAAATGGGAGCTCAGTTTCTAATTTTTTGAGAATTGTCCATACTGTTTTCCAGAAGGGCTGAACCAGTTGGCATTCCCACCAGCAGTGAAGGAGAGTCCCTTTCTGGCCACATCCGTGCCAACACCAGTTGCTTTTGTTCTTTTGGATGTGGACCAGTCTCTGTGGTGTGAGATGATATATATTTCATTGTTGTTTTGATCTGCATCTCCCTGATGATTGGTGATGCAGAGCATTTTCTCATGTGCCTTTTTGCCATTCAAATTTCTTCTTTGAGATAGTTTCTGTTCATTTCATTGCCCCATTTTTGATGGGGTTGGATGTTTTCTTTTCGTGGAGTTCAACCAGTTTTGTATATCCGTAATATCAACCCCTTGTCGGATGGGTATTGGGTGATTATCCTTTCCCATTCTGTAGACTGTCTTTCTATGTTGGGTCACTGTTTCTGTAGAGGTGCAGAAGCTTCTTTGTTTACAATACTTCTAATTGTCTATCTCTGTTTTAATTTCTTGGCCAGTGCCTTGTCATCTTTGAAAATACTGTTAGCTTCAATGTCGTGGAGGGTTTTACCAACGTTGTCTTCAATGTACCTTATGGATTTTGGCCTAATGTTGAGATATTTAATTCATTTTCATCAGACTTTTGTGCAGGGTATTAGGTCGAGGGCTAAGCCCCTTTTCTGCATGTGGTTGTCCAGTTATGCTAGCACAATTTGTTGAAGAGTCTTTCCATGCTCTACTTCACATTTCTTGCTCCCTTATCAAAAATTAGATGTTCATATATTTGGCGTTGTTTGTACAGATATTCCACCTTGTTCCATTGATCTGCAGACCTGACTTTGTTCCAGTATCATGCTGTTTTAATTATTACCACTTTGTAGTAGGGTTTGAGGTTGGGGAAGGTAATGCCTCCCCACATCTTTTCCCCAAGAATTGCTTTAGCTATTCGTGGGCATTTGTTGTTCCATATGAATTTCAAGAGTGCTGCATCTATTTTGAAGAATTTCATGGGTATTCTTATAGGGATCACATAAAATCTATATAATGCTTTGGGGACTATTGTCATTTTGACAATGTTAATTCTTATCCATGAGCAAGGTATATGTATCCATTTCCTCAAATCCTTTTACTTCATAGAGTATAGTTTGGTAGTTTTCATTGTAGATGTCCTTTACCCCTTTAGTTAGGCTGATTCCTTGGTATTTGATTTTCTGGGGCACGATTGTGAACGGGATTTTTTTATGTCACTTTACTGTTTCTCATTATTTGCGTATAGGAAGTCCATGGATTTTGGGGCATTAATTTTATTGCCTGCAACTTTACTGTACAAGTCTATTGTATCTAAACAATAATCCTAGAGGATTTAGGATTCTCGAGATATATTATCATATCATCTGAGAATAGTGAGAGCTTGATTTCTTCCTTTCCTATCTGAATACTTTATTGTCTTTTTCTTGCCCAATCTCTATTGCAAGTACTTCCAGTACTATATTGCACAGAGTGCTGATAGTGGGCATCTTTGTCCATGATCTTAGAGGGAAGGCCCTTAGTTTTTCCCCATTTAGGATAATAGTTGCCATGGGTTTGTCATAGATGGCTTTGACTATCTTGGGAACAGTTCCTTCAAAATCCATTTTGGTAGAGTTTTCATCATAAACGGGTGCTGGATCATATCAAAAAGTTTCTCTGCGTCTATTGATATGATCATATGGTTTTAATCTTTACTTTTGTTGATACGATGAATTATGTTGATTGATTTTCAAATGTTAAACCATCCTTGCATTCCTGGTATGAATCCCACTTTGTCGTGGTGTATGATGTTTTAGATGAGTTGTTCGATTCTATTTGCTAATATTTTGCCGAGGATCTTCGCATTAGAGTTATTCAGGAATATTGGCCTATAGTTTTCTTTGTTGGTGGTGTCTTTGTTTGCTTTTGTATTTGGGAGATATGTGCCTCAAAGAAGATGTTTGGGAGAACTCCTGTTTTTTGTATTTCCTGGAAAACCTTGAGGAGAAATGGCAAAAAGTCTTCTTTAAATGTTTGGAAGAGACAAAAGTGGACCTGAGCCCCTTCCCACTGCCAGCCTCCAACGCTGCTCCACCAGTCTCCACTCCATCAGATCAGTCTGCCCGCTGGCAGTCGGTTCCGGGACTTGGCTTCCACCCTGCAAATGCCCAGGGGTCATCTCGGACCAGGGAACAAATGCGGACCTGAGCCCCTTCCCGCTGCCTGCCCACAAAGCTGATCCTCCGGTCTCCTCCCCATCCAGTCTTTGACCCCAGACACACACCAGGTATCTGTGGGGGTATGGCCACTTTAGAAGTGGGCGTGGCTTTTACAAGTGGGCGTGGCTTTTACAAGAGGCCTGGCCTAATTTTCAGCGGGCGGATGGTTACACGGCCGCAGGTAGTTTACTCACACCAAGAAATTTACTCCCTAAACCCACACACCAACATGAAGAAACAACGAAAATCCACACCGCAGGGAGAGGACGATGAAACGAGTGCAGAAGCCTCAGTAACTGCTAGCCACCTAAGTGACCTCTCTGAAAAAAAAATTCAGATATGAAGTCATCAAGATGTTCAATCAACTCAATGAAACTGTCAGACAGATATCCACTAAATTTAAAAAGGACATGGAAGAAATAATCGATCGCACAATTGACAAAATACAGGAAAAAATGAGGGCAGAAATTGGAAAGCTCCACACAGAAATGGCACGAATCAAAGATTCCATAGATGAAATCAAAAACTCAGTCTGTGCCCTCAAAAATAGAGTGACCACAGCAGGGGAAAGAATCAGTGAGCTAGAAGATCAGCTGCAAAAAGCCAACAGGCAACAACTAACAGTGGCAAAGGACCTCAAAATAGCTCTACAGAGAATCAGAATCCTAAGAGACTATTCCAAAAAAAAAAACAACATTAGAATCATTGGATTACCAGAATCTCGGGGGAACAATCCCAATGAAACAACCATGGTTAAACAAATCATCATCAAAAAATTCCCAGAGCTCTAGAATGCCGCCATTCAGATTCAAGAAACCCGAAGGGTGCCAGCTAAAAGAGATCCTAACAAAAACACTCCAAGACATATTATAGTTAGAATGATTGATGCTGCCGATAGAGACAAAATACTGCAAGCAGCAAGGGCAAAGAAGGAAATCACATACAAATGAGCACCCCTTAGATTCACAGCAGATCTATCAGAGGAAACCCTCCAAGCCCGAAGGCAGTGGAGAGATATAGTGAAAAAACTCATTGAAAAGAATGCTTCACCAAGAACACTCTACCCGGCTAAAACTCTCACTCAAAATTGAAAGAATGGTACACAATTTTCTAGAAAAACAGCATTTCAGGAACTTTATAGACTCAAAACCAAACCTAAAACAAGGCCTAAAGGGACTACTATAAGACAAGACAAACCATACAACCACAACACACTCTTACAGAAAGATGACATAAAACCCCATAACAATAATCTTTCTCAATGTCAACGGTCTAAATTCACCAATTAAAAGACACAGAGTGGCAAAATGGATAAAGAGGCAGAACCCAACATTCTGCTGCCTACAAGAAACTCATCTCAACACTCAGAGCAAACACAGACTCAAAGGATGGAAAACAATCCTGCAAGCTAACAGCTCCCTCAAAAAAGCTGGGGTGGCCATACTAGTATCCGACAACATTAATTTCACATTGAAAAAGATTAGAAGGAACAGTGAAGGCTATTTTCTCTTCATCAAAGAATACGTACAACAGGCAGAAATCACACTCTTAAATGTATACGCACATATGAGGGAACAGCTAAATGTTTAAAAGAACTGCTAACAGATTTTAAGCAGGACATTGCTAGCAACACAATAGTACTTGGATACTTCAACATCGCCTTATCACCTCTGGATAGATCAACAAGAACAAAACTCAACAAGGAATCATTGGCTTTGAAAGAAGAAATAGAAGAGAAAGTGTTTATAGACCTATACAGGGCTTTACACCGCAAAAAGAAACAATACACATTCTTCTCCAGTGCGCACAGAAAATTTTCCAAAATAGACCATGTGCTAGGCCACAAAACATACCTCAACACAATCAGGAAGATAGAAATAGCATGAACAATCTTTTCAGACCATGATGCACTGAGGATAGAAGTGAATTACAAACAGACACAGAGAACCAAATCAAACACCTGGAAATTAAACAACTCAATGATGAAAAACGACTGGGTCAGGAAGGAAGTCAAGGACGAAATCAAAAAATACATAGAAACAAATGAGAATGAAGACACGAGCTACCAGAACCTATGGGATGCAGTGAAAGTCATATTAAGGGGAGATTTATAGCTCTGCAGGCATATCTTAGGTCTGTAGAAACGATGCACAGAAACAACTCGACTACACAGCTCAAGATATTAGAAAAGGATCTACAGAAAGAGCCTAAATCAGGCAGAAGGAAAGAGATCATAAAACTTAGAGCAGAAATCCATGACATGGAAACCAAAGAAAGAATCCGAAAGATCAATGAAACCAAGATCTGGTTCTTCGAGAAAATAAACAAGATAGATAAGACACTAGCAACACTCACAAAGAAACAGAGAGAGAACCCTAAAACCGAATCAGAAATGAGAAGGGGGATATCACAACAGAAACCAAAGAAATCCAAAAGATCATCAGAGACTACTTTGAAAGTCTGTATGCCACGAAACAAGAGAATCTAGAAGAAATAGATAAATTCCTGGACTCCTATAATCTCCCAAAGCTGAATCAAGAGGATCTAGAGTATATGAGTAGACCTATTAACATCAACAATATTGAAACTGTAATCAAAAGTCTTTCCCAAAAACAAAAGCCCAGGTCCAGATGGATTCACTAGCGAATTTTTCCAAACATTTAATGAGGACCTACTGCCAATTCTTCTCAAGCTTTTCCAGGAAATTGAAAAAACAGAAACTCTCCCAAACAGTTTCTATGAAGCCCATATCTCTCTAATACCAAAAGGAAAGAAAGACACCACGAGAAAAGAAAACTACAGGCCGATATCCCTGATGAACACGGATGCGAAGATTCTCAACAAAATACTAAAGGTAAAGGTAAAGGCCTTTCCGTTGATCGTCGATTTGCTCGAGCGAGCCCAGTAACGTCTCCATTAGAGACTTTGTTGTTACTAGCAAATAGAATTCAACTACTCATCAAAAAGATCATACACCATGACCAATTAGGCTTCATCTCTGGGATGCAAGGCAGGTTTAACACTCAGAAATCAATCAAAATAATCCATCATATCAACAAAAGAAAAGATAAAATTCACATGATGATATCAATAGATGCAGAGAATGCATTTGACAAGATCCAGCACCCGTTCATGATGAAAACCTTAGCCAAAATGGGAATAGAGGGGACTTTCCTCAATATAGTTAAAGCCATCTACCACAGGCCTATAGCAAGCATCATCCTCAATGGGGAAAAACTGAGAGCCTTCCCACTAGGATCAGGGACGAGACAAGGATGTCCACTCTCTCCACTGCTGTTCAATATAGTACTGGAAGTACTTGCAATACCAATTAGGCAAGAAAAAGATATTAAGGGCATCCAGGTAGGAAAGGAAGAAATCAAACTCTCACTATTTGCAGATGATATGATACTATACTTAGAGGACCCTAAACCCTCTACCAAGAAACTCCTAGAAACGATAGAATGGTATAATAAAGTTGCAGGCTATAAAATCAATACCCAAAAGTCCATGGCTTGCCTATACACAAATAGTGAGAGAGAAGAAAATGACATGAATAAAACAATCCCGTTTAAAATTGTGCCCCAGAAAATCAAGTACCTATGAATCAGCTTAACTAAGGAAGTAAAGAATCTGTACAAAGAAAACTACAAAACACTACTTCAGGAAATAAAAGAGGTTATGAGGAAATGGAAAAATATCCCCTGTTTATGGATTGGGAGAATTAATATTGTCAAAATGGCAGTACTTCCCAAAGCACTGTATAAATTCAATGTGATCCCTATTAGGATACCCATGACATTCTTCAAAGAAATGGAGCAAACACTCCTGAAATTTATATGGAACAATAAACCCCCACGAATAGCTAAAGCAATTCTTGGGAAAAAGAAAATGGGAGGAATCAATCTTCCTAACTTCAAACTCTACTACAAGGCAGTAATAATTAAAACAGCATGGTACTGGAACAAAGGCAGAGCTGTAGGCCAATGGAACAGGGTTTTATATATTGACATCTCCCCCCAAGCATACGAGCATCTAATCTTCGATAAGGGGGCAAGAAAGTTGAAGTGGAGCAGGGAAATCTTTAACAAATTGTGCTGGCAAAACTGGACGGCTAAATGCAAAAACATGGGCTCAGATCTTTGCCTAACTCCATGTACAAAAGTAAGAGCAAAGTGGATTAAAGACCTTAACATCAGACCGGAATCCATAAGGTATATTGTAAAAAAAGTTGGCAAAGCCCTCCATGAAATAGAAGCTAATGGTATCTTCAAAGGTGTCACGCCACTGGCTAAACAAGTGAAAAAAAGTGATAGAGAAATGGGACTATCTTAAACTAAGAAGCTTCTGCACCTCAAAAGAAAGTGACCAAAATACAAAGACAGTCTACAGAATGGGAAAGGATATTCGCCCAATACACATCCGACAAGGGGTTGATATCAAGGATATACATAGTACTGGTTGAACTCCACAAAAAAAAACCCATCAAAAAATGGGGAGATGAAATGAATAGAAATTTTCACAAAGAAGAAATCCGAATAGCTAAAAGGCACATGAGAAAATGCTCCACACCATTAATCATCAGGGAGATGCAGATCAAAACAACAATGAGATATCATTTCACACCACAGAGACTGGCCCATATCCACAAGAACAAAAGCAACCGGTGCTGGCGCAGATGTGGTGAAAAGGGACACTCCTTCACTGTTGGTGGGAATGCCGACTGGTTCAGCCCTTCTGGAAAACAGTATGGACGATTCTCAAAAAATTAGAAATTGAGCTCCCATTTGAACCAGCAATACCACTCCTGGGAATATATCCCAGACAGGCAAAAAAGTATAGTTGAAGTGACATCTGCAATTGTTTGATCATTGCAGCACTCTTTACAATAGCCAGAATCTGGAAAAAACCTGAATACCCAAGAACAGATGACTGGTTAAAGAAACTTTGGTACATGTACACAATGGAGTATTATGTAGCTGTTAGAAAAGACGAAGTCAAGAAATTTACATACAAGTGGTACTACATGGAAAGCATCATGTTAAGCGAAATGACTCAGAAAGAAAGGGATAAACATAGAAAGATTGCATTCATCTGGGGAACATAAAGTAACAAAATTGGAGACTAACACTCAAGAATGGCCGAGTTTAGTACCAGGAATTTTACTCCATGGCTTGGAGGCCAACCACACATGCTAGGGGAAAAGGGAGCTCAGATAGAGAAGGGAACACCAAATAAAGATGCTGGTAGGATCCTCCCAGGATGGGAGAAGCATGCTGATAGTAGACTATAGACCAAACATTATTGTCACCTATTGCCTCTTTTGCAAACCACAACACCCAATAAGAGAGGACAAAGGGGAATGCCATGCCACAGATGCAGGGTGGGATCGGGGGGATGGGGGTTGGGAGGGTTGCTGGGATCCGTGGTGGTGGGAAGTGGACACTGGTGGAGTAATGGCCGTTTGATCATTGTGTAATTGATAACCAAGTACAAAAATTTGTAAGTCTACAACTGTACCTCATATGTCTCACTAATAAAAAAAATAAATAAAAATTAAAAAAATAAATGTTTGGAAGAATTTACTAGTGAATCCGTCTGGGCTTGGGATTTTGTTTTTGGGAAGACTTTTGATTGCATTTTCAATTTCCTTAATATGAATAGGTTTATTCAGGTATCCCACATCTTCTTTGTTTAATCTCGGAGATTATAAGAATTTATCCATTTCTTCTAGGTTCTCTTGTTTCATGGCGTATAGACTCTCAAAGTAGTCTTTTATGATCTTTTGAATTTCATTGGTTTCTCTTGTGATGTCCCTTTTTTCATTTCTGATTAGGATTATTAGGGTTCTCTCTCTCTTTGTGAATCTTTCTAGTGGTTTATCAATCTTGTTTATTTTCTCAAAGAACTAGCTCTTGATTTCATTGAACTTTTGGATTGTTTTTTGAGTTTCCATGTTTTTAATTTCTGCTCTAAGTTTTATTATTTCTTTCCTTGGGCCAAATTTGGGTTCCTTTTGTTGTTTTTTCCTAAGATATTGAGCTATGAGGCTAGGTTAGCAATGTCCCCCCTTTTTCCTTTAATAAGAATGCTTGCAACACTATAAATTTTTCTCTTAGCATGGTTTTATCTGCTTCCCATAGGTTCTGTTAGCTCGTGTCTTCATTCTCATTTCTTTCCAGGTATCTTTTGATATTTTCCTTGAGATCCTTCCTGGCCCACTTATTGTTCAACATTGAGTTGTTTAATTTCCAGGTGTTTGATTTGTTTCTTGGTTTCTTTGTTTGATTCACTACGATCTTCAGTGCATCGTGGTCTGCAAAAATTGTTGATACTATTTCTATCTGCCGGATTCTATTGAGTTATTTTTTTTGCTCCTTAGGCCACACTTAGCGATGCTCGGGGATTACTCCTGACTCTGCACTCAGGAATTACTCCTGGTGGTGCTCGGGTGATCATAAGGGATGCTGGGAATCGAACTCGGGTTGGCCACGTGCAAGGAAAATGACCTTCCTGCTGTGCTATCACTCCAGCCCACATATTGAGGTATATTTTGTGTCCTAGCACATGGTCTATTTTGTAAAATGTTCAGTGTGTGTGGACAAGAGTGTTTTACTCTTTCTTTTGGGGGTGTAAAGCCCTGTATAGGTCTATTAGCCCTTTCTCTTTTATTTCTTCCTTCAAAGCCAATGTTTCCTTGCTGAGGTTTGTTCTTGTTGATCTATCCAGAAGTGATTAGGCGATATTGAAGTGTCCGAGTACTATTGTGTTGCTAGCAGTGTCCTCCTTAAAATCTTTTAGAAGTTGTTTTAAGTATTTAGCTGGTACTTAATTAGGTGTGTATACATTTAAGAGTGTGATTTCTTCCTGTTGTACATATCCCTTGATAAATCAAAAATGGCATTTGCTGTTCCTTCTAATCATTTTCAATCTGAAATCTATGATATCCGATACCAGTATATCCACCCCAGCTTTTTTGAGGGAGCTGTTTGCTTGCAGGATTGTTTTCCATCCTTTAGCTTTGAGACTGTGTTTGCTCTGACTGTTCAGATGAGTTTCTTATAGACAGCAGAATGTTGGTTTCAGTTTCTGGATCCATTTTGCCACTCTGTGTCTCTTGATTGGTGCATTTAGACCATTGACATTGAGAGAGATTATTCTCATGGGTTTTTGTGCCATCTTTCTGTAGTTGTTGGTTGTCCTTATAAGTGTTTTCCTTCTTCTCTTAAAGGATCCACTTTAATCCTTCCTTTATGTTTGGTTTTGAGTCTAGGAAGTTCATGAGTTGTGTTTATCTATAAAATGGCATATCATTCCATCCAGTTTTAGTGAGAGTTTAGCTGGAGAAAGTATTCTTGGTGAGGCGTTCATTTCATTTAGTTTTTTCACTATATCCCACCATTGTCTTCAGGCTTGGAGGGTTTCAATGACAGTTCTGCTATAAATCTAAGGGGTGCTCCTTTGTATGTGATTTCCTTATTTGACTTTGCTGCTTGCAGTGTTGCATCTGTATCCATGGCATCCATCATTCTGACTATGATATTCCTTGGAGTGTTTTTATTTGGGTCTCTTTTAGCTGGCACCCTTCTTGCTCCTTGGATCTGGATGTCTGCATTCTTTAACTCTGGAATTTTTCAGCAATGATTTCTTTCACTGTAGCTTTTTCATTGGGGTTGCCTCCCTGTCCTTCTGTACTCCAATTATTCCAATTTTGTTCCTCTTGGCATCATTCCCTAGGTCTCTGATTCTCCTTAGAGTTTTTTTGCGGTCTTTTCCATTGTTTGTTTTACCCTATGTGATTTCTGTTGCCCATCTTCATGTTCACTGATCCTGTCTTCAGCTGTAGTCATTCTACTGCTGAGGGTACCCACTGAGTTTTTAATTTCATTTACCGAATTTTTTATTTGTGACACTTCTTTTTGTAGCTTTTTCTTTCCATCATCATTTCCTCCTGTATTTTCTCGACCATCTGTTGTACTGTTTCTTTCCTTTCTTCCTTGAATTTTCTGGATGTCTCCTCCATTGATTCTTTAAGTAGTTCCTTGAACATCCTTAGCATTTCATCTCAGAATTCTTTATGGTAGAGAGCATATTTGTGGGTAACCCCCGTTGAATATTTGGGACTCTTTTCCTTTTCCTCTCCTCAGAGTGGATATTTGCACTGTTTCTTCATGCTATTGTGGTTGACTAGAGGTAAAACCTTGGAATTCACTAGAACTGTTCCCTCTTATTGTGGGAAAGGCTTCTGAATAAGGTCAGTCGATGGTGTTGACCCTTCTCCCTTTCTAAAATCTGTCCTTGCTCCCAGGCATTATTTTGTGGCTTATGATGAAGCATTGATGAAGCATTGGAAGAGGTGCTCTTTTATATTGGGCTTGTACAGCTTCTTGCATACTGGTCTTTTGTTAGAATTGAAGTAGGCCAGTAGATTATTGTTGTATTGTTTTTGAGGCGGCCAAGATTTTTTTCCACACAGAATTAGGTGATAAAGACTAGGATGTGAGTGAGAGTGCTGGCTGCCTGCCTCAGTGGAGGCCATGCTCACTTTTGAGGAGGCCATGTCCCTACATGGAGGCCACGTCCCCAGCCGATCCCTGGGAAGCACTGACCTAGGAACCTGCAGAGGAGTTCAGTGCCCTGAAGGTTTGGGCAGGTGGTCCTGTGGAACTCCGGCAGGTGTTCCCCAAAATCTCCTCAGGCTGCCCACTGGTGTAGCCCAGTGCTCACGTGCAGGTCACAGGAAAGGGACACGCTCCCCTGCTCCCAGAGGAACCTAGTCGCATACTTTTTGTTGTGATCAACAGTTGGTCAAGTGCTCACAGAAGTTGCACCCATTCTTTAAAAAGTTTGCAGTGCTTACACACTTCATTGGTGTGCTCATTTAAATGAGTTGTTTATGAACAATTTTGTTTTAGTGCTCTCCAGAAATTACTGAGTTTCTAATACACATACTTGCAGAAATGAGACTTTAGATTATAGTACTCACACAGCTTTTACTCTTGTTTGACACCTGGTTGTGTGCTTCAGATTGTATACTCTACTGTGTTACTAGGGATAT
The DNA here is from genome assembly GCF_029834395.1 of Sorex fumeus. Lineage (NCBI taxonomy): Eukaryota > Metazoa > Chordata > Mammalia > Eulipotyphla > Soricidae > Sorex > Sorex fumeus. The sequence goes on from NW_026606107.1 coordinate 15,711,677, forward strand.
TTCAAAGCAAACATATAGGACTGCATATTTGCTACATATGTGTGGTAGCGGGGAAAAAGATCTCATCCTCGTGTTTGTTGGTATGGAACCATCCCTTTATCTCTTTAGTGCTTTTTAAAATATCTATGATATACAGTTTTTGTATGATTTTTGCTTTTCATCAATTTTAAAATGTTTCTCCATATTAGAGCTTCTGGTAGCCTATGTATACATAGTATTTAGTGTAGTATTCACTATCTCCTGTATACTTAATGATTTCTTCATTTTTTTACTTTACTAATTCTCAATTTAATAAGTTATTTAAAATTACATAATATTTAATCTTTAAACAACAAAATAGTACCACTGAGCAACCTTCCTCAAATCACTCAATCTCTTTTATTTTTTTATTTTTATTTTTTTTAGATCATGAAATCCTTTTTAAATTTTTTTAAAAAATTTTATTATTGAGGCATCGTGAGATGCAGTTGTACACTTACAAATTTTTGTGCTTGGGTTTCAATTATGCAATGTTCAAATATCCATCTCTCCACCAGTGCCCATTTCCCACCACCACGGATCCCAGTACCCCTCCCAGCCCCCAGCCCCCCCCCCATCCCACTCTGCTCTGTGGCAGGGCATTCCCTTTTGTTCTCTCTCTCTTATTGGGTGTTGTGGTTTGCAAAAGAGGCAATGGGTGATAATCATGTTTGGTCTATAGTCTACTTTAAGCATTTTTCTCCCACCCTGGGAGGATCCTCCCAACACCCTTTATTTGGTGTTCCTTTCTCTATCTGAGCCCCCTTTACGCCTAGAATGTGTGGCTGGCTCCCAATCCATGGAGTAAAATTCCTGGTACTAATCTCAGCCATTCTTGTGTGTTAGTCTCCAGTTTTGTTACTATATGTTCCCCAGATGAATGCAATCTTTGTATGTCTATCACTCTCTTTCTGACTCATTTCGCTTAATGCGATACTTTCCATGTAGTACCACTTGTATGTAAATTTCATAACTTCATCTTTTCTAACAGTTACATAGTACTCCATTCTGTAAATATACCGAAATTTCTTTAACCGGTCATCTTTTCTCGGGCACTCAGGTTTTTTCCAGATTCTGGCTATTGTAGAGTGCTGCAATGAACAAACAATTGCAGATGTGACTTGGCCTATGCATCATTTTCTCTCTGGGAGATATTCCCAGGAATGGTATTGCTGGGTCAAATGGGAGCTCAATTTTTAATTTTTTGAGAGTCGTCCATACTGTTTTCCCAAAGGGCTGAACCATTCGGCATTCCCACCAGCAGTGAAGGAGGATCCCTTTCTCACCACATCCGCACCAGCACAGGTTGCTTTTGTTCTTGTGGATCTGGGCCAGTCTCTGTGGTATGAAATGATATCTCATTGTGGGTTTGATCTGCATATCCTTGATGATTAATGATGTGGAGCATTTTCTCATATGCCTTTTAGCTATTCGGATTTCATCTTTGTGAAAGTTTCTATACATTTCATCTCCCCATTTTTTGATGCAATTGGATGTTTTCTTCTTGTGGAGTTCAACCAGTATTTTGTATATCGTTGATATCAACCCCTTGTTGGATGTGTATTTGGCGAATATCATTTCCCATTCTGTAAACTTTGTATTTTGGTCACTGTTTCTTTTGAGGTGCAAAAGCTTCTTAGTTTAAGATAGTCCCATTTGTCTATCTCTGTTTTCAATTGCTTGGCCAATGAGGTGACATCATTGAAATTACCATTAGCTTCTATGTCATGAAGGGTTTTGCCAACTTTTTCCTCAATTTACCTTATGGATTCCGGTCTAATGCTGTGATCTTTAATAGACTTTGCTTTTACTTTTGTACATGGAGTTAGGCAGAGATCTGAGCCCACTCTTTTGCATGTAGCCGTCCAGTTTTGCCAGCACAATTTGTTAAAGAGACTTTCCTTGTTCCACTTTAGTTTTCTTCCCCCCTTGTCGAACATTAGATGGATGTATGCTTGGGGGGAGATGTCAGTATATTCAACCCTTTTCTATTGGTCTACAGATCTGCCTTTGTTTCAGTACCATGCTGTTTTAATTATTACTGCTTTGTAGTAGAGTTCGAACTTAAGGAGGTTGATTCCCCCCCATTTTCTTTTTCCCAAGAATTGCTTTAGCAATTTTGGGGGGCTTAATGTTCCATATAAATTTCAGGAGTGTTTGCTCCATTTCTTTGAAGCATGTCATGGGTATCACGTTGAATTTATACAGTGCTTTGGGATGTATTGCGATTTTGACAATGTTAATTCTCCCAATCCATGAAAGGGGATATTTTTCCATTTCCTCATACCCTCTTTTATTTCCTGAAGTAGCGTTTTGTAGTTTTCTTTGTACAGGTCCTTTACTTCCTTAGTTAAGCTGATTCCTAGGTATTTGATTTTCTGGGGCACAATTGTGAACAGGATTTTTTCTTCATGTCACTTTCTTCTTTTTCACTGTTTGTGTATAGGCAAGCCATGGACTTTTGGGTATTGATTTTATAGCCTGCAACTTTACTATACAAGCCTATTGTTTCTAAGCGTTTCTTGGTAGAGGGTTTAGGGTTCTCTAAGTATAGTATCATATCATCTGTGAATAGTGTGAACTTGATTTCTTCCTTTCCTACCTGGATGCCTTTGATATCTTTTTCTTGCCTAATCGCTATTGCAAGTACTTCCAGTACTATATTGAACAGCAGTGGAGAGAGTGGACATCCTTGTCTCTTCCCTGATCTATAGGGAACAATCTCAGTTTTTCCCTATTGAGGATGATGCTTCCTGTAGGCTTGTGGTAGATGGCTTTAACTATATTGAGGAAAGTCCCGTCTATCCCCATTTTGGCTAGGGTTTTCCTCATGAGTGGGTGCTGGATCTTGTCAAATGCTTTTTCTGCATCTATTGATATGATCCTATGATTTTTATATTTTCTTTTGTTGATATGATTATGTTGATTGATTTCTGAGTGTTAAACCAGCCTTGCATCCCCGGGATGAATTCTACTTGGTCATGGTGTATGATCTTTTTGATGAGTAGTTGAATTCTGTTTGGTAGTATTTTGTTGAGAATCTTCATATCCCTGCTCATCACGGATATCGGCCTGTACTTTTCTTTTCTCATGGTGTCTTTCTTTCCTTTTTGTATTAGAGAGATATGGGCTTCATAGAAATTGTTTGGGAGAGTTTCCGTTTTTCAATTTCCTGGAAAAGCTACTCAATCTCTTTTAAGCCTACCCACCCTTGTTCCTTCTTCTCTAGCAACATGAGTGCCTTGTCAGTATCCACTAATTTTTTTTTACTTTGTACTGTTCATTTTTCAATTTATCGTGCTTTATTGTATACATGCTGATGCCGTCTAGTATTTTGTCTTAAATGCAAAATTTTCATAATTTCTAGAAGGTATTCTTCTATTGTTTATATATATATATACATATATATACACCACATTCTCTTTATCCAATCATATATTGATATACACTTCATTTGTTTTCACATTTTAGCTATTACCAATGATGCTACAATAAATATTGTGATTCATATAACTTTTCAAATTGATGTTTTGTTTGAATTTGGATATATAATTATAACTTAGTATGTTGAGCCATATGTTCGTTCTGTTTTGGGGGAGGATCACACTCAGAAATTCTCAAGGTTTACTGCTGGCTTTATGCTTAAGGTTCACTCCTGGCATTACTTCAGGGGCAAAAAGCGGTTTCAGGGATCAAATTTTGTTCAACTAAATACATAGAAAATATAATAAACCCGGTGATATATCTCTTAACAAAGTTATTTAAGGTCTTCTGGGAGCTATACACAATTTTCTAAAATTGTTTCACCTTTTTACCTTGCCACTAGCAATTTATGAGGATTCCTTTTCTCAACAAACCCGCCATCACTTGATTTATAATCAATTTTTTTCTTTTCCCCTTATTCATTTATTCATTTCAATTGAATTACCATGCATGACACAATACCAAAATATTTATGATTGAATTTCAGGAGTATATTGTTCCAACACCAGTCTCTTCACCAGTGCCTACTACCCTCCCTCAATACCCCCAGTCTCCCTCCTACTCCCCAGCCTACATCTGTGACAGGTACATTTTCCCTCCACCACCCTCATATGTGTTCCCTTTCCTAATTTATCACCTTCACCCCTGTTCCAGTGTCAAGATTCCTATTGAAGACCAATTTCCTGGCCCTTTATTTATATCGCCACTGGGCATTTGACATTCTCCTACAAAGTTTCTCTGTATCCCACATATGAGAGCGATCATTCTGAGTCTGTTCCTCTCCCTCTGCTGATTTCACTCAGCAGGATACTCTCCAGAACCACCCATGTTGCAGAAAATTGCATGAATTTTTTCTATCCATATGGCCAATTAGAAATCTTTGTGTATATGCACCATACTTCCTATTCAGTCAACTATTCTTCTATTCATTTAGTAATTAGGTGGTTTACATATTATAGCTGTTTATATAACCCTGCAATTAACATAGGAATGCAGATGTTTTTCAAAAATAATAAGAACAATCAATGTTGGCAAGGATGTAGGGAAAATTTGGCCCCCATTCAGTTCTGGTAGGAATGTGTACTGGACCAAATTTGAAAAGATAATATAGACATTCTTCAAAAACTAGGAATTGAACTGTAATGTAACCCAGTGATTCAACTCTTGGGAATATACCTCACTGGCCAAAAAGCACAATTAGAAAAGATGTCCCAATATATATTTAGACATCACGATATATAGTACTGTCAATAATAAACTTTCAGGCATGCAATGCTCCAGACCAACACCCATAAATTGCAGTAGAATCCCTCCAGAAGTGTATCAAGGTCCCTTATAACCCAGAAGTTATATACAGAAGTTATATATGCAGAATTATTTTATACGTGGAATATAAAGTAACAGGATAATGGAAAAGAATAACTAAGAGTCAGCCTATAGAAGTGAATTTAAATTTTGTTGGTTTCTTTTTTGACCACACCATGCTCAGTAATCACTCCTCGCACTGCTCAGGGGACCACTTGTGGTTTGGGAGATCTAACTTTAGTTGGCCACGGTTAAGGCAAGTGCCTTTCACGATATATTATATCTCTAGTTCCTGAGTTTACATTTTTATTGTTGCTTGTTTTGACTTTTTGTTTGGGGGCCACATTCAGTGATGCTCAGTGGCTACTCATGGCTCTGCTGCAATCAGGAATTACTCTTGCCATTGCTCCGGCACATATGTGTTGCTTGGGATAGACTATGGTTAAGCCACATGCAAGTCAAATGCCTGACCCTCTATAGTGCACACCACTCGCAGAGTTTACTTTTAATGAGAAGGTTTAGTAATTTTAGAAGCCTGAAGTTACCTAATTTTCTCATGAAGGTTGAAGCTCATAATTTCTACCCCATATAGCACTGTAGCACTGTCCTTCCATTGCTCATCAATTTGCTCGAGCAGGCACCAGTAATGTCTCCATTGTGAGACTTGTTGTTACTGCTTTTGGCATATTGAATACCTCATGGGTAGATTGCCAGGCTTTGCCGTGCAGGTGGAATACTCTTGGTAGCTTGCCAGGTTTTCCGAGAGGGGCAGAGGAATCGAACCCGGGTCTACCACGTGCAACTCAAATGCCTTACCAGGTATATTATCGCTCCAGCCCCTACCCCATATAAAGACAATTTATCTTTGTCATAAACTATGACAGAGTCTCCTGCCCCAGCGCCTGGCTATCCTTGCCGGGGCACCTTGGAGGAGAATGGGTCAAGTTTCTCTCTCTACTCTGAGCAGAGCACTGGCAGCTGAAGACCTGTGGGACCCAGCCACAACCATGCTGAGACCATTCTCCACACGCTCAGACGAGCTTCACATATGAAGGAACCATCAGAGGAACCCAGGTGTGTGGGACCTGGGGCTTAGATCTCCCAGCCTGTTCAGTTCGGAACTGGGTCTCCTTCACCCAGATCCTCCATCTTCCAGTAGCTAGACAGCTACACCCACCAACTGCCGTGTAACCCGTGGCCAGGATCCAGAGACTATAAAACCAACCTTCCGAAATCGACCTCTTATTCTCTAGTTCTCGCTCTCAGAGAACCCAGTAGACTACCGAGAGTATTCTGCCCGCATATATGCCTGACTGGGAACACCTGTAAAAAGTGATTAGAGACTGCCCTCCATCCCTCTCTGATAGCCTGGCAAGCTACCAAGAATATCCTGCCCCCACGGCAGAGCTTAGCAAGCTACCCGTGGCATACTTGATATGCCAGAAACAGTAAAGATGATGGTCCTGGTCCTCATTCCCCTGACCTTGAAAGAGCCCCCAATATGCCATCGGGCTACACTAGCACGTGACAGGGATGAATGGAGATGTTACTGGCACCTGCTCCAGAAAATTGATGAACAATAGGGTGATAGTGCTAGTGATAGTGAAACTATGTTTAAAAGTTTTTAAATCAGACTATAAAGTATGTAGATATGTTAGAATACATTATAACAAGTTTGGGAAGCCAAGAGCCCTCTCATAGACCCTGGCCATGGTTCCCATGTTAGGAACTGCTTGGGACAGACAATGGTGACAGTCTCCCAGGGCTTCCTGACCTCAGTGGATGCCTAATCTATAGCAAATAACATCAGGCTGACAGTTATCTTATTTGGCCTTATCTATAGTAACCTCCAGGATGCACCTACTGCCCTAAGACCCTTTGATATACAAATGTAAAGCTCAGGATGCACCTACTGTCATAAGACCCTTTGATGTACAAATGTCTACCTTGAATGTTAGGTAAAGCTCTTGTTGCTGACCTTACCATATATGGTTATATTGCTTCTGCTCCTGACTGAGCTGCCCCTACCCTATATAAACAGCTTGTATCCATCAATAAAGCCTGTCCCTTTTTCTCTCTGTTTCTAAACTGTACTTTGTCTCTTGTGTCTCGTGTTCATTCGGCTGGTCCCTCCTTGCACCATCGGATCAATCCTCGGGCCACCTCCGTGGGCCGGAGAGTGGTTATCGGGGCCCCCTGAAAACAAGAATATATTGATAAATACAAAATAGCGAAAGAAATAAGAATGAGATATATACAATTTTACTTGTAGTGGAGAAAATGTCACAGTAGGAAAGAAATTATTAACAAAATGCTTAACTAGCTAATATTAGAGTGAAGATAATCGGAAGTCTTAATTTCTAACCATTTTGGTAATAATATCATTCTCCAATAAAAATAATATATTTAGCAAGTGGGGGAATCACCCTCCAACGTGTTGGGGAAGCACCAAGAGCATATGGACAGCAGAGGGAGGAAGTGACTAGGCCCCTTGCACATCCACACATGGAACTGGCTCCTGCAACTTAGGGGGACCAGGTGGAGAGCAGACAGCAGGTGAAACTGAGTGAGCATGGAAGAATTTACTTCTGGTGATGACTAATAAAATAATGGCCCAGATATGTAAGACAAATCTTCAGCCCCTGTTTAGAGAACATCAGTATTAACATTAGAGCTTGCAGTGAAGAAGCTGCAGCCCTAAACAATGTTTGAATCCTCACCTCCAAACATAGAGGAGAAGAAAAAAATCACATTTTTACTGATTCATTTAATTACGGATAAAACAAAAGAAGAAACATCCAGAAATTTCTCTTCCTTCATATTTTGTGCATAGTTCATGTTGATGCACAGTTCAGTTCATGCTTTCACAGGGGGCGTTCACATGGATTCCATATCAATGGGTCTGCTTGATTTATATATGAAATATCAACTAGTTGGTGGAGAAAAAATCCACAGGCTGCTCTAGATATATTCAATAATAATAATAAATAAAGGCCCTCCCGTTGATCGTCGATTTGCTCAAGCGGGCCCAGTAACGTCTCCATTAGAGACTTTGTTGTTACTGTGTCTGGCATATCGAATACTCTCGGTAGCTTGCCGGGCTCTCCGAGAGGGGCGGAGGAATCGAACTCGGGTCGGCCATGTTGGCCGCTTGTAAGGCGAACGCCCTACCGGCTGTGCTATCGCTCCATACTTGTATTACTCAAAGAAGAGCTCCAACAGTCAGAAATACATGAGCTTTACCGATATATCACCTTAATATCATAATTATATTAATACTTTGCATGTGAAGACAATGTGAGGCTTCTCTAGTGCATTCAATTTCAAAAGATTAACAGAATCATGATGATGATATCCTGTGCCCAGTAATCATTCCATACCAAAAGCACACAAAAAATCTCTTTATATACTATTTGTGGGTGAACATTATTCAACCTGGAGATGTGGCTACACCTTTCATTTCACTTACTGTGAATAATAGCCTTCCATCAGATATTCTGATTTAGAATACTAAGATGAAGAAGCTTACAATAACTAATGAGATGATACTGGAGAAATTGCAAACAGTGAGCATGAACAATCCTAAAAAGAAATATACATAGTTTGAGAAGATGGGATAAGGTGTTTCAGGTACCACATACAACGCGGTGAATACGGGCACAATACAGGAGCTGGTCATTAAGTAGATGAAACTTTAGTAGCAGCCTAAGGAAGAGCTGATTATTAATGAGACCAAAGGAACAACAAACATATAAATAAAATATAGCTAAATACTGGGGCAGTTGCGTCATGAGAAATAAACTCTGGGTTGTTAACCAATACTTGGTTGGAGGCTTTTTGATAGATGTGGTGATGGAAATCTAAATGTATGAAGGTCAGTTTGTAGCACTGTGCTATGAGTGCCTGCCAGCTTTTTGTCATTTCTTTATTCAAACCAGGTCATTTATAGAAACATCAAAAGTGAGAATATACTGTTAAGAGTCAAACTAACTAATTTGCTATTGAATAACTAAATATTTACTTATCAGAGCAAATGGAGCATAATGATGTGGACTCCGTACTGGATGGCCGCATGGTTTGTGGCATGGAAGGCCTATAGGTCCAAAGTTGACATCTGGTTCCTGGCCATCAAGGTCATTGAACTGATTGAAAAGAAACCATACATCATTGAAAACCCTTTGAAAATTTTGTACCTTATTACCATCAACAGTAACCCATAAATTCAGAAAAGCTATCAGCTATCTTATGAGACTATTTTTCCTTTTTTGGATAGGAGTGTTTGGGCCATACCAGACGACGTTTTGGGGCTATTACAAAGTATGTGCTCAAACAACCTTTCATGGTGCTTGGGAGACCATATATGGTGCCAGGGATTTGAACAATGGCCAGAATGATGCAAGGCAAACACTTAATTATATTTTTTAAGTTTTTATTAGTGAAACACCATGAGGTACAGTTGTAGATTTACAATTTTTTGTGCTTGGGTTTTGATTATACAATGATCAAATACCCATCCCTCCACCAGTGCCCATTTTCCACCACCATGGATAATATCCCGCCCACCCCATCCCCCCCATTCCACCCTGCCTCTGTGGCAGGGCATTTTCCCTTTTGTTCTCACTCTCCTTTTGGGTGTTGTGGTCTGCAAAAGAGGCATTGAGTGTCAATCATGTTCAGTCCATAGTCTACTTTCAACATGCATCTCCCCTCCTGGGAGGATCCTCCAAACACCCTTTATTTGGTGCTCCCTTCTCTATCTGAGCTGCCCTTTCCCCTAGAATGCCCGGCTGGCCTCTAAACTATGGAGTAATCCTCCTGGTGCTGATCTCAGCTATTCTTGGGTATTAATCTCATATTTTGGCAAACACTTAATTATTTAATTAACTCTTCAGCATCTCTTGTACTTTCTTAACCATTGTCTTAGGATGCATGTTGAGAATAGAGGTTCAACTAAAGAACTGCTGCAGCAATTGTTCCTGGAAACTGTCAAGCCCCTCTTTAGTCTCATTCTACTGATGGCTAGAGCAAAGGAGGCAACAAGGAACAGTTATTCAAACCAGACACAGAGTAGCTTCTCTTTTACAAGTTTTCTGTGAAATTAATGCTTAATTCAGAAATTCTAATCTCTGATGCTAGTTCTTCTCTTCTCTACCTTTTCCTGTAGTGATTTTCAGACTTTGATATTGTGTCAAACACCGAATAAAACTGCAATGGGGATGACTAATGAGATGATGCTCATTCCCAAAAAAACCATTTTCATATAATTTGTAGGCATGAAGGTAATTTATGATCAAAGGCTGTTTATTAATTATCTTTGAACTGCTCCTTTTATTTTTTAACTTTTTAAAAAGAACTGTGATTTGCAAAATTATTGATAGCTGAGTTTTAAACATATCATATTTTAACACCATTCCCACTACCATGGTCAACTTCCCTCCACAAGTGTTACCATATTCCCTCCCCACCCCTAACCCCACCAGAATCCCACCTGTCAACTTGACAGGGACAGTACAAAGTTTCAGTGGTTGCAGGTTATACCTCATGTTTTCAGGTTTTTAGAATAGTGGTTTGGATATATGGCTACACCACTCACCCATATCTCAAATATAATTGAAGGCCTGATGTCTGTTCACCCATTACTTCCCATTCTCTTCTTTTTGCCTTGATTTATTTACTTCTCTTTTTCCTCTCTAAACTCTGGGGTCAAGGGTTATCTAGGAATATCCTGTTTACTACAGTATATTTCCTCCTCCAGTATACTCTACCCCACAGGGAAGTGATGTCATCCTGTGCTTGTTTCTTTTTATGGCTTTACTTCACTCAGAATGCTGTCTTCTAGTACCAACCTCCTTACAGCAAATTGCATAATTTCATCATTCCTTAAGGCTGTGTATCATTCTATTATTTATATTAAGACACTGTGATTTACAAAATTGTTTGTAAAAAAAGTTGTTTTAAGTATTCGATGTTCCAAAACGAATCCCATAACCAATGTTCTCTTTCATTCACCAATGTAATCAGGATCCAGCTGACTACATGACCCTAGGAAGACATACAAGATTTTATCACTCATTACTTACTTCAATAAAAGTATAAATAAATTATAAATATAATTGTTATAAACTTTACAAATAAAAGTCAATTTTTGATTATTGATCTATGATTTTATGCATTATTAATCTGGCAGAGGACAACTAATATACCATCCATGGTTGCCATACTCAATACCTCATGTAGGGAAGTTTCTTCTATCCTTTAAGGAGTTCTTTTATGCTTTGTGAAAAACTGTTTTTAGGCTATGATTTTTAAAAACTGTTACTTGTCCATAAATGTCTGTATAGTTTCTTCAAATCTAAATGACATTATAGCTGGATATTCTTGGTGAAGTCTTCATTTCGTTGAATTTTTAAATTATACACTTCTATTTTCTTCTGACTAATAGAGTCTCATTTGATAGATCTGTTGTGAGTCTTTTGGATTTTCCTTTGTATGTACTTTATTTCTTTCTTTTCCCTACCTTCCCCCCACATTGTTTATTGAATAACAAGAGATGCATAGTTACAAAGTTGTTCTGATTGACTTTAGTCATGCAATGTTACAAAACCCTCGGCCCTCCTGTCCCTCCACCAGTATACATTTCCCACCACTAATTTTTCCATCAAGTTTCCCTCCTGCCACCCCCAAGTTTGCCACTATGATAGACACTATTCTTCTCTCTTTCTCCCTCAATCCTCCCTCCCTCTCTATCTCTCTCTCTCCCCTGTTAGGCATTATGGTTTGCAATACAGGTTATCAGGTATATCACTTTACTTCCCTTCACCACTCATATCTTGCTCAGAGTGATCATTTCCAACTATCATTGTTATAGTGGTCACTTCTCTGTCCTAATTTCCCCTCAACCAACACATATTTGTGCAAGTTTCCAACCATGGATCAGCCCTCCTGGCTCTTCTTACTACTAGCTTTGGGTCTTAGTCTAATATTGTGTTTCTTATACACAGCAAATAATTGCATTCATTCTATGTCTACCTTCTCCCTCTGACTCATTTCACTCAGCATGATACTCTCAATGTCAACCCATTTATAAGCAAATTTTATGACATATTTCTCCTAACAGCTGCATAGTATTCCATTGTATAGATATACAATGGTTTATTCAGTCATCAATTCTTGAGCACTCAAGTGTTTCCAGATTCTGGCTCTTAAGAATAGGGCTTCCTCAGGGAATACTTTGAGAAGCTTTATGCCACGGAACATCAAAACCTCGAGAAAATGGATAAATTCCTAGACTCCTACAGACTCCCAAGGCTGAACCAAAAAGACCTGGAATACCTGAACAGACCTATCACCATCAAGGAAATTGAAATGGTAATAAAAAGTCTCCCCAAGCACAAAAGTCCTGGCCCGGATGGATTCACTAGTGAATTCTTCCAAATCTTTAAAGAGGACTTACTCCCAATGCTCTTTAAGCTTTTCCACGAAATTGAAATATCAAAAACACTTCCGAACAGTTTCTACGAAGCAAATATCACACTGATACCAAAAGCAGACAGAGATACCACAAAGAAAGAGAATTACAGGCCGATATCCCTGATGAACACAGATGCAAAGATCCTCAACAAACTACTAGCAAATAGAATCCAACTACTCATCAAAAAGATCATACACCATGACCAAGTAGGATTCATCCCAGGGATGCAAGGATGGTTTAACATTCGAAAATCAATCAACATAATCCATCATATCAACAAAAGAAAAGATAAAAAGCATATGATTATATCAATAGATGCAGAGAAAGCATTTGACAAGATCCAGCACCCCTTTATGATGAAAACCCTAGCCAAAATGGGTATAGAGGGGACCTTCCTCAACATAATTAAAGCCATCTACCACAAGCCTACAGCAAGCATCATCCTCAATGGGGAAAAACTGAGAGCCTTCCCTCTAAGATCAGGGACGAGACAGGGATGCCCACTCTCTCCACTGCTGTTCAATATAGTACTGGAAGTACTTGCAATAGCGATTAGGCAGGAAAAAGATATTAAGGGCATTCAGGTAGGAAAGGAAGAAATCAAGCTCTCACTATTCGCAGATGATATGATACTCTACTTAGAGAACCCAATAACCTCCACCAAAAAACTCCTAGAAACAATAGACTCGTATAGTAAAGTTGCAGGTTATAAAATCAATACCCAAAAGTCCATGGCTTTCCTATACGCAAACAGTGAGAGAGAAGAAAGCAACATGAAAAAAACAATCCCGTTCACAATTGTGCCCCAGAAAATCAAGTACCTAGGAATCAGCTTAACTAAGGAAGTAAAGGACCTGTACAAAGAAAACTACAAAATGCTACTTCAGGAAATAAAAGAGGACATGAGGAAATGGAAAGATATCCCCTGCTCATGGGTCGGGAGACATAACATTGTCAAAATGGCAATACTACCGAAAGCATTGTATAAATTCAATGCAATCCCTATAAGGATACCCATGACATTCTTCAAAGAAATGGAGCAAACACTCCTGAAATTTATATGGAACAATAACCCCCCACGAATAGCTAAAGCAATTCTTGGGAAAAAGAAAATGGGAGGAATCAACCTCCCGAACTTCAAACTGTACTACAAAGCAGTAATAATTAAAACAGCATGGTACTGGAACAAAAGCAGAACTGCAGACCAATGGAACAGGGTTGAATACACTGACATCTCCCCTCAATCATATGATCATCTAATCTTTGATAAAGGTGCAAGTAATGTGAAGTGGAGTAAGGAAAGCCTCTTTAATAAGTTGTGTTGGCATCATTGGACGGCTACATGCAAAAAAATAGGCTCAGAACTCTGCCTAACACCATGTACAAAAGTAAGATCAAAATGGATTAAAGACCTCAATATCAGACCAGAAACCATAAGGTGCATTGAAGATAAAGTTGGCAAAACCCTCCATCATATTGAAGCTAATGTTATCTTCAAAGATGCCACGCCACTGGCCAAGCAAGTGAAAACAGAGATAGATAAATGGGACTATCTTAAACTAAGAAGCTTCTGCACCTCCAAAGAAACAGTGACCAAAATACAAAGACAGTCTACAGAATGGGAAAGGATATTCACCGAATACACATCTGACAAGGGGTTGATATCCAGGATATACAAAATACTGGTTAAACTCCACAAGAAGAAAACATCCAACCCCATCCAAAAATGGGGCAATGAAATGAACAGAAACTTTCTCAAAGAAGAAATCCGAATGGCAAAAAAAGCACATGAGAAAATGCTCTACATCATTAATCATCAGAGAGATGCAGATCAAAACCACAATGAGATACCATCTCACACCTCAGAGACTGGCACACATTCAAAAGAACAAAAGCAACCGATGCTGGCGTGGATGTGGCGAGAAAGGGACACTCCTTCACTGTTGGTGGGAATGTCCACTGGTTCAGCCCTTCTGGAAAACAGTATGGACGATTCTCAAAGAGTTAGAAATTGAGCTCCCATTTGACCCAGCAATACCACTCCTGGGAATATATCCCAGAGAGGCAAAAATGTATAGTCGAAGTCACATCTGCACTTGTTTGTTCATTGCAGCACTCTTTACAATAGCCAGAAACTGGAAGAAACCTGAATGCCCAAGAACAGATGACTGGTTAAAGAAACTTTGGTACATCTACACAATGGAGTACTATGTAGCTGTTTGAAAAGATGAAGTCATGAAATTTACATACAAGTGGTACAACATGGAAAGTATCATGCTAAGCGAAATGAGTCAGAAAGAGAGGGATAGACATAGAAAGATTGCATTCATCTCGGGGATATAAAGTAACAAAGTATGAGATTAATACCCAAGAATAGCTGAGATCAGCACCAGGAGGATTACTCCATAACTTAGAGACCAGCCGGGTATCCTAGAGGAAAGGGCAGTTCAGATAGAGAAGGGAGCACCAAATAAAGGATGTTTGGAGGATCCTCCCAGGAGGGGAGATGCATGTCGAAAGTAGACTATGGACTGAACATGTTAGCCACTCAATGACTCTTTTGCAGACCACAACACCCAAACTGAGAGAGAGAACACAGGGGATTGCCCTGCCACAGAGGCAGGGGGGGGGATCGGGGGATGTGGGTGGGAGGGATATTATCCATGGTGGTGAAAAACGGGCACTGGTGCAGGGATGGGTATCTGATCATTGTATAATTGAAACCCAAAAAATTGTAAATCTACAACTGTAAAAAATAAAAATAAAAAAAATTAAAAAAAATTAAAAAAAAAAAGAACAACAACAACAACAAAAAGAATAGGGCTACAGGGGGTATGGTGCTGCCAACAGGTCAATCTGTACCTGTGAGTCGAGTGCATCAGCAGCTTGATGGCACCGTGAGGCCTTCAGATCCCCAAAATTGCTGCTGTGCCTTTGGCCAGACCCCAAAAACTTGGGAAAAAGTTTACTAAGAAAGTAAACGGCCAAAATTTAGGTATGTGGGAGACACACCCACAAACTACCTCTGGCTCAGCTTTATAATTGTAGACATGGCCTCTCCGGTTACTGATCAAACTGCTTAACAGCCATGATCCCAGAGGCTCAGAAACGAATCTCGGAACCCAAAAGCTTTTGGCAGAAATGCGTCCTGTTCCTGCAGTAGGTTAATGGGGCTGGGCCACTCCAGATGGGAATAGGTTTTGTGCCTTGGCCTCTTCCCCTTGGCGGCCTGGTGAACGTCAGCCTCCAGAGGCCACAGCAGTCAGTTTTGGGCCTGCAGTGACGAGACATGTGGGTCCTCACCAGATGGGAGTGGAAACGGCCCTTTCTTCCTCATCCCAGTGAGACCTTGAGTTGCCACCTACAAATGGCCTCTCTGGCTCCTAATCAAGCTGATTAATGGCCATGATCCCAGAGACTCAGAAACAAATCTCAAGACCCAGCAGCGTTTGGCAGAAATGCATCTGGACCGCATACACGACCATGGCTCTGAAGGCAAAAGGACTTAATCCAGAGACCAGAAGCTTGCGGCAGAAAAATGAATGGACCATGCGTTAAAGTACGGCACCATGCCTCCCCGGGAGGAAAAGGGTGTTGCTCTCTTCCACCTTTCTACCCCCAGCATCAAGGTGGCCACTGCCTCAGAGCTTATTGGAAAGCCAGGTATGAGCCAGCGGTGACGGGGCAACTGCAGTCTCATGGGAAGGGGGGTCAGTACCCGCTCATCCGTCACGCCCTACCAAAGTCCTGAGTTACCCCCCTATGAGTGGCTCTCCAGCACAGCCATAACACCAGACACACAGAAACCAATCTCTAAATTATCTATACAATGCATTGACTTTGGGGAGTATTGCCATTTTGGTGATGTTAATCCTCTTAATACATGATGTTAATCCTCTTAATACATGAGTAGGGAATGTGTTTCCATTTCCTCCTATAATATTTTATTTCTAAAAGTAGTGTTTTGTAGTTTTATTTTTATAGGTCTTTCACCTCTTTTGTTAAATTAAGTACTTGATTTTCTGAGGCTCATTTTTGAATGGATTTTTTGAAATAAAATCCCTTTCTTCTCTTTTATTATTTATATATAGAAAAGCCATGCACTTATAAGTGGATTAACATGGAAAGTATCATGTTAAATGAAATGATTCAGAAAGAGAAGGACAGACATAGAAAGATTGCACTCATTTGTGGAATATAAAGTAACATAATGGAAGACCAACACCCAAGGATAGTAGAGATAAGTAACAGGAGGTATGCTTCACAGCTTGGAATCCAGCCTCATATGCTGGGTAAATAGACAGTTCAGATAGAGAAGGGACCATTAAGTAAATGGTGTTTACAGGGCCTGCTCAGCATGGGAGATGCATGCCTTATGTAGAATATAGACTGAACATGATGACCATTCAATACTTGCATTGAAGACCACAACACCTGAATTAGAGAGAGAGAGAGAGAGAAAGAGAGAGAGAGAGAGGGAATGTGCTGGTCACAGAGGCAGAGAGAGGGAGGGTAGGGGGAACATGGGAGGGGATAGGAGGGATACCGGGAGCATTGGTGGTAGAGAACGCACACTGGTGGAGGGATGGACACTCGATGATTGTATGACTGAAATATAAGCACTAAAATTTGTAAGCCTGTAACTGTACTCCACGGAGATCCATTATAATAAAAAAGAAAATTAAAAAAGAAAAGTCATGAACTTTTGTGTACTGATTTTGTTACCTGCCACTTTACTATATAAATATATTATTTCTGGAAGTTTTTTGTAGAATATTTATAATTTTCTAATTATAATGCTATGCACTGTAGCACTGTAGCATTAGTCCTCCCGTTGTTCATCGATTTGCTCGAGTGGACACCAGGAACATCTCACAACAAATTGTGAGACTTGTTGTTACTGTTTTTGGCATATCGAATACGTCAAGGGTAGCTTGCCAGGCTTTGCCATGCGGGTGAGATACTTTTGGTAGCTTTCCATGCTCTCCGAGAGAGGTGGAAGATTCGAACCCAGATCGGCCATGTGCAAAGCAAACGCCATACCCGCTGTGCTATCACTCCATATCAATATAATGCCATGCCATCTGCAACTAGTGAAATCTTGATATCTTTCTTTCCTATCTGGATGCCCTTGACATCTTTTTTTTGCTTAATTGATTTCAGTATTATACTGTGCTTTCAGTATTATATTGAATAGCAGTGGTCAGAATTGGCAATTCCTACATGAAAGTGATATTAGAGTGAAGGATTTTACTTTTGACCCATTACAGATAATGATGGCTTTGACTATGATGAAAATTCCTTAGGATCCAATTTGTTGAGAGTTTTTATTGTGAGTGGGTACTGGATCTTGCCAAATACTTTTTCTTCATCTATTGCTAGTATCATTTATTTTTTATTTTTTCTTTTATAACACAGCGGGTAGAGTGTTTGCCTTGCACGCAGCCAACCTGGTCGACCCAGGTTCAATTCCTCTGCCCCTCTCGGAGAGACCAGGAAGTCACTGAGAGTATCTCGCCCGCATGGCAAAGCCTGGCAAGCTTTGACGTATTTGATATGCCAAACACAGTAACAACAAGTCTCACAATGGAGACGTTACTGGGCCCAATCGAGCAAATTGATGAACAACGGGAGGACAGTGCAGTGCAGTGCTTTTATTGATATGGTGTGTTATGTTGATTGACTTGCATATGTTAAACCATCTTTATATGTTATATGTTAAACTCTCCTTATATGTTAAACTCCTCAGGATGAATCCAACTTGACTTTGCCATGTGAGACGTTACTGGTGCCAGCTCAAGCAAATCGATGAAAAACAAGAGGACAGTGCTACAGTGCTACTGTTTATTCACCACATTTGCTTTCTTTTTTGGGGAACTCCGATGAATATTATACAGTTCCTCTGAACTTACCCCATAGTTATCTGGTATGCTGAGACAACATTTCCACAAGCAGTAGATGAGAGTTCCTTTTTCACTAAATCTGTGTCAAGACATATTGTTCCCAGTTTTTAATATTTGCTATAATCACTGGTATAAGATGATACATTATTCTCTTGATTTGAATTTCCCTAATAATATGTGATGAGCGATTTTTCATGTGCCAGTGTGCTTCCTCAGAGAAATGTCTGTTTATTTCCTCTCCCTATTTTTTGAGGGTATTTTAAGACTTTCTTAAATTTTTGTGAGTATTTTACATATCCTGGATATAAACCATTTTTTGTATATGTTGATTGCAAATATTTTCTCCCACTCATCTATCATTTAGTTTTAGCCTGTTTTTCATTTGTCATACACAACATTTTAGTTTTCTGAATTAACAATTATTCAGTTTTGATTCTGTAGCCTTTACCATTAGTATTGCATTTTTGAAGACTCCTTTGAGGCCTACATCTTGGAGTATTCTGCTTATATTTCCTTAGTATACTGTGTTGATTCAGTTCTGATCTCAAAGTGTTTAATGCAATTTGAATTGATTTTTGTCGAAGGTGTGGATTATGAATCCAGTTTTATTTTTTTACATGTGGTTATCCAGTTTTTCCAATACCATGTGTTGAATAGGCTATCTTTACTTCGTTACATGCTATCAGTACCTTTCCCCCAAATTAGCTGACTAATATGGGAGGTTGTCACTGGATATTCTACTATGATAAATTTTTAGAGATTTCTTTGTTCCAATAATGTACTATTTTGATCATTGTGGATTTACAGTATATTTCTTTGATTTCTTTTTCATCTAGCTGTTATGTAGCAGAATTTTGTTCTGTCTCCATGTGTTAAAGTTTCCCCCCCCACTTCTTTTGATGTATAATGTCTGTGGTGATTTTGTCTGATAGAATGCTTGGTATGATGCTATGCTTGTGAATTTATGTAAGTTAGATTTATTGATGAACTTCGTCTTGCTGCTCCGCGCCATTTTAGGTGATTCTTTCTTCCAATTCGGTCATTGAAGCCCTAACCAATCAGGGCATTCAAGCCCAATACATCAGGATCCTCCGTGAGCTGTATTGCGGATTCACTACCAGGATCTCACCATTCTACAAAAAGTGATCGTTGATGTCAAGAGAGGGGTGGGACAGGGTGACACCATTTCACCGAAACTCTTCAGTGCCACCCTCGAGAACATCATGCAGTGACTGGAATGGGAAGGAATGGGAGTGAAGATAGATGGTGGGCAACTACACCACCTCCGCTTTGCTGATGACATTGTTTTAATAACACCAAACATCAGCCAAGAGGCACAAATGCTGGCTGACTTTGACCGTGAGTGTGGAAAGGTGGGACTACAGCTGAATCTTAAGAAGACAATGTTTATGAGAAACAGCCTTGTTCCTGACGCCCCATTCGCTCTCAATGGAACGACCATCTCTGAATGCAACAGCTATGTGTACCTAGGTCGAGAGGTCAACATGACAAATGACCTGGCACCCGAGCTGCACAGGAGGAAGAGAGCGGCTTGGAACGCCTTCAAGAACGTCGAAGAAATAGCTAAGAGGACCAAGAACCTCCGGCTCCGGGCACATCTCTTTCATTCCACTGTTCTTCCTGCATTAACATATGCCTCAGAGACCTGGGCCCTACGCAAACAAGATGAGAACGCTATTCAGGTCTCCCAAAGAAGAATAGAAAGAGCTATGCTTGGAATATCACGTTTCACTCAAATGAGAGAAAGACTCCGGAGTTCTGACATCCGTCGACGATCAAGAATCAGGGACGCTGTCTCGTTTGCCAAGGTGTCGAAAATCAGATGGGCTGGTCACGTAATGAGATTTAAAGACGACCGCTGGACTAGAGATGTTACCGACTGGATTCCACGGGATGTCAAAAGACCGCGTGGCTGCCCACGTACCAGATGGTCAGACTTCTTCATCAAGATCATGAACGATTGGTTTGAGGCCCTTCATGTTCCCGGAGCGAACAGATGCCATTGGGCTACACTAGCACGTGACAGGGACAAATGTTGACGTTACTGGAGCCCGCTCAAGCAAATCGACGACTAACGGGAAGTTAAGTGATTTTAAGTGATTTCTTCCAATTGATATTACTTGGCCTACTTTTGAAGAGGAGGCAGATCCTACCCTACAAGTTCATTCCCAGTTGCTGGGGCCAGCATCCTCCATACCCAACCTGTGACATATTAAGGGCCTACATGACAGTTTCTGAAGCAACATCTTATGCAACTATGTGACAAATATACTCAACAAATTACATGCCACTCCTGGGTATTTTTCCCTGTCATTTTCTGAGTACAGACAGAGAACACAGAGAACAATATCCAGCTTAATCACTCAGCATCTTTCAGAGACTCACCAGCAGCACAACAAGAACACTAGAAAATCAATGAGGAAAACACATAGAAGTCCACAAATCCCAATAATTGAAAGCAATATCACTGAAGACAAAAATACCAGTAAATTCTTAGACAGTGTCTTTAGTAACTCTATAGTTAGGATGTCCAGTGAGTTCAGAGAAACAATAACAGAGGTAATCGGCAAAGAATAAAAAGTTTAAAAAGTCAAAAATTAAAAAAATACAACAATTCTAAGTTTTACTGGTTGAGATAAACAGATACATTTTTGTATATCTGCCAAAGGGGTAGACTCTATGTGCTAGTTAACGTGGTGATATTGGTGGTGGAAGGGGGGCATTGGTGGTGGGATGACTGTAACAACTCTATTATGAACAATTTTGTAAGTTATGGTATCCTCACAAGTAACACAAACACTGTCTCCCAAATCTTATCTGGAGTGATAGCACAGCGGTAGGGCATTCGCCTTACAAGCGGCCAACATGGCCTACCCGAGTTCGATTCCTCCGCCCCTCTCGGAGAGCCTGGCAAGCTACCGAGAGTATTTGATATGCCAAACACAGTAACAACAAAGTCTCCAATGGAGGCGTTACTGGGCCCGCTCGAGCAAATCGACGATCAACGGGAGGGCCTTTACCTTACCTTACCTTATGGTATCCTCAACAATCACTCCTGAAAAAAATTAGACGTCTGCCCTAACATATGATCTATTCTAGAGAATGTTCTGTGTGCATTAGAGAATAAGGTGTATTTAACTTTTTAAAAATTTAATCACTGTGAGATACAGTTATAAAGCTTTCATATTTGAGCTTCAGTCATACAATGATCAAACATCCATCCTTCCACCAGTGCACATTTTCCATCACCAATGTCTCCAGCATCCTCCGCTCCATCCCAATTCTACCCCTGCCTCTATGGCAGACAATTTCCCATATACTCTTTCTCTACTTTTGGGCATTATGTATTGCAGTATAGATACTGAGAGGCTATCACCTTTGGTCCTCTATCTATTTTCAGCACACATCTCCCATCCCGAACGATCCCTTCAACCATCATTGACTCAGTGATCCATTCTCTATTCCAGCTGCCTTCTCCCCATGTCCCCAGAGGCAGCTTCCAACTATGGAGCAATATTCCTGGCCCTTGTGTCTACTGTCCTTGGTTGTCAGTCTCATACACTAATTTTTATTTATTCAATGCAACATAATATTTTATAGTTCACAAATGAGTGCAGTCATTCTATGTCTCTCACTTTCTTTCTGACTCATTTTATTCAGCATGATACTCTCCATGACCATCCACTTATAAGCAAATTTTATGACTTAATCTTTCCTAACAGCTGCATAGAATTCCAATATGTAGTCGTAGCAAAGTTTATTTAACCAGTCACCTGTTCTCAGGCACTTGAGTATTTAACTTTTTGAGAAAGGAAGATCCTGTATAAATTCACTAGTTCGAGCTCATCTTGTGTCTTTACTGATATTCTGTCTAATGTATCTATCAAGTGGTGACAGTAGTGTATCGATGTCTCCTTCTAATATTATTTTTCCATCCATATTTTATCTATGTTTGCTATAAAAAGTCTTACAAACATTGCTCAGGCAAATTTTGGTGCATATATCTTGAATAGAGTTAATACTTGTTGGTTTATTGTTCCTTTATATGAACATAAATTGTCTGAGTTCATCATGTGGACCTAGACCATCCATGGTAACTCACAGGTCCAGAAAGTTGAATCTAAACGTTGGACATGGGAGTGTCCCAGTGGACAGTTCCACAATGAAATTGACCACATCATATTCAATCGACAGTTTTGCCTGACCAATGTCACTGTTGTCCCAAAATTCCAAATGTATTCAGACCATTGTCTCCTTCGTGCAAAATTCTACTTCACAGAGCGGGGAGAAAGGGATGCAAAGTTTAAGAAGAGAAATCCCAGAATGACCACCAACTCGGAGCTTTTTGGGACTATTGCGGCAACATGGGAAGATGCTATCATTGACAACATTGATGAGGAATACTCCTCCATGATTGTGCAAAGAATGCCGAGAGAGAGAGATAGCCACAAAAAGATGCCTGTCTTTGAAAACTCTCGAGCTTATTCGCCAACGTGTCTTGGTGCGAGCCTCAGGCAACCACAAGCCAAAGTCAGAGCTCGAAAGCATTCACAATGCCCGCCTATCCTTTGCCAACTACAAGACCAAGATGACTGTCCTCCAATGTCCTGATGGATCTATCACATCTTCCAGAAGGGCAGTGGTGAAAGTTATCCACAACTGGTACTCGGATCTCTTCAATAGCCACGTCCACCTGCCCACATACCAAATTCTGCAGGATGGATATGTCGTTCCCAATGTTCTCCCTAACAAAATACGACATGCCATTTCGTTGGTAAAGAAGCATACAGCACCTGGTCCAGACAAGGTCAGACCCGAACACCTGAAATATCTGCCACCAGTCCTCATCAATACACTGGCTCAGCTCTTCACACGCTATCTGTCTGAATGCAAGGTTCCATCCCAATGTAAAACCAGGACGACCATTTTGTTATACAAGAATGGAGACATCCACGGATCGGCAACTATCGCCCCATCTGCCTTTTGTCCATGGTTTACAAGTTGTTCACTCGAGTCATCCTGAATAGAATATGCAAAACACTATACAAAGGACAATCATGCGAGCAAGCTGCGTTCTGAAAAAGGTTCATCATGTTCGACCATATCCACACAGTGACCAAGCTCATTGAGGTTTTGCGAGAGTTCAATATGCTGCTCTGTTTAACGTTCATCAATTTAAAGAAGGCCTTTGATTCTGTTGTGACTGAAGCAGTCATCAAAGCCATAGCCAAACAGGGCATTCAAACTCGGTACATCAGGATCATCTCCGAGCTCTTTTATGGATTCACCACCAGGATCTCACTATTCTTCAAAAAGAGTGATCAACGACTAAAGAGAGGGGTTTTGAAGGGTGATACCATTTCACCAAAATTCTTCAGTGCCACTCTTGAGAACATCATGGAATGAATGGAATGGAAGCAATGGGAGCGAAGGTAGATGGTTGGCAACTACACCACCTCCACTTTGCTGATGAAATCGTTCTAATAACACCAAACATTTTAGCCAAGCGGTACGAATGCTGGCCAACTTCTACCTTGAGTGTGGAAAGGTTGGTCTGAAGTTGAATCTTAGGAAGAAAATGTTCATGAGGTACAGACTAGTCCTTGACGTTCTATTTGCTCTCAATGGAATGAACATTTCCGAATGCAACAGTTATGTGTACCTAGGTTGAGAACTCAACATGACAAACGACCTGGCACCTGAGCTGCGCAGGAGGAAGAGAGCGGCATGAAACACCTTCAAGAGCATTGAAGAGTTTGTTAAGAGGAAAAAGAACCTCTGGCTCTGGTCATATCTTTTTGATTCCACGGTTCTTTCTGCACTAACATACACCTCAGAGTCCTTGGTCCTAGGAAAACAGGATGAGAACACTATTCCGGTCACCCAAAGAGGAATTGAAAGAGTATGCTTGGAGTATCACGCTTCACTTAAGTGAGAAAAGGAATCCAGAGTTCCAACCTCCATCGACGATAAAAGATCAGGGATGCTGCCTCGTTTCTCAAGTTCTCAAAAATCAGATGGGCTGGACATGTAGTGAGAATTGGAGACAATGACTGGACTAGAGCCATTTCTGACTGGATTCCACTGGAAGTCAAAAGATCACGTGGCCGCCCACCTACGAGTTGGTTGGTCTTCTTTGTTAAGACCCTGAATGAACAGTTTGATGCTCTTCGTGTTCCTGGAGAGAGCAGACACCATTGTGCTACACTGGAACACAACAGGGAAGAATGGAGATGTTACCTGAGCCCGCTTGAGCAAATCGATGAACAACAGGATAATAGTTGATTATATGAATAAGTACAAACTTAACCACTTATGTCTCTAATTACTTTCATTAGATGAATCCTTTTTGGTATCACTGTATCACTGTCATCCTGTTGTCTATCAAGTTACTCAAGCACACACCAGTAATGTCTCCATTTGTTCCAGCCCTGAAACTTTACCCCAATACCCTGCTGTTTTAATTGCTACCACTTTGAGTTTAAAGTTAGGGCAGGTGATATCTCCCATTTTCTTCTTCTGAAGAATATCTTTGGTTATTCTGGGGTTTATTGTTCTATATAGTTTTCTGGAGCCTTTGGTCTATTTGTTTGAAAAGTATCATGGGTATTGTTATACAAACTGCATTGAATCTGTATAATGTTTTGGGGATTTATTGCCATGTTGACCATATTAATTCTACTGATCCATGTCAAAGGAATATGTCTCCATTTCCTCATGTCCTCTTTTATTTCTTGGGGTAGTGTTTGGTATTTTTTTCTCCGTAGAAGTCCTTTAACTCATCAGTTAATCTGATTCCGAGGTACTAGATTTTCTGAGACAAAATTTTGAATGGGATTTATTGTAATATCATTTCCTTCTCTTTCATTATTTGTATATCGGAAACCCCAGGACTTTTGGATATGATTTTGTAACCTGCCATTCTAGAATACAAATCTATTGTTTCTAGGAGCTTATTGGTAGGGGGTTCTTAGGATTCTTTATGTATAGTATAATGTCGTCTGCAAATAGTTAGAACTTGACTTCTTTTGTTCCTATCTGTATGCCCTTGATATCTTTTTCTTGCCTAATTTCTATGGCAGGTTGGAGAAATAGCACAGCGATATGGCGTTTGCCTTTCTCGAGGCCGGCCTGGCTGAGCGGGGTTCAATTCCTCTGCCCCTCTCGGAGAGCCCGGCAAGCTACCAAGAGTGTCTCCTCTGTATTGCAAAGCCTGGCAAGCTCCCTGTGACATATTCAATATGGCGAACACAGTAACAACAAGTCTCACAATAGAGACGTTACTGGACAACCTCGAGCAAATCGATGGACAACACGAGGACAGTGCTACTTTCTATGGCAAGTGCAACCAGTACTATATTAAATTAAAGTGGAAAAAGGGGGAAAACATTGTCTTGTGCCTATCTTAGAGGTGAGGATCTTAGGTTTTCCACATTGTCATAACGCTTTCTGTGGTCTTGTAGAAGATGCTTTTGACTATATTGATGCAAGTTCCTTCAACTCCCATTTGTTGAGAGATTTTTTTTATCATGAATGAATGTTGGACCTTGTCAAATGATTTCTTGCATCGAATGATATGATCATATGGTTTTACTTTTCTTTTATTGATATAGTTTATTATGTAGACTGATATGCGAATGTTAAACTTCCTTGCATAGGCAAGGTGAATCATACTTGGTTGTTGTGTATGATCTTTTTGATGAGTTCTTGGATTATGTTTGCTAGTATTTTGCTGAAGAACTTCGCATGTTTGTTCATCAGATATATTGGTTGTAAGTCTGCGGGGTTTGTTTTTGTGTGTGTGTGTGTGTGTGTGTGTGTGTGTGATGTCTTTGTCTGCTTTTGGTATCACAGTGATATTTGCCTCATAGAAACTGTTTGGAAGTGTTTCCATTTCTTCAATTTCCTGAAAAAGCTTGAAAAGTATTGGCATTAGGTCCTCTTTAAAGGTTTGGAAGAATTCACTAGTGAATTCATCTAGGACTAGGTTTTTGTTTTGGAGAAGACTTTTAATTACTCTTTCAATTTCTAGATAGTAATAGATCTGTTCAGGAATTCCAAGTCTTCTGGTTCAGCCTTGCGTGGTTATAGGCATACAGGAATTTATCCACTTCTAGGGTTTCTTATTTCATGGCACACAGATTCTCACAATACTCTCTGACGATTTGTTGAATTTTATGTTGTTTCGGTTATGTTCCACCATTTCATTTCTGATTGGGCTTATTATTGTTTTTTTTTTCTTTTACTTTGTGAGTTTATCAACCCGTTTCACCCCAAAGAATCAGCTCTTTGTTTTATTGATCTTCTGGATTTTTTTAATTACTGCTCATTGATTTCTGCTCTACATTTTATTTTTTCCTATCTTCTGCTTTGTTTGGTATCCTTTTGTTGGCTATATTCCAAGATTTGTGAACTCAAGTTATTTATGGGACATTTTTCCTTCACAATGAACACTTAAAAGCTATCAACTTTCTCCTTAAATCTGATTTTGTTGTGTTCCACAAGTTCCAGAAGCTTGTGCCTTCATTCTGATTTGTTTTCAGGAATTTATTTATTTATTTTTTGATTTTTCTTAGCCATTGATTGTTCAGTAGTGAGCTGTTTAATTTCCAGGTGTTTTATTTAAGCCTCCGTTTTTCTGTGTGATTGACTTATTTTAAGTGCATCTGGTCTGAAAAGGTAGTTGAGACCATTTCTAACTTCTTGATTTTATGGAGGTATGTTTCATGGCCCAGCATTGTGGGAAGCCAAGAGCTCTCTCATAGACCTTAGCTGTGGTTCCCATGTTAGGAACTGCTTGGGACAGACAATGGTAACAGTCTTCCCAGGGCTTCCTGACCTCAGCAGATGCCTGATCTATAGCCACACATCAGGCTGACAGTTATCTTATCTGGCCTTAGCTATAGTAACCTCCAGGATGCGGATATGCAAATGTAAAGCTTAGGATGCATCTACTGCCTTAAGACCCTTTGATATACAAGTGTAAAGCTCAGGATGCACCTACTGCCATAGACCCTTTTGATGTACAAATGTTTACCATGAATGTTAGCTCTTGTTGCTGACTTTACCATATATGTTTATACTGCTTCTGCTCCTGACTGAGCTGTCCTGGACCCTATATAAACAGCCTGTATTCCTCAATAAAGTCCTGTCCCTTTTTCTCTTTATCTCTAAACTATACTCTGTCTCTTGTGTCTTGTGTTCATTCGGTCGGTCCTTCCCTGCATCTACTGACCCTAGGGCCACCTCCGCTGGCCGGAGAATGGTTTTGCGGGCCCTCCGCACAGCATGTGGTCTATCTTGGAGATTTTCCAATGGGCACTGGAGAATAATGTGTATTTAGCTTTGGGGGGATAAAAAGTTCTGCATATAAAAAGCCCTTCTTTTCCATTTTTCCTTCAAAGCAAGAATTTCCTTGCTGAATTTTAGTCTCCTTGATCTATCAAGAGGTGAAAAGGTGTAGTTGAAGTCTCTATCTACTATTGAGTTGCTGCCAATGTCCTCCTTGTAGTTAATTAGCAGTTGTTTTCAGTAATTTGCTGGCTCCTCATTGGGTGCATATTTGTTTAAGAGTGTCATTTCTTCCTGATATACATATCCATTAATAATTAAGAAATGACCTTTGTTGTCTCTTCTAACCTTTTCAGACTGGCCATCAATACTAGAATGGCCATCCTTCTTTTTAAGGTTGGTTTTGGATCTATGAAATTCCTGAGTTATTATTTCTCTGTAGGATAACTTTCCCCCAGCCCTGCAATGGGGCTTAGAATATAGATTATGGGCCAGAACAATAGGGATTTATGTAGGATAACATTGGCACAGGGAGCTTAGGTTTATACAGTTACATCCATCATAGTGCTCCCTGAGTCACTCCCATCCCTCTGTTTATCTGTAAACTCTTCTATGTGCTCTCCTCCCAAGCCAGTTAATCATCTTTTCTCCCTAATCAGATTATGTTAGCTTGTAAGATCAGATCCTTCTAAGGACACTGAACTTGTATTGTAAGTTATGTCCTTTGCATAGTTTACCTTAAAGCAATGTCCTTTCTGTATGGACACAGAAAGACAGTTAATATTATGCTTTGTAACTTGGGAGTTGATTGACTCCGAATAGTATTTACTCCTGGGCATATGCTTTCTTGACTCAGTTGCCCTTAGTTCCTAGCACCCAAAAAGCAGGGTCCCAACGAGGGACTGAATGGACCCAGGGAAAGGTGTGAGCTACCCTGGCATCGGAATGGGCCAGGCCGAAGCACCACGATACTCAACTATAAGTTGAGAGCATGGTCATGGACAAATGCTGTCATGATCCAAAGGTAAGTAATGGCGAGACTAGGACCCTGCTGGGGCTAGGAAGACTAACCTAGCCTGAGGACTGCGAAATATTTAGTGAGATGTGCTCAGGAAGAAACAAACTGTAAGTTTATATCTCTTACAGTGCTCATACAGAATGACATTGCTAGAAATATTGCAAGTAAATTTACTACAACTATTTAAGTAGATTACTAGCTGAGGAAAGAATACACCCTCATAGGGATCCTACCCTTGAGCAAATCTTCTAGTAATCTGGAATAATCTCTATAGGTGAGATTTTATCCTTGAGTTAATCTCCTTGAGTTAATCCTTGAGTTAATCTCCTTAAGGAGTGCTCTTACCTCTCTTTGCTGATTTGTTAATGTTCAACCCACCTTTGTGTCACCACCCTAGATGATTGCTACATAAACTAAGACTATAAACTCGGAGGGGGCTTGGGTTTGAGAGAGCAGATACTGAGGCTCAGGCTGAGGCTCAGGCAGTGTCTCAGGCTGAGGTGCGGGCTCAGGCTCAGGAGCTCGGGCTCCAGAGGGCAGAGTCAGAGGTGAGAGTGAAGATTGGAATAAAGTATAATTGATACCGACCAGTCTGGGCCCATTCCTTCCTTCGCCTATCTCGCTGTCGACCTCCCCGGGGTGGGGGAAGTGACGTGAGACTACTGAATGCTGGCGGCAGGAGAGATAGAGCTCCACGAGCCTTCTGAAAACACACTTTTCTCTATGAAGTTGTGTATCATTCCTACAAATTTGAACGAAAGTCTAGCTTGTTAAGTATTACTGGGGATACCTTCATTTCATTAAATTAAAAAAAAACTATATCCCATCATTGACCACAGGCCTGAAGAATTTCATAGGATAGGTCTGCTGTAATCTAGGAGATGCACTTTAGTATGCAATTTCTCTCTTTGATCTTGCTTCTTTCAGTATTGTATCTCTATTATGAAATTTGATGTTCTGATCAGTATTTTATTGGGGTATTTTTGTTGGGGTCTCTTTTAACTGGAACCTTTAGACTCCTTGGATCTGGATGCCTGCATCTTCCAGTTCTGGAAACATTTTAGTGATAATGTCTTTAACTGTTACTATCTGATTGGGGTTGCTTCCCTCTCCCTCTGGAACAACTATGATTATTATGTTATTCCTGTTGAATTCATCCCATATATCTCTTGGCCAGCCTTCAGATATTTTGAGGTCTTTTTCCATCTGCTGTCATTGCCTGATGTTTTCTGCAGGTAAATTTCAGGTACACTATTTCCGTCTTTGTTTGTTGTCATTCTACTGTTGAGGGCACCAGAATTTTTTTTTTATATTTATTTATTGAATCACTGTGGGAAAAGTTACAAAGCTTTCAGGTTTAAGTCTCAGTTATGCAATGATCAAACACATTTCCCTTCAATAGTACTCATTTTTCACCACCAAGAACCCAAATATAACCCCCCTGCCACCCCTCCCAATGTCAGTGAGGAAGATGAATTCTACCCAACACTCTATCTACTTTGATTATGTTCATTATTTCGACAAAAGATGCACCATTATTGTTTACAGTTTACAGCCAACAATCAGAAAAGGCATTGTGAACTAATTTGTTTTCTACAGTTAGTTATGAGAACCATATGATGTCAAGCGGCCGCTATTGTGGCCACACAAATTTGGATTTCTGATATTTTACTTCTTAAGTCTGGAGGTATTTCTGCCACGAGCCAGATAATTACAAGATTAGTTTTTGTGGATCTGGAGCCATGGCAGTGCCAGAGAGCCGCTCGTGGGGGGCAACACGTAACCTCGGTAGGGCGTGAAGGATGAGCCGGGAACGCCCCCCTTCCCATGAGGTTTCCATTGCCCCATCACCGCCAGTTCATACCTGGCTTTCCAAAAAGCTCCTAAGAGGCTACCATCTCGCTGTCCAGGGGGGAAAAGGTGGAAGGGAGCAACACCCTTTCCCTCCCAGGCAGGCATGGTACCGTGGATTAATGCATAGTCCATTCACTTTTCTGCCGCAAGCTGCTGGGCTCTGCATTAAGTCCTTGTGCTTCTGGAGACATGGCTGTGCTGGAGCGCCGCTCATGGACAACTTGTGAACTTGGTAGGGCATGAAGGAGCCGTCTCCCAGAATTTTTTAATGACACTTCTGTTTCAAGTTTTCTTATTTCTGCTCTCATTTCCTCCTGTATTTTATTGATTGTGCATTCCACTGTTTCTCTCATATCCTCCTGTGTTTTAATGGATGTCAACTGTTTCTTTCAGATCATTCAAGAACCTCACTTTTCATGTATGAATTCTTTATCAAAGAGTTTTTTTCTATGTTCACTGCAGCACTATTCAAAAATAGTCAGAATGTAGAAATAACCCAAGTGACAAAAGATAGATGAATGGATAAAAAAAAACTGGTACACATTAACAATGGAATACTATGCAGCCAACAGGAAAAATGGAGTTATGACATTTAATTTAAATGGATGGGCATGGAGAATATATCATGCTGAATGAAATGAGTCTGAAGGAGAGGGAGAGAAATAAATTGTACTCATTTGTGGGATATAAAAAACATAGTATGGAGCCTCATAGCTGCCACCGCCGCTGCCTAGAGCCAGGGTCATCCACCTCCGCTGCTGCCCCCTCAGGATGCAGAACAACATCCAATCATGGATAAAAATGAGCTGGTGCAGAAGGCCAAACTGGCAGAGGAGGTTGAGCGGTATGATGACATAACAGACTGCATGAAGTCTGTAACTGAGCAAAAAGCTGAGTTATCCAGAGGAGAGGAATCTTCTCTCCGTTGCTTATAAAAATGTTGTAGGAGCCCGTAAAGTCATCTAGGAGGGTCCTGTCAGGTATTGAGCAAAAGATGGAAGGTGCTGAAAAAAAGCACCAGATGGCTCGAGAGTACAGAAAGAAAATTGAGACCGAGCTGAGAGATATCTTCAATGAGGTACTGTCTCTTTTGAAAAAGTTTTTGATTCCCAATGCTTCACAAGCTGAGAGCAATGTCTTCTATTTGAAAATGAAAGTAGACTACTACCGTTACTTGGCAGAGGTTGCTGCTGGTGATGACAAGAAAGGGACTGTGGATCAGTTACAACAAGCATACCAAGAATTTTTGAAATCAGCAAAAAGTAAATGCAGCCAATACATCCTATCAGATTGGGTCTGGCCCTTAACTTCTCTGTTTTCTATTATGAGATTCTGAACTACCCGGAGAAAGCCTGCTCTCTTGCAAAGACAGCTTTAGATGAAGCGATTGCTGAACTTGTTACATTAAGTGAAGAATCATACAAAGACAGCTCGCTAATAATGCAGTTATTGAGAGACAACTTGACATTGTGGACATAGGATACCCAAGGAGATGAAGCTGAACCAGGAGAAGGAGGGGAAAATTAACCAGCTTTCCAACTTTTGTCTGCCTCATTCTAAAATTTACATAGTAGACTATTTGTCATCCATGCTGTCCCACAAATAGTTTTTTGTATACTATTTATGACAGGTTTATGTCACTTCTATTTGAATTTCCATATTTTATGTTTAATATTAGGGGAGTAGATCCAGTTAACATTTAGGAACTTCTCTATTTTTTTCATCTTTTTCATCTTTTCATCCCCTGGCCAATATGGGGTTGTGGAATTTGTATGCAAGTTATAAATGTTTGGAATAGTACTTTTGGTACATTGTGGCTTCACAAGGGCCAGGGCTAAAACTGCGTCCATGTGTAAGCAAGAAAATTGCCTTCATATTGGTTTGTCCTGGTAGGGGATTCACGGTCACGGTCACGGTCCTTCCGTTGTTCATCGATCTGCTCGAGTGGGCCCAGTAACGTCTCCATTAGAGACTTTGCTGTTACTGTGTTTGGCATATCGACTACGTCACGGGGAGCTTGCCAGGCTCTGCCATGCGGGCGAGATACTCTCGGTAGCTTGCCAAGCTCTCCGAGAGGGGCGGAGGAATCGAACTCCGGTCGGCCATGTTGGCCGCTTGTAAGGCAAACGCCCTACTGCTGTGCTATCACAAGTGTAGTTACTGTAGTTACTTTCAGGTTTGGAGCACTTCACAGGCTGTAGTGGAACTTGATTATCTTATGGATGTTGCATGTTGACCCGTGTGTGTCTGAATTACTGAAGCTCATGCACACTTGCGCTGCAGCTGCAGAAGTGTCTATAGATAGAGCTGTGAGCCAAGTTACTCTGGAGAAGGGCGGGAACGGTTCACATTCCATTATTTGTAAAGTTACCTGCTGTTCACTCTCATTATTTTTGCTACACATTTTATTTTTATTTAAATGTTTTAGACAACCTAGGAACAAATGTACAAGTGAAGAGCCAGTAAAATGAATTACTTGATATTCATAACTTCATGTATGTCAAGCACAGCAGTCAAACAAAACTCATGTATTTAACTATTTTAGGGGTATTTTTTTTGCTTTTGTGATTTTTTTGTTTCTTGCCTAACATGCATGTGCTGTAAAAATAGTTAATAGGGAAATAACTTGAGATGATAGCTAGCTTTGTTTAATGCCTTATGCAATTTTATGAAAAATCCAAGCATAATTGTTAAGAGTGTATTAAGTTCATGTAAGTGAAATAAAAAGTTTTTTGAATGGACTTTTCAACTACTCTCTCTACAAGCTTTTTATGTAAGTAAGTCTTGCAGTTCTGAAACTTCTCTAAAGGATATTGTACATTTTGGGAAATTTATTCCTATTCCCTTTTGGCAGCTACTGGGCTTTTACCAAGTTTAAATCCAAAGTTTATCATAACAAAATACTGCTAATATTGCTACTACTGTTCCCAACCACATTCCATATTCTTCCCCCCTCTCTCTAAGGGAAAAATGTTTTTTTTTGTTTTTTCAGGGGCAGAGGGTATTGATTGGGAAAAATGTGTTCAATTTACAATTTTTGGAATGGGATTTTCTAACTTAGTAGCCACAATGTTCTGGCCCACCGTGATATTGGGTAGCATCAGCTAAGTTTTGTGCTTCCAGATCACTTTGTTTTTAAGAATTTTTGATATTCTTACAAGCCTACCTTCAATTTTGATCCTTTATTCCCTTTATTCGTTGGGTGCACAGAATTACCTTTTTCAGCCTTTGTCTTGTCACCAACCATTCCTCTTTGGTGACTGTGTACATGGAGAAGAGACCACATGATCTTTCTGGCTCCACTCGATGTCTAAGGACACCACGCTTTCCTTTGCTTGCATCCCACAAACAATTTCCCTCATCCCATTACTGCAACAGATCTCTCCTTAGTTGATGATATTGTATTGATCTCCCGGGAAAATCCCCTTATCCTGAATGGTCTGTCATTTTCTGCCTTTAACTCCCCCCACCCCTCATCTTTAAATAATGATGGGGCTAAGTTATTCCCAAATCTCACCCTACCCACTGTTTCCTCAACTCCTTGCAGAAAACACCAAACAAAAACATCATCTTATTTTTTATTTTTTTAAAATATCATTTTAAAGAGGTGTATATTTTTTCATTTAAAATGTAAGCTCCTCGGAGCCCCGCGGCCGGAGGACAGCGCGGACCCCAGCCCCCAGCCCCAGCGCGCGACGAGCTCCGACCGGCCCCCAATCCAGGTGGGTTGGATGAGCCCAGCGGAGCCCCGCCCCTGAGCGCCGCCCGCCGAGCGAGCCCCGCGGCTGGAGGACAGCGTGGACCCCAGCCCCCAGCCCCAGCGCGCGACGAGCTCCGACCGGCCCCCAATCCAGGTGGGTTGGATGAGCCCAGCGGAGCCCCGCCCCTGAGCGCCGCCTGCCGAGCGAGCCCCGCGGCCAGAGGACAGCGCGGACCCCAGCCCCCAGCCCCAGCGCGCTACGAGCTCCGACCGGCCCCCAATCCAGGTGGGTTGGATGAGCCCAGCGGAGCCCCGCCCCTGAGCGCCGCCTGCCGAGCGAGCCCCGCGGCCGGAGGACAGCGCGGACCCCAGCCCCCAGCCCCAGTGCGCTACGAGCTCCGACCGGCCCCCAATCCAGGTGGGTTGGATGAGCCCAGCGGAGCCCCGCCCCTGAGCGCCGCCCGCCAAGCGAGCCCCGCGGCCGGAGGACAGCGCGGACCCCAGCCCCCAGCCCCAGCGCGCGACGAGCTCCGACCGGCCCCCAATCCAGGTGGGTTGGATGAGCCCAGCGGAGCCCCGCCCCTGAGCGCACACGCGCCGCCCGCCGAGCAAGCTCAGGATCCTGGGAGGGAGTGGCCTGGGACTGGCTAGGGGCGTGGCCTCAAAGAAAGGGGCGTGGCCTCCTAAAAGTGGGCGTGGCCTGCTTCCGGCCGCAGGTATATCACTCACTCCAAGCAATTTGGACCTTCATCCTTTCATCCTTTTCATCAACTTGTTACCTAATACCAACCAAAATTTCTCACCTCTTCTACTACAATTCAACAAAATTCCACTCGCCTACTCCATTTCCAACAAAAGTTCTGTTGGAAAATAGCTATACAAGCTCAGTAGTAAATAGCAACTCCTCCAAAAGTTTCACTCAATGTCATTTATAAAACAAAGAATAACGCCTGATTCAGAAGAAGGTTAGACCCAGAAAGGTAGAAGAGGCGCATCTAGCAGCAACAAAGCTGAACGGCTCCTGGCAGTCTCTCCTCACTCAACCAGAACAGTAGCAGCGAGTGTGAAGGACCAAACCACACTGGTCACAATGGTAAAGCAACGCAAAAGCCCACCAAACTTTATTATTCACGAGGCTAGCCCAGAAGACACCAACAGTACTATAGCGTTAGACAACCTCTCTGACAAGGAATTCAGAATGGAGCTACTCAGGATGCTTAGGGAACTAAAAGAAACAATGGAAACCAATGCCAATAAAAGACAAGAGGAGTTGAAGGCAGAAATGAGGAAAATGCAATTGGAAATGTCGGACCTGAAAAACCTGGTAGCCGAATTGAAAACCACAGTGGAAGGCCTCAGCAGCAGAGTAACAGCGGCTGAGAACAGAATCAGTGAGCTCGAAGATCAAGTTCAGAGTCTTATCAGAAAACAGCAGAAAATGGAAAAGAGACTCACAGTTCAAGAACAGATGGCAAGAGAAGATCGTGATGAAGCCAAGAGGGGTAACATAAGAATTATTGGAGTCCCAGAGGGACGGGAAGAAAACCTTGATGAAGAAGAAACTGTCAAAGAAATCATTGCTACAACGTTTCCAGAGTTGAAGAAAACTTGTGACCACATCCAGGAGGCCCGAAGGGTACCGGCTAGAAGAAATCCGAATAAAAATACCCCAAGACACATCCTGATCAAAATGACCAAAACCTTAGACAGAGACAAAATTCTGAAAGCAGCAAGATCAAAGAAAGAAATCTCTTACAAAGGAGCATCCTTAAAATTCACAGCTGATTTTTCTGATGAAACCCTCAGGGCCCGAAAACAGTGGTGGGACATAGTGAAAAAACTCAATGAAATAAATGCTTCTCCAAAAATACTTTACCCAGCGAGACTCTCATTCATAATAGAAGGAACAACACACAGTTTCACAGACAAACAACAGCTCAGGAACTTCATAGACTCAAAACCATGGTTACAAGTACAACTAAATGGGCTACTTTAAGGCAAGAAAGGACCCTCAAATACACCAAATTTCAACAGAACAATGGGACAAAATCCCATAACAATAATCTCTCTCAATGTCAATGGGCTAAACTCACCAATTAAAAGACATAGAGTGGCAGGATGGATCAGAAAACTGAACCCAACATTCTGCTGCCTGCAAGAAACACATCTCAATAGTCAAAGCAAACACAGACTCAGAGTCAAAGGCTGGAAAACAATCCTACAGGCAAACAGCTCCCAGAAAAAAGCTGGGGTAGCTATCCTAATATCAGACCACATTGACTTCAGAGTGAGGAAGGTCATAAGAGACAGTGAAGGCCATTTCCTATTGACCAAAGGATCTGTACAACAGGAAGAACTTACAATAATAAACGTATATGCACCTAATGAGAGACCAGCAAAATACTTAAAACAATTACTCATAGATTTGGAAAAAGACATCGATAGCAACACAATACTAGTGGGAGACTTAAACACCGCTTTGTCACCTCTTGATAGATCAACCAGACTCAAGCTTAGCAAGGACATACTTCATCTGAGGGAAACAATGGAAGAAAGGGACTTAGTAGATATATACAGGACACTTCATCCACAAAAAGCTGAATACACATTCTTCTCAAGCGTACATGGAACGTTCTCCAAGATAGACCACATGCTGAGCCACAAAACATGCCTCCATAAAATTAAGAAGATAGAGATTATATCAACAATCTTCTCAGACCACAATGCGCTGAAATTAGAAGTAAATCACACACAAAAACAGAAAACTAAATCAAACACCTGGAAATTAAACAGTGCGCTATTAAACAATGAGTGCCTTAGACAGGAAATTAAAGAGGAAATCAAAAGATTCCTAGAAACGAATGAAAATGAAGACACGAGTTACCAAAACTTATGGGACACAGCAAAAGCGGTCTTAAGAGGAAAGTTTATAGCTCTACAAGCATTCCTCAGAAAGGAGGAGCGAGCCCACATAAATAAACTAACCTCACAGCTTAAGAACTTGGAGAAGGAACAACAAAAGGAGCACAACCCTTACAGGAGGAAGGAAATAATAAAACTCAGAGCAGAGATTAACGAGACGGAAACCCAGAAAACAATCCGAAAGATCAATGAAACCAAGAGCTGGTTCTTTGAGAAAATTAACAAAATCGATAAGCCCCTAGCAAAACTCACAAAGAAAGGGAGAGAGAAAACCCTAATAAGCCGAATCAGAAATGAAAAGGGGGTCATTACAACAGAAACTACAGAAATTAAAAGGATCCTCAGGGAGTACTTTGAAAAGCTTTATGCCACAGAACATCAAAACCTCGAGGAAATGGATAAATTCCTAGACTCCTACAGACTCCCAAGGCTGAACCAAGAAGACCTGGAATACCTGAACAGACCTATCACCATCAAGGAAATTGAAATGGTAATAAAAAGTCTCCCCAAGCACAAAAGCCCAGGCCCGGATGGATTCACCAGTGAATTCTTCCAAATCTTTAAAGAAGACTTACTCCCAATCCTCTTTAAGCTTTTCCATGAAATTGAAATATCAAATACACTTCCGAACAGTTTCTATGAAGCAAATATCACACTGATACCAAAAGCAGACAGAGATAACACAAAGAAAGAGAACTACAGGCCGATATCCCTGATGAACACAGATGCAAAGATCCTCAACAAACTACTAGCAAATAGAATCCAACTACTCATCAAAAAGATCATACACCATGACCAAGTAGGATTCATCCCAGGGATGCAAGGATGGTTTAACATTCGGAAATCAATCAACATAATCCATCATATCAACAAAAGAAAAGATAAAAAGCATATGATTATATCAATAGATGCAGAGAAAGCATTTGACAAGATCCAGCACCCCTTTATGATGAAAATCCTAGCCAAAATGGGTATAAAGGGGACCTTCCTCAACATAATTAAAGCCATCTACCACAAGCCTACAGCAAGCATCATCCTCAATGGGGAAAAACTGAGAGCCTTCCCTCTAAGATCAGGGACGAGACAAGGATGCCCACTCTCTCCACTGCTGTTCAATATAGTACTGGAAGTACTAGCAAGAGCAATTAGGCAAGAAAAAGATATAAAGGGCATTCAGGTAGGAAAGGAAGAAATCAAGCTCTCACTATTCGCAGATGATATGATACTATACTTAGAGAACCCAATAACCTCCACCAAAAAACTCCTAGAAACAATAGACTTGTATAGTAAAGTTGCAGGCTATAAAATCAATACCCAAAAGTCCATGGCTTTCCTATACGCAAACAGTGAGAGAGAGGAAAGTTATATGAAAAAATCAATCCCGTTCACAATTGTGCCCCAGAAAATCAAGTACCTAGGAATCAGCTTAACTAAGGAAGTAAAGGACCTGTACAAAGAAAACTACAAAACGCTACTTCAGGAAATAAAAGAGGACATGAGGAAAAGGAAAGACATCCCCTGCTCATGGGTCGGGAGACTTAACATTGTCAAAATGGCAATACTACCGAAAGCACTGTACAAATTCAATGCAATTCCTATAAGGATACCCATGACATTCTTCAAAGAAATGGAGCAAACACTCCTGAAATTTATATGGAACAATAAACCCCCACGAATAGCTAAAGCAATTCTTGGGAAAAAGAAAATGGGAGGAATCAACCTCCATAACTTCAAACTTTACTACAAAGTGGTAATAATCAAAACAGCATGGTACTGGAACAAAGGCAGTACTGCAGACCAATGGAACAGAGTTGAATACACTGACATCTCCCCTCAATCATATAATCATCTAATCTTTGATAAAGGTGCAAGAAATGTGAAGTGGAGTAAGGAAAGCCTCTTTAACAAACTGTGCTGGCATCACTGGACGGCTACATGCAAAAAAATGGGCTCAGAACACTGCTTAACACCATGTACAAAGGTAAGATCAAAATGGATTAAAGACCTCAACATCAGACCAGAAACCATAAGATACATTGAAGACAAAGTTGGTAAAACCCTCCATGACATTGAGGCTAATGGTATGTTCAAAGATGACACGCCACTGGCTGAGCAAGTGAAAACAGAGATAGATAAATGGGACTATCTTAAACTAAGAAGCTTCTGTACCTCCAAAGAAACAGTGACCAAAATACAAAGACAGTCTACAGAATGGGAAAGAATATTCGCCGAATACACATCTGACAAGGGGTTGATATCAAGGATATACAAAATACTGGTTGAGCTCCACAAGAAGAAAACATCCAACCCCATCCAAAAATGGGGCAATGAAATGAACAGAAACTTTCTCAAAGAAGAAATCCGAATGGCAAAAAAGCACATGAGAAAATGTTCTACATCATTAATCATCAGGGAGATGCAGATCAAAACCACAATGAGATACCATCTCACACCTCAGAGACTGGCCCACATTCAAAAGAACAAAAGCAACCGTTGCTGGCGCGGATGTGGTGAGAAAGGGACACTCCTTCACTGTTGGTGGGAATGTCCACTGGTTCAGCCCTTTTGGAAAACAGTATGGACGTTCCTCAAAAAATTAGAAATTGAACTCCCATTTGACCCAGCGATACCACTCCTGGGAATTTATCCCAGAGAGGCAAAAATGTGTAGCCGAAGTGACATCTGCACTTGTTTGTTCATTGCAGCACTCTTTACAGTAGCCAGAAACTGGAAGAGACCTGAGTGCCCAAGAACAGATGACTGGTTAAAGAAACTTTGGTACATCTACACAATGGAGTACTATGTAGCTCTTAGAAAAGATGAAGTCATGAACTTTACATACAAGTGGTACAATATGGAAAGTATCATGCTAAGTGAAATGAGTCAGAAAGAGAGGGATAGACATAGAAAGATTGCATTCATCTGGGGGATATAAAGTAACAAAATATGAGATTAATACCCAAGAATAGCTGAGATCAGCACCAGGAGAATTACTCCATAACTTAGAGGCCAGCCGGGTATTCTAGGGGAAAGGACAATTCAGATAGAAAGGGCAACACCAAGTGGAGGGTGTTTGGAGGATCCTCCCAGGAGGGGAGATGCAGGTTGAAAGTAGACTGGACTGAACATGTTCACCACTCAATGCCTCTTTTGCTGATCACAACACCCAAAAGGAGAGAGAGAACAAGGGGGAGTGCCCTGCCACAGTGGCAGGGGGGGATTGGGGGATGGGGGGGTAGGGATGTTGTCCTGGTGGTGGAAAGTGGACACTGGTGGAGGGATGGGTATTTGATCGTGGTATGACCGAGATCCAAGCACAAAAATTTGTAAATCTACAACTGTACCTCATGGTGTTTCACTAATAAAATAAAAAAAAAAATGTAAGCTCCTCAAGAGCAGGGACATCGTTTTCTGCATGGTCTATTGTGCCTAGTGCAATGTAAATGATCAACAGATATTGATGATGGAAAAAAACCCAAAAACATAATATGAAACTAATATCAAAGGGCAGTAGAAAGGTGGTACAGGGAGTCTGGTTCATGGTTAGAAGTTTGCCACTTGTGTATGGGGGAGGACAGTTAGAACAGATAAGAACCACTATGACAGTGATAGCTGGAAATGATCACTAAGGATAAGAATTGAGTGCTGAAGGACATGAACGATAAAAGGACATGAATGATAACCTTTCAGTATATGTTTTACAAACCATACTGCCCATAATGAAAGAGGGAAAATGAGAGAGAAACAGAAAGAGAAAGAGAGAGACAGAGAGAGAAGTAAACGACTTACCTTAAAGTCAGGCAGTAGGGGTGTCAGGAAGGAAAGTGGTCACATTTGTGGTGGGAAAACTACACTGGTGAATGGGAGAATGGATGTTGGAACATTAAATGACTAAAACCAAATCATGAACAACTTTATAACTGGATATCTCATGGTGATTCAATAAAAATAAAAGTATCATTGAATGGTTGAAATATTTTTTGAAGTGAAATAGTCAAGAAATATATTCTTACCTTGCTCTAAATTGATAGTATGCATAAGAGAGAAATCGTTTTTGTACCATACACAAGACAGATAAAATTTCCATTTTAAAAATTTTGGGGGGTTGGGCCACCAGGACTTATTTCTGATTCTGAGTTCAGGAATCACTCCTGGAAGACACAGGGGACCATATGTTGTAATAGGGATCAATCCCCAGTCTGATGAATATAAGTGAAGCACCCTGCCCACGTACTATCCTTCTAGCCTTAAAGGGTCGTTTTGATAAAGTCTTTACCAATTATAGGCTAAAATGCATTGTTGGAAGTTTATTTGTCTTAAGTTTGATATTAAGAAAGCTGTTATTTTGTCCCATTTGCACCTGAAACTAATTTATAATTTGTAGTATGCATGTACATTGTAATTATACTCACCAGATAAAAGGAGAAAGTTGTACTAGTTCTACAACATAAATGGAAATGTTGGTGTCTTGTTAAACAATGTAAGTCAGAATGATAAAGAGATATACTACAGATTCTTTATATAATAATGAGGCATTAGAAAATCAGGGTGTTTCTGGTTCTTTGTAGAGCTGCTGGTAAAAAAGGTAATATATCTTTTTGAATTATTGTTTTAGTGATCTTGGGATAGGTAAATGGAAGCAAAGTTGCTGGATCATATGGACCCTTATTTATAACTTCTTTTTTACTTTATTTGAATACCATGGTTTACAGAGTTGTTCAAAATACATTTGTTAATGACATTCAATGTTCCAACTCCAATCCCACAGTCATAGTGACCTTCCCTCTTCCTATGCCACCAGTTTCCCAACCACCCCTCAAGCCTGCCCCCTTAGTAGGCAAAAAAAATTTATTTTATATTTCTTGTCATAAATAAAAGGCTAATGGAGTTATCAATAATATTTTGGCAAAAGAAGATTTGTGTAAATTATTGTATCTCACGGTGGGGTCATTAAGTCTTTGAGGATTTACTAAGCTCTGTATTTCTAGTTAAGCCTTCTATGTTATTGTTTTTAATTTATTGAGCTTAGTTGGCTTCTATGCTACTTTTGGTCTAATTTGGTTTGCTCCTACTGGGCTGTCAGTGTTGTGGAATTGGAGGTATCAAGTACCCAGGCGTACAACCTTGAGATCTAGGAACTCCTGGATCTGTAGAACTGTATTGATGAGTTTACATGGTGATTGTGGGATGTAAGTGTGGTTGCTGGGACTTCTGGAAATATAGTGGTGTGAAGTGAGGATACCAGTACCCATTGCAAGAAGACCCCAGGGTTTTCAGCCTGAAACCTATTTACTTGGGATTTTGACAGTTTGGTGTCTCTTGAGGGAGATATTAGTTTTGAAACAGTGGAGTTGGGCCACTGGCATGACAATAGTTGTAGAGAGTGGGTGCATCTGTCAGGGCTTTGTCAGGACAGGGGTTCAACTTGCATCCTCCTGGGGGAGCCTCAGAATTATCAACCTTAAGATTGGTGTACCTGTGAATATTTGTGACTTGGCTTGCATCTCTTCCTAGATTAGCAATGAATCTCTAAAGCTGGCCCTGAAATTTACATGGTTGCTGCTGTGGGATATGGGTGGGGTTGCCTGGGTATGTTTAATTTCTTTCTTCTTTTGATTGAATCACAATGAGATACACAGTTACAAAGCTTTAATAATAGCGTTACAATAATACAATATTTCAACACCCAGGTCTCCACCAGCGTACATTTCCTATCACCAATGTCCCTGGGATCGCTCCGGCAGATCCCCACATGAGCAGTATGTTTCTATGGCAGGCATCTTTCTTTCTTTCTTTCTTTCTTTCTTTCTTTCTTTCTTTCTTTCTTTCTTTCTTTCTTTCTTTCTTTTTCTTTCTTTCTTTCTTTCTTTCTTTCTCTCTTTCCTTCTCTCTCTATTTCTCCTTCCTTCCTTTCTTCCTTCCCTCCCTCCCTCCCTCCCTCCCTCCCTTCCTTCCTTCCTTCCTTCCTTCCTTCCTTCCTTCCTTCCTTCTTTCTCTCTTTTCTTCTCCTCCTCCTTCTCCTCCTTCTCCTTCTCCTTCTACTCTTCCTCCTTCTTCTCCTTCTCCTTTTTTCTTCTTCTTCACCTTCATTATCTCTGTCCTTTTGGGAATTATGATTTGTTATAAAGATACTGAGAGGACATAATAATTGGTCTTTTACCCACATTCATCACATATTTCCCATCCAGATTCATCCCTTCCAACCATAATTGCCCTAGTGGTCCTATCTCTCTCCCTGATCCCTTGTGGCAGACTTCCAACTGTGGACCAATCTTCAATCCTCCTGGCCCTTATTACTACTGTTCATGGGTGTTAGTCTCATACTATGGTTTTCAATATCCACAAATGAGTGCAGTCATTCTGTCTATCCCTTTTCTACTGACTCATTTCATTAAATTTGGTACTCTTCATGTAAGCCCAATTATAAGCAAATTTCATGATTTCTTTTATTTTCCTAACAGTATTTCATTGTATGGATGTACCATACTTTATTTAACCAGTCGTTTGTTCTGAGGCACTCGAGCTGTTTCCAGATTCTGGATATTGTGAACAGTGCTGCAATGAACATAAAAGTGTGGATGTCATTTCTGTGGTATGGTTTTGCACCTTCAGGTAATATTCCCTTAATTGATATTGTTGGGTCGTATGGAAACTCAATTTCTGTTTTTTGAGAAATCCCCTTATTGTTTTCCAAAAAAGGCTGAACCAGTCTGCATTTCCACCAAAAACGAATTAGTCCCTTTCTCCCCATACTCATGCTCACACTGGTAATTCTTATGTTTG
Source organism: Sorex fumeus (assembly GCF_029834395.1). Classification (NCBI taxonomy): domain Eukaryota; kingdom Metazoa; phylum Chordata; class Mammalia; order Eulipotyphla; family Soricidae; genus Sorex; species Sorex fumeus. The sequence continues at coordinate 15,755,446 of NW_026606107.1, forward strand.
ATGTGCACCAATCTCTATGGTGTAAGATATCTCATCTTCGTTTTGATTAGCATTGTAGAAAATGTTTTTCATGTTCCTTTAAGCCATTTTATTTATTATTTAATAAAATTTTTGTTCATGTATTCTGTCCATTCTTTGATAGAGTTTGAGGCTTGTTTCTTGTAATGTTCTACCAGTGCCTCTATCTGTCCCGTGTATCTACTGTCCTTAGATATTAACTTGATATTGATGGGTAAAGGTAAAGGTAAAGGCCCTCCCGTTGATCGTCGATTTGCTCGAGCGGGCCCAGTAACGTCTCCATTGGAGACTTTGTTGTTACTGTGTCTGGCATATCGAATACTCTCAGTAGCTTGCCGGGCTCTCCGAGAGGGGTGGAGGATTCGAACTCGGGTCGGCCATGTTGGCCGCTTGTAAGGCGAACGCCCTACCCGCTAGCACACGGGTAGGGCGTCTGCCTTGCACGCAGCCAACATTGATGTGTAGTCTGTAAATAATTTTCCCATTCTAGCGCTCTCTCTGTATCTTGTTCCCAGTTGCTTTTGAGGTGTAGAAACTTCTTAGCTTAATGTAGTGCAATTTATTTATCTTTTCTTTCACTAGCATGGTCAGTAGCTTCATTGTAATGAAGGGTTCTGCTTACATATTTTCCCATATGCCTTAGGTATTTAGATCTGATATTGAGGACTTTAATGTATCTTTATAAAAATTTTGTCCATAGAGTTAGCAAGATGTCTTTTTTCTTATTAATTTTATTGAATCACCATTGAGATAGTCATAAGCTTTCATTTTTGGGATACAATCACACAATGATCAAACACCCATCCCTCCACCACCTTACATTCCCCACAACCAATAGCCCCGGTATAAATCTCTTTCCCACCCTCCCTCTGCCTCCATGGCAGTAATGATTCCACATAATCTCTTTCTACTCTTGGGCATTATGGTTTGCAATACAGACACTGAGAGGTTATCAAGTTTGGTCCTTTATCTACTTTCTGCACACATCTCCCAACCCGAACAATTCCTCCAGCCATCTTTTTCTTAGTGATTCCTTCTATATACCAGCCTCCTTCTCCACTTTGCTTATCAGGCAGGCTTCCAGCTACAGAGCAATTTATCTGTCCCGTGTATCTGCTGTCCTTAGGAGTCAGCCTCATGTTATATTGTTTTATACTCCATAAATGAGTGCAGTCCTTCTATGTCTGTCTCTCTCTTTCTGACTCTTTTCACTTAACATGATACTCTCCATGTCTATCCATTTATAAGCAAAGTTCATGACTTCATATCTCCTTACAGCTGCATAGTATTCCATTATGTAGTTGTACAAAAGTTTCTTTAACCAGTCATCTGTTCTATGGCACTTGGGTTGTTTCCAGATTTTGGCTATTGTGAACAGCGTGTATACATTTAGTATTGTAAGTTCTTCCTGTTGTACAGATCCCTTGATCAATAAGAAATGGCCTTTACTGCTTCTTGTTACCTTCTTCAGTCTGAAGTCAATGCGGTATGATACTAGGATAGCTACCCCAGCTTTTTTTATGGGAGTGTTTGCCTGTAGGATTGTTTTCCAGCCTTTGATTCTGAGCCTGTGTTTGCTTTGACTATTGAGATGCATGTCTTTGAAGCAGCAGAATGTTGGGTTCAATTTTCTAATCCACTATGCCATTCTGTGTCTTTTAATTGGTGTGTTTAGCCCTTTGATGTTGAGAGATATTATTGTTATGGGTTTTGTTCCGTTTTTCTGCTGAAATTTGGTGTATTTGAGGGGCCTCTCTTGTCTTAAAGTAGCCAATTTAGTTGCTCCTGTAACCATGGTTTTGATTCTATGAAGTTCCTGAGCTGATGTTTGTCTGTGAAACTGTTCGTTATTCCTTCTATTATGAATGAGAGTCTCGCTGGGTGTAGTATTTTTGGTGAGGCATTTATTTCATTGAGTTTTTTCACTATATACCACCAGTGTTTTTGGGCTAAGAGGGTTTCATCAGACAAATGGGCTGTGAATCTTAAGGATGCTCCTTTATAGGAGGTCTCTTTCTTTGATCTTCCTGCTTTTAGAATTTTGACTCTATATCTAAGGTTTTGTTCATTTTGATCAGGATGTGTCTTGGGGTATTTTTATTCGAATTCTTTCTAGCTACTACCCTTTGGGCCTCCTGAATGTGGTCACATGTTTTCTTCAGCTCTGGAAAGGTCGTAGTAATGATGGCTTTGACAGTTTCTTCTTCATCAGGGTTTTCTTCCTGTCCCTCTGGGACTCCAATAATTCTTATGTTACTCCAGTTGGCTTCATCACGATCACCTCTTGCCATCTGTTTTCAGATTGTGAGTTTCTTTTTCATTTTCTTCTCTTTTCTAGAGAGTCTCTGGACTTCATCTTCGAGCTCACTGATTCTGTCCCTAGCAGCTGTTACTCTGCTGCTGAGGCCTTCTACTGAGTTTTTCAATTCTCCTACCAGGTTTTTCAGGTCTGACATTCTTTGCATTTTTCTCATTTCTACCTTCAAATCCTCTTGTCTTTTATTGGCATTGCTTTCCATTGTTTCTTTTAGATCCCTAAGCATCCTCAGTAGCTTACTTCTAAATTCTTTGTCAGAGAGGTTGTCTAGCACGTCATTACTGTTGGTGTCTTCTGGGCTAGCCTCTTCAATAAGTAAGCTTGGTGGGCTTCTGCTTTGCTTGACCATTGTGTCCTGTGCGGTTTAGACCTTCACACTCACTGTTACTATTCTGCTTGAGATGCAGAATTAATTGAGATGGTTTATGTGTTTCTGATGGTTAAGCTAACCTAGTGAAAGTTCCATCCAAGAGGTTTACTTATCATTCCTATGCAATATGTAGGGGGAGAATAACTCATGGCTGCGTTAGTGGCCGCGGCTCTGGGAAGGGACCCTGCCACCTGGTGGGTACCTGGATCAGTGAGAAGAGGGTGCCTGAATGGATCAGCTTTGGGCTCACGTGGTGTGCCTCATTTTCTGTCCCCTGCAGACCAAGGATGAAAACCAGCCGTTCTCAGGGGATCTAATCAAATGTGCAGCCCTGGGAAGGGGCCCTACTGCTGGACGGGTACCTGGATGAGTGAGAAGAGGGTGTCGGAATGGCTCAGCTTTGGGCTCACGTGGTGTGCTTCAATTCCCATCGCCCGCAGACTAAAGATGAAAACCAGCCATTCTCAGGAAATCTAGTAAGATGCACAGCCCCGGGAAGGGTCCCTGATGCTGGACGGGTACCTGGGTTAGTGAGAAGAGGGTGAGGGAATCTAGCAAGATGTCTGAGTCCATTATTTTTTCATGCAGCCTTCCTGTTTTCTCAGCACCACTTGTTGAAGAGGTTGAAGAGGATTTCCATGTTCCACTTGACATCTCTTGTTTCTTTATCAAAATTTAAGTGATTATATATTTGAGGGTCTGTGTCAGGATATTCAAATCTATTTCATTAGGTTGCAGGTCTGTCTCTATTCCAATACCATGCTTTGTAAATTACTACTGCTTTGTAGTTCAATTTGAAGTTGCAGAAGATGATGTGTCTCATCTTCTTTTCCCCAAGGATTGCTTCAGGTGTTTGTGGGAGTTTATTGTTCCATGTGAATTTCAGGAGTGTTTGGTTTATTTCTTTGAAAAAATGCCATGAGTATCCTTATAGGACTGCATTGAAACTCTATAATGTCTTGGGGAGTATTGCCATTTTGACAATTTTAATTCTCCCAATCGATGGGCAGGAGACGTGTCTTCTTTTCCTTGTGTGTGTACTCTTTTATTCCTTTAAGTAGAGTTTTTTAAGTTGTTTTAAAGAGGTCTTTCAGCGTTTTAGTTATGCTGATTCAAAGTTACTTGATTTTCTGAGACAGAATTGTAAATGGGATCACTTGATCACTTGACATCCCGTTACTTATTGATTTGCTCAAGAAGGCACCAGTAATGTCTCTATTTGTTCCTGTTGCATGCTCGTGTAGCCCAATGGCGTCTCCTCGCTCTGAATAAAAATACCTCTCTGAATAAAAACCGTTTATTCAGGGTATTGATGAGGAAGTCTGACCATCTCATAGTTGAGCAGCCATGCGATCTTTTGATGTCTGGTGGAATCGAGTCAGTAATGGCTCTAGTCCAGTGGTCATCTTCTAATCACATTATGTGTCCAGTACATCTGATTGTTGAAGCCTTGGTAAAAGAGACAGAAATCCCTGATTCTCAATCGTCGATGGAGGTCAGAACTCTGGATTTCTTCTCTCACTTAAGTGAAGCGTGATACTCCAAGCATAGCTCTTTCGATTTCTCTTTGGGAGACACAATTAACGTTCTCATCCTGTTTTGTAAATGGGATAGATTTTTAAAATATCTCTTTCTTCTTTTTCATTATTTGTGTATAGAAAAACCATGGCCTTTCGGGTATCGATTTTGCAACCGAATACTTTACTATACAAACGTATTGTTTCTAGGGGTTATTTTGTAGAGTCCTTAGAATTTTCTATTACAGTATCACGCCATCTTCAAATAGTGATAGGTCAACTTATTTTTTTTCTATCTGGATGCACTTGATATCATTTTATTGCCTGCTATGACAAATACTTTTAGTAGTATATTGAACAGAAGTTGCTAAAGTGGCAACATTTTCTTGTCCCTTAGAGAGAAGGCTTTTAGTTTGTGCCATTAAGAATAATGCAGGGGAACCACAACACCCAAAAGGAGAGAGAGAACAGAGGGGAATGCCCTGCCACAGAGGCAGGGTGGGATGGGGAGGATGGGGGGTGAGAGGGATACTGGGACCCGTGGTGGTGGGAAATGGGCACTGGTGGAGGGATGGGTATTTGATCATTGTATAACTGAAACCCAAGCACAAAAATGTGTAAGTCTACAACTGTATCTCATGATGTTTCACTATTAAAAATTCTTTAATTAAAAAAAGAATGCAGGGGGAGGGTGGGAAAAGGTGGGTATACCAGGAATATTGGCGGTGGGGAATGCGGTTTCATTTATCTTCTGAATTATTTTTGGACTTCCAGATCATTAATTTCTATCATAAGTTTTATAAATTCATTTCTCCTACCTGGCTTGGACTCCCTTTGTTGATCATTTTTCAAGATCTTAGGCTGTTAGGTTAAATTATTTATGTGGGATTTTTCTTCTGTCCTGATGAATGCTTGAAGAGTTACAAACTCTCCTTATAAAAAGCTTTTGCAATTTACCGCAATTTCTGGTAGCTCATATTCTCAATCTCCTTTATTTTCAGGAATCTTTTGATTTCCTCATTGATTTCTTCTCTAATAAACTGGTTGTTTCAAAGCAAGCTGTACAATTTTAATGGGTTTGATTTCATTCAACATTCTAGGTCTGATTCACTTCTATTTTCAATGCATTGTGTTCTGAAAAGATAATTGATACAATTTATAACCTCTTAATTTTGTGGAGGTATGTTTTGTGACCTAGAATGGGATCTATCTTTGATAATGTCCTATTCACAGTGGAGAAGAATGTTTATTTAGATTTGGGGGTATGAAAAGTCATATATATGTACATATATATGTACATAATAACTCCCTCTCTTCCTCTTTTCTATTTATTCCTTAAAATAAAATATATCCTTGCTCAGCTTTAGTCTGATTGATCTATCAAGAGGTGACAAAGTAGTGTTGAAATCTCTATTTCTGTGTTGCTATCAATGTCTTTTTTCAAGTTTATGAACAGGTGTTTTAAGTATTTTGCTGATCCCTCATTAGGTGCCTCTACATTTTGTAGTTTGAGTTCTTTCTGATGTACAGATCCCTTGAGCATTATAAAATGACTCTCACTTTCTCCTCAACATTCTTTAGTCTGTGTTTGTTCTGACTGTTCCGATGTGTTTCTTGAGGACAGCAGATTGTTGGGTTCAATTTTCTATCCTTTCTTTCACTCTATGTCTCTTATTAGATGCATTTAGCCCATTGACATTCAGAAAAATTATTGTTATGGGGGTTTGTCCCATCATTCTGCAGAAGTTTTGTTGCATTTGAAGGGCTTGTTTTATCTTGAAGTAGCCCATTTAGTTCTTCTTGCAAACATCATTTTGAATCTATGAATTTCCTGTGTTGTTTTTGAAGCTGTGTTTTGTTCCGTCAAGTGTGAATGACAATCTGGCTGGATAAAGATTTTTTGGTAAGGTGTTCATTACATTGAGTTTTTTTTCCCACTTTATCCCACCGCTGTCTTCGGGCATGGAGGGTTTTGTCAGATAAGTCTGCTGCAAATCTTAAGGATGCTCCTTTTAAAGCAATTTTCTACTTTGATCTTGCTGCTTTCAGTACTCTATCTCTATCTATGGTTTTCATCATTATAATTAGGATGTGCCTTAGAATTTTTAATTAGATTTCTTTTACTTGTTAATTCTTAGGCTTCCTGCATCTAGGTTCTTGCACTTTTCAATTCTCAATCTTCTTAGTGATGGATTTGACAGTTGCTTCTCCACTAGGGTTTTTTCCTGCCCCTCTGATACTCCAGTGATTCTTATGCTGATTTTATTGATTTCTTCCAAATGTTCTCTTTGCATCCACTGGTGTACTTTGAGGCTCTTTTCCATCATCTGCTGTTGTCTGAAGATTCTCTGCACCTCATCTTGGGGCTTACTCATTCTGTCCTAAGCAGCTGTTACTGTGCTGCTGAGGTCTTCCATTGAGATTTTCACTTCACCTACCCGCTTTTTCAGGTATGCCACTTCTGTTTGTATTTTAGTTTGTATTTTCCTCATTTATGCTCTCATATCATCTTATATTTTATTGGCGGTTGTCCCATTGTTCTTTAGCGCTCCTTATGCATTCTTAACAACTCCATTCTAAACTCCTTATCAAAAGGGTTATGTAGCTCACTATTACTGGTTTGGTCATCTGGGCTAGTGTCTTAACTCACTAAACTTGGTGGGTTTCTGTGTTGCTTTACCATTGTTACCTTTGCAGACTGGATTTTTGCAGTCACCATTGCTTTTGTGGGTATAATGAAGGGAGATTAACTCAGGACCATGTTAGAGGCCACTGCTCGGGAAGCAGCTGGGAGTGCCACTGGTCCTCTGACCTGTGATTTCAGGTATTATATCCTTAGAGCTTGAGACCTTAGCTCAGAGCCACCTCCAATCTGTGGTCTGACATTCCATGTTTCACTGTCTCTATTTTTAATTTCTTGAGAAATATTCTTATTATATTTTGATGGAGGACATTTCCACCACATCTGTGGTGCACAGAGTTTACTCCTGGGTCTGTGCTCAGGGATTACACCTTGTGACCTTCTGGGGACCATATGCACTTCTGGAGATTAATCCAGTTTTTTGTGCATTTGAGGAGGCAAGAGTTTTAACTATTATACTTTTTCTACAGCTCTCTATACTGTTCATCACAGAGGCTGAACAAATTTACATTACAAACAAAAATGAATGAAGGTATACTTTTCTTTACATCCATGCTGGAATTTGCTTGATTATATAGGCCATCATTATTTGTCTAAAATGATATCACATTGTTATTTTTATTTACATTTTCTGATACTCAGTGATAGTGAGAATTTTTCACATACTTTTGACCATCAATATATTTTCTTTAGAAAAAAACTGTTTCCAGAAGTACTTTATATGACTGTTTAATCAAGTTTTATAATTTTATAAATATTATATATGATCTTTTATCATAAAAAAGTTATATAAATATTTTCTTATAGTCACACATTTAGAAGGCTGTCTTTTTGGTTTTAGTGTAGAATTTTGTTTTGACATACTCTAAGTTATTTAAATTTTGTTTTCTTTTCCAGTGGATTTGCATCACTGAAGACACCAAGAGGCTGACATGGACTCTTACATCTATGTGCTTTTAGTGAATAGTATAGATCCAGGGGTAAAATCTAACTACTTGAACTTCTTTGATAAAAGAATATGATTTGAGATAATTCAATTTCAAATTTTTTGAAGTCTTTTTAAAAAATTTTTATTAGTGAAACACCATGAGGTACAGTTGTAGATTTACAGATTTTTGTGCTTGGGTTTCAATTATACAATGATAGAGTACCCATCCCACCACCAGTGCCCATTCCCCACCTCCAATGCTCCCATCATCCCTCCCAACCCCCACCCCTGTGGCAGGGCATTCTCTTTTGTTTTCTCTCTCCTTTTGGGTGCTGTGGTTTGCAAAAGAGGAATTGAGTGGCAATCAAGTTCAAATTATACATTATTTAATCAATTACCAAGCTTCATGTATTGTATATGTTTTCCTTTTACAACATTTTATGTGCTTGACTCTTTTGTATTAAATAACTGTGTAAATATGTTAGGGTTTTCCTCAGGATCTCAACAATATTCCTTTTGTTTGAACATGTGCTTTATTTCAATATACACTGTTTTGATTACAATTTAAATTCAGAAAGTACAATACAACTTTTTTCAGAACTGCATTGACTAGTTTGACTAGGCCCTCCTTTGGTTATTTACAAACTTTAGCAAAGCTTGTTCTACATCCTTGAAAATTACTCCAGAAAAATGGCTGAGATTACAATTAATCAATATAATGCTATAGGTAAGATGATCATTGTAACAATGTCAATTTTTCTTATCAATGACATTGGGTTATTTTTCTATATCCCACTGTCTTCTAATCTTTAATTTAATAGTGACATATTTTTTGTTTTTTTTTATATTTATTAGTGAAATACCATGAGGTACAGTTGTAGATTTACAATTTCTTTGTGCTTGGGTTTTGATTACACAATGATGAAATATCCATCCCTCCACCAGTGCCTATTTTCCACCACCATGGATAATATCCCTCCCACTCCCATCCCCCCATCCCACCCTACCTCTGTGGCAGGGCATTCCCTTTTGTTCTCTCTTTCCTTTTGGGTGTTGTGGTCTGCAAAAGAGGCATTGAGTGGCAAACATGTTCAGTCCATAGTCTACTTTCAACATGCATCTCCCCTCCTGGGAGAATCCTCCAAGCACCCTTTATTTGGTGCTCCCTTCTCTATCTGAGCTGCCCTCTCCCCTAGAATGCTCGGCTGGCCTCTAAGCTATGGAGTAATCCTTCTGGTGCTGATCTCAGCTATTCTTGGGTATTAATCTCATATTTTGTTACTTTATATCCCCCAGGTGAATGCAATATTTCTATGTCTGTCCCTCTCTTTCTGATTCATTTCGCTTACTATGATACTTTCCATGTTGTACCACTTGTATGTAAATTTCACGACTTCATCTTTTCTAACAGCTACATAGTACTCCATTGTGTAGATGTACCAAAATTTCTTTAACTAGTCATCTGTTCTTGGGCACTGAGGTTTCTTCCAGTTTCTGGCTATTGTAAAGAGTGCTGCAATGAACAAACAAGTGCAGATGTAATAGTGACGTATTTTTAATAAAGGAGTACTGATATTTATTCAGCCACTGATTAGCTGATTGAATTGGGCATGAACTCCACCTTACTTTTTTTTCATTTTTTATAATTTTATTTATTGAATCACCGTGAGAGCAGTTCAAAGCTTTCGGGTTTAAGTCTCAGTCATACAATGAAACACCCGTACCTTCACCAGTGCCCATTCTCCACCACCAAAAACCACAGTATACCCCTATCCCATACCCTCCCCCTACATGTGGAGCAGATGATTTCCACATTACTCTATTTCTACTTTGATCATATTTAATATTTTGACACCAGACCCACCATTGTTATTTGGAATTTTACCTCAACACTCAGATGTGCTGAGAAGCCAACAGTAGACAATTTGCTTTCTATTGCTTATTAAGAATAACATATGATATCGTGTGGCTGCAGTAGTGTCCACGAGATTTTGAAATTCCGAAAATTTAACACTTAAATTTTGAGGGATTTCTGCCAAAACCTGCTGGGTTCCGAGATTTGTTCCTGAGTGTCTGGGATCATGGCCGTTAAGCGGCTTGATCAGAAGCCAGAAAGGCCATTCATGGGTGGCGACTCGGGGTCTCGGAACGGAGAGGAAAGTGCCGGCTCCACCGACATCCCGTGAGGCCCCATGTGTCTCATCACTGAGGGCCCAAACCTGATTGTCCAGTAGCCTCTGGAGGATGGCAACCACCAAGCAGCCTAGGGGGAGCAGGCGGAAGGACAGCACCCTTTCACCTCTGGGGTGGTCTGGTGACTATAACCTACTGTGGGTCTGGACGCATTTAGGCCAAAAGCCACTGGGTTCCAAGATTTGTGTCTGAGTCTCTGGGATCATGACCGTTAAGCAGCTTGCTTGATCAGGAGCCAGAGAGGCCATTCATGGGCGGCTACTCGGGGTCTCTGGGGTTGGGAAGGAAAGGGCTGGATCCACCCCCATTCGTGAGGCCCAGCGTGTCTCGTCACTGTGGGCCCAAACCTGACTGTCCATTGGACTCTGGAGGATGGTGGCCACAGGGCTACCAGGGGGAATAGGCCAATGCAGGAAACCTATTCCCACCTGGGATGGCCCAGCACTGGTAAACTACTGCAGGGAGCAGGCACATTTCTGCCAAAAGCCACTGGGTTTCGAGATTTGTTTCTGTCTGTGGCATCATGCCAGTAAATGGCTTGATCAGGAGCCAGAGAGGCTGTTTGTGGGTGGCGACTCAGTGTCTCATTGGGGTGGGGAGGAAAGGGTCGGATACCCCCCATCCCGTGAGGCCCCGTGTGTCTCGTCACTGCAGGCCCAAACCTGACTGTCCAATGGCCTCTGGTGGATGGTGGCCACTGAGCCGCCAAGGGGAATCAGGTGGAGGGACAGCACTCTTTCCCCCCTATGGTGGTCCAGCAACAGTAACCTACTGCGGGGTCTGGACGCATTTCTGCCAAATGCCGTTGGGTTTTGAGATTTGTTTCTGAGTCTCTGGGATGATGGCCATTAAGCAGTTTGATCAGGAACAGAGAGGTCATGCCTCCAATTATATAGCTGAGCCCGAGGTAGTTTGTGGGTGTGTCTCCCACATATCTAACTTTTGGCGTTTACTTTCTTGGTAAACTTTGCCCCAAGTTTTTGGGGTCTGGCCAAAGGCATAGCAGCAATTTTGGGGTATATGGAAGTCTGAAGGCGCCATCAGGCTGCAGATGCACTCGCTTCACAGGTACAGATTGACCTACTGGCGGCATCATTTCCCCAATAGTGACATATTTTTGATGTATATATCCTTCACTGCTTACTTCTTTGTAATTATTTTTCATTCATTTGCAAATAGAATTGTTTTGTTGTTAATTATACTCTAGTTCATTGTTTCCCTATAGAAATGTAACATTTCAAAAATCTGGTTTCCTATCCTATCACATTATTTTAATGTTTACCATACCTTTTTGTAAATTAAAAAAATGGAATCTCGATGACATAAACCATTACAAAGCTATTCCTATTAGGGTTCAGTCATACAGTGTTCCACCACTCACCCCCCCCACCAGTGTACATTTCCCAGTACCCACATTCACAGTTGAACTCCAACCACCCCTAAGTCTACCCTGCCCCCAGCCTGTCTCTGTAACAGGGAATTTTATTCTCTCTTTCTTTTTCTTGAAGTGGAGTATTTAGGGTATTAAATGCATATTATGAAGTCATTTAAAATAATAATTATTTTACTTTTTAATTCCAGTTTGAGACACTTTAATTTATTTTTTGTGCCTAATTCATGTGACTAGGACTTCCACTAGTATGATATATTATAGTGATGATAGTGGACATGAAGTGATGATAGCACACATGAAGGTACTGGCAGAGGGACAAAGTCACGCGGGTTCCGGGGCTGAGATCTCCAAGCCTACTCGGATTTGGGCCGAGCATCCTCCACCCAGATCCTCCAAATTCCAGTAGGCGGAGGTCACACCCACCAACTGGCCCCCTGGCGCCGTGTAATCCCATCAGCGGCCAAGACTCAGAGACTATAAAAACCAGCTCCCGGAAGAAGAACAGTGCAGTCTCCTGCCCCCGAGCCTGACTGTCCTTGCCGCCGGGGCCCCTTGGAGGGGAGCGGGTTGAGCTTTCCTCCCCACCCTGACCAGGGCTCCGGCAGCCAAAGACCTCCAGGACCAGCCACCACCATGCTGAGACCACTCTCCGCACACATGAAGGTACTGGCAGAGGGACAAAGTCACGCGGGTTCCGGGGCCAAGATCTCCAAGCCTACTCAGATGTGGGCCAAGCATCCTCCACCCAGATCCTCCAAATTCCAGTAGGCAGGCGTCACACCCACCAACTGGCCCCCTGGCGCCGTGTAATCCCATCAATGGCCAAGACTCAGAGACTATAAAAACCAGCTCCCAGACATCCTATTATGACATCTTATTATCTCATTCCTACTTTGGACAAACTGGCAGGCTACCAAATGTAGCCTGCCCACACGGCAGAGTCTGGCAAACTCCCTGTGTTTTACCCAATATGCCAAATACCAGTAACAATAATGGGTCTCATTGTCCTAAAGAGTCTTGAATATAATCTCAGGGCTAGGATGAAGGAGATATTACTGGGGCCTGCTCGAGGCAATCGACGATTAACAGGATGATTTGTGATTTGTGATAGTGGACATCCTTCTCTAAAATCTGATTTTTAGAAGAAAAGGCTTTAGTTTTTTACAGGTGTAATAGGTTAGCTATGAGTTTATTGTAGTTTGACACGATGTTAACTATATTGAAATTAATTATGTTCCCAGTTTGTTCAGAATTTAACAAACAAATGTTTAATAAACAAATATTTAAATATTTCAAAGAATTTCTCTGCTTCTATTGATATAAGCATGATTTTCAGCTTTCATTTCTACATGGTGTATTATCTGCCTTTCATATGTTCACTACCAACACTACCTCCACTACCCAGCCGCCGCCACACTCCAGGACGCTTTCCGGACCCACGCGGCAGCTCCAGCTGAGACTCAGGCACTACTGAAGACCCACAGAACAAGATAAGCGGAACTCTCTGAGACATTGGACTCCAGGCTCAACGGACCCAGGAACAGAGATTCTCTGCTTGCTCCCACCAACCACAGGTGACAAAGGGATTATAATCAGGAGCCCCAACCTATCCTGCCCTGTCTGCTTCCACCAAGCACCAGATACTGAGGGATCGGATTGCACACAGAAGACCCAGCCTACCCCTACTGGGACCAGATAAATACCCCACTGGCAGATCTCTACTACTGACACTACCTCCACTACCCAGTCACTGCCACACTCCAGGACGCTTTCCGGACCCTCTAAATACCCATATTCCGGAATTGCTATACCATATTTGACAGGGTTCAAATATGGTAACACCTACGAGGGCAATTAGAGGTCGCCCCAAAAGCTTATATCCCTCTCGGAAAGACTGGCAAGCTACCGAGAGTATTCCGCCCGCATGGAAGAGCCTGGCAAGCTATCCATTGTGTAATCGATATGACAAAACCAGTAACTACAACTGGTCTCATTCACCTGACCCTGAAGGCTTCACCGATATGGCAGCACTGAGAAGGATGAGAAAGGAGAGGCCGACAAAATCTCAAGGCCGAACTAGGCTGCCACAATGAAGGAAGACAAAAATGATCGTCTGTACTTTCAATGCACGTACGCTAGCATCAGCTGCATCCATCGAGGACCTGATGTTACAAGCGCGAAAGATCAAGTACAACATCATTGGTCTGACCGAGACAAGAAGGCACCAATCACATCATGCCATTTTCGACACTGGAGAAGAATTATTCGTGGGAACATGTGATAAAAGAGGTGTCGGAGGCATCGGTGTCCTTATCAACACAAACTTGGCCATGAGAATTGATTCATTTGAATGCCTAACAACCCGAATAGGATGTTTACATTTGAATAGATGTGGCTAACTGCCGGCAGTTTCTATCTTCGTTGTCTACACACCAACATCTATTTATGATAAAGGAGAAATTGAGAAGTTCTACATGGAGCTGGAGAAGTTCTATAAAGAAGACCACACCTTCTCCAAGATCATTGTGGGTGATTTTAATGCCAAGATAGGACCGAGAAGATCAGCTGAAGAACATCACATCGGGACCCATGGCCTAGAATGGAACAAACAGTGTGAGAGACTTCTGAGTTCATCATGTCGACTAAGACCATCCATGATAACTCACAATTCCAGAAGGCTGAATCTAAACGTTGGACATGGAGGTCTCCCGGTGGACAATTCCACAACGAAATAGACCACATCATAGTCAATCGACGGTTTTGCCTGACCGATGTCGCTGTTGTCCCAAAATTCCAAATGGGATAGGACCACTGTCTCCTTCGTGCAAAATTCTAATTCACAGCGCGGGGAGAAAGGGATGCAAAGTTTAAAAAGAGAGCTCACAGAACGACCACAAACTGGGAACTCTTTGGCACTATTGCAGCAACATGGGAAGATGCCATTGTTGACAACATTGACGAGAAATACGATCGACTGGTTCAGCACCTCCATGATTGTGCGAGGAAGGCCAAGAGAGAGATAGCCACAAAAAATGCCTGTCTTCGAAAACTCTTGAGCTTATTCGCAAACGTGGTTTGGCACACGCCTCAGGCAACCGCAGGCGAACATCGGAGCTCGCAAAGCAGTGCAGAGATGCGATAAAGGAAGACCTCAAAGAGAGAAGAGCAGAAGTGCTGGTAGATGCGGCAGAAGCCGGGAAAAGTATTCATAACGCCCGCCTGTCCCTCGCCAACTGCAAGACCAAGATGACTGCCCTCCGACGTCCTGATGGATCTATCACATCCTCCAGAACGCAATGGAGAAGATTATCCATGACTTCTACTCAAATCTCTTCGATAGCCATGTCCACTTGCCGACATACCAAATTCCACAGGATGGATATGTCATTCCCAATCTTCTCCCTTCCAAAATCTGACACGCCATTTCGTCAGTAAAGAAATGAACAGCACCTGGCCCAGACAAGGTCAGACCTGAATACCTGAAGAACCTGCCGTCAGTACTCATCATTACACTGGCTTGGCTCTTCACACGCTACCTGTCTGAATGCAAGGTTCCGTGCCAATGGAAAACCAGCAGGACTGTACTACTGTTCAAGAATGGAGACATCCATGGCATTGGCAACTATCGCCCGATCTACCTATTGTCTCTCATCTACAAGTTGTTCACTCGAGTCATCCTAAATAGGATTGACAGAACACTAGATGAAGGACAACCATGCGAGCAAGCCAGGTTCCGTAAAGGATTCAGCACCATCGACCATATCCACACGATAACCAAGCTCATTGAGGTTTTGCAGGAGTTCAAGATGCCGCTCTGTCTAACGTTCATTGATTTAAAGAAGGCCTTTGATTCTGTTGAGACAGAAGCAGTCATTGAAGCCCTAGCCAATCAGGGCATTCAAGCTCAATATAGCAAGATCCTCTGTGAGCTGTATTGTGGACTCACTACCACGATCTCACCATTCTACAAAGAAGTAACCATCGATATCAAGAGAGGGGTTCGGCAGGGTGATACCATTTCACCGAAACTCTTCAGTGCCACCCTCAAGAACATCATGCGATGACTGGAATGGGAAGGAATGGGAGTAAAGATAGATGGTCGGCAACTACACCACCTCCGCTTTGCTGATGACATTGTTTTACTAACACCAAACATCAGCTAAGAGGCACAAATGCTGGCAGACTTTGACCGTGAGTGTGGAAAGGTCAGACTACAGCTGAATCTCACGAAGGCAATATTTATGAGAAACAGCCTTGTTCCTGACGCCCCATTCGCTCTCAACAGAATGACCATCTCCGAAGGCAACAGCTATGTGTACCTAGGTCGAGAAGTCAACCTGACAAATGACCCGGCACCAGAGCTGCGCAGGAGGAAGAGAGCGGCTTGGAACGTCTTCAAGAGCGTCGAAGAAGTAGCTAAGAGGACAAAGAACGTCCGGCTCTGGGCACATCTCTTTGATTCCACTGTTCTTCCTGCATTAACATATGCCTCAGAGACCTGGGACCTATGCAAACAGGATGAGAACGCTATTCGGGTCTCCCAAAGAGGAAATGAAAGAGCTATGCTTGGAATATCACGTTTCACTCAAATGAGAGAATGCATCTGGAGTTCCGACATCCGTCGAGGATCAAGAATCAGGGACGCTGTCTCGTTTGCCAAGGTGTCAAAAATCAGATGGGCTGGTCACGTAACGAGATTTAAAGACGACCGCATATTGCCGACTGGATTCCACGGGATGTCAAAAGACCGCGTGGCTGCCCACCTAACAGATGGTCAGACTTCTTCATCAAGTTTATGAACGATCGATTTGAGGCTCTTCATGTTTCTAGAGCGAACAGACGCCATTGGGCTACACTAGCACGCGACAGGGACAAATGGAGACGTTACTGGCGCCCGCTCGAGTAAATCAAAGATTAAAGGGAAGTCAACTGATCAAGTGATGTTAAATCAAACTTGAACTTCTATAATATATCTTACTTGGTCATACATATCGTTCATTTAAGGCATTATTGAATTCAGATTCTTAATATTTTAAGGATATTTAAATAAATGTTTAAGGATATTTAAGTAAATGTTTATAAAGGATATTTAAATGTTTATAAGGATATTTAAATAAATGTTTAAGGATATTTAAATAAATGTTTATAAAGAATATTAATCCATAATTTCATTTTTTCCTGTCTGTCCAGTTTTGGTGTCAGAATATTGGTCTCATAAAAAATGATCTGGGATGAAAAAAAATGACCTGGGATGATTTATCTTTATTCAAAAATTTGGAAAAGCTTGAGAAAAATAATTTATCTTTGAAGGTGTGGTATATCTCACTAGTAAAACTATTTTGACCTGAACTTTCCTCCTAAGTCTACTGGGAAATTGCAAGATTTTCTATAATGTTTCTGTTTGATATGTTCTTCCCAATTTAGCAGTGTACTGTAATTCATTGTAGTCTCCTATGGTCATATGTATTTCTGTAGTATGTTATATGTCACTTTTTATCTTTGGGTCACAACTGGTGATGCACAGGGGTTACTCCTGGCTCTGCCCAAAGAATAACTCCTGGTGGTGCTCAGGGGAACATATGGAAAGCTGGGAATTGAACCCGGGTCGGCCGTGTGCAAGGCAAATACCCTACCCGCTGTGATATAACTCCATTCCTATATGTCACTTTTTATTTATAGTATTATTTTCTCACTGGAGCTATAGCACAGCAGATAGTGCGTTTGCCTTGCACACAACCGACCCGGGTTTGATTCCTTCATCCATCTCAGAGAGCCCAGCAAGTTACCTAGAATATCCCACCCACATGGCAGAGCCTGGCAAGCTACCCGTGGCACATTCGATATGCCAAAGACAGTAACAACCAGTCTCACAATGGAGAGATTACTGGTACCCACTCAAGCAATCGATAATAAATGGGAGGACAGTGCTACAGTGCAGTGCTATTATTTTTTTAAAATTTTTTTAGAAAAATTTTATTAGTGAAACACCATGAGGTACAGTTGTAGACTTACAAATTTTTGTGCTTGAGTTTCAGTTATACAATGATCGAATACCCATCCCTCCACCAGTGCCCATTCTCCACCACCACTGATCCCAGTGTCCTACCCAGCCCCATCCCCCCACCCCACCCTGTCTCTGTAGCAGGACATTCCCTTTTGTTATCTCTCTCCTTTTGGGTGCTGTGGTTTGCAAAAGAGGCATTGAGTGGCAATCATATTTGGTCTATAGTCTACTTTCAGCATGTGTCTCCTATCCTTGGAGGATTCTCCCAACACCCTTTATTTGGTACTCCCTTCTCTATCTGAGCTGCCTTTTCCCCTAGCGTGTGAGGCTGGCCTCCAAGCCATGGAGTAAACCTCCTGGTACCTATCTCGGCTATTCTTGTGTTAGTCTCCTATTTTGTTACTTTATGTTCCCCAGATGAATGCAATCTTTCTATGTCTGTCTCTTTCTTTCTGACTCATTTTGCTTAGCATGATACTTTCAATATAGTACCACTTGTAGGTAATTTCATGACTTCATCTTTTCTAACAGCTACATAGTACTCCATTGTATAGATGTACCAATGTTTCTTTAACCAGTCATCTGTTCTCGGGCACTCAGGTTTTTCCAGATTCTAGCTATTGTAAATAGTGCTGCAATGAACAAACAAGTGCAGATGTCTGCAGTGCTATTATTTACTAGATTTATGTCTATTTTATTTGTGATCCTAGCTTATATTTAGTCACACATTTCTTCTTTCAAAGATTCTGCTTTAGGTTTTCTACTGTTTTCTATGTTTCATTCATATTTTTCCACTTGCTTTATTTTTCCTCTTTTTACTTGAATTTCACCTTGTTAAAATTTCTCTAGTTATTTATTATGTTAGAATAGATTATTTTTGGTTTTGTGGATGTGAAATACGCCTGCATTGGTTATGAACTTACAAGTTTTGCTTTGTTCCAAGAATTCTTGTCTCATTTTTCCATTCTTACTTGTTTCCAATGACTCATTTAATTTCCTCAATACCAATATTCATCCAGTAGCATGTTGTTCAGTCTAGAGATATAGAGCTAACTCCAAATATCTTGTTAATTTTACCATAGAATTGTTATTTGAAAATATGCACAATTAATGTCATTTCAATCTTCATCACTTGACTGAGAATACATAAGTTTCACAAATGTGATTTATCTCAGAGAATGTGCCATCTGCAATAGATAAAATATATATTGAGGTTCTGGAGGTAGAGAATACAATAAATTTTTATTAGGCAGAACTCTGGTAAGTCCTAACTTGTCGCTGTTTTTCCATATTAAATTTTTTCTGGTCGAATTATAGTAAGAATGTTGTGGAAAAACTCCTACTACTATCGTGCTTATGTTTGTATATCTCCTCAAAATTTTATTAGCTTCTCTGTATATTTTACTGATCCTTTACTTAATGTGGGCTGGAGCTATAGCACAGCGGGTAGGGCGTTCGCCTTACAAGCGGCCAACACGGCCGACCCGAGTTCGATTCCTCCGCCCCTCTCGGAGAGCCCGGCAAGCTACCGAGAGTATTTGATATGCCAGACACAGTAACAACAAAGTCTCCAATGGAGATGTTACTGGGCCCGCTCGAGCAAATCGACGATCAACGGGAGGGCCTTTACTTAATGTACATATTTTGAAAAATTTTTAGTCATTTAGGGTTATTAATTTGCATAATACATATATAATTTCCACTCCTATATTATATATTTTGTTCAAAATAGTTTTTCTAAATATTACAATATGTGCCCCATTATTCGACCATTTGTCTACAGAACTGTTTACCAAACTTTTACTGTGTTTATAATTAAAGTTCAAAACTTTTTACTTTCTTTCAGAATAATTTTTGTCACTTTGTGGCTTTTGATGACCAGCACAGAGAATTCAGGCCACTGATATTTAGTGATTAGTGAATAGATTTAACTTGTCAGTTAAAGAGCATGTCCTATGGACTTAATGTGATGACAGCTAGAATTGTGTGTTCTCTTGATGACAGACATTTATTTGTGACCTATGGTTATTTTATAACTCTAAAATTACATTTTGATGCCAGGCATTCATTCAGGTTGCCTACTCTCAGTCTGATATAAATTGGAAGGAGTTGCATTAATTTATAGATATACCATAAGCCATTAGATTCCTAATTGATAAATAAAAACCTTGGGATAGGGAAACTCACCTTGGTAATTTTCCCACTAGGTGTTTGTTTTTTTAAAAAGGATCAGATACACAGTTTCTCGCAAGGTTTCCTGAGCCTCTGACTCAGGTTCGTGGATATTTTGTCCTCTATTGTCTCTTGCCTACCTTTTTGAAGCTGTCAAGAGTTAGAACTGTCAAGCTTTGATATATGGTTCTTGATTTACATTTTTCAAGGGCAAAGTTCCACATGCTTTAGAATATTATACATCTTGACATCTGCTATATACTCCAACCTGCATCTCTTTCCCATGCTGGGTTTATGTGTCTTAGTTTTCTGTTCATCTTGACTGCTGTTAAATGTACAACAGAACACTTATTTTAGGGAGGATATCTATAGGATTTCTTGTATTCTCATTGCCCTTTTCCTTTGGAAAATAATACAGGATTCTGTATCTAGTTGTTTTTATGTGAACTTTTCTTGGATCACAGAAGAGGGCTGCACAGAGATCCCTTATTTGACCTTCTTTACCCTATATTTTTACCATTTAGAATACTTTGGGGAACGTCTGATCCTCTAAATTACTATGGAACATATTTTATCATACAAATTAGTACTCTGAGCATAAAATTGGTTGTATTTAAAAATATTACCAAGAGAGTAAGTTAATAGCAAATTAACTTTATGATGCTTCTACTGTATACTGTAAAATATGAACATCTAAGGGGCCAGGGCGATAGTATACCTGCTAAGGTACCTGCCATGCATGTGTAAGACCCGTGTTCAATCTGCAGCATCCTATAGTCCTTTGAGCACCACCAGAAGTTATTCCCCCATGCAGAGCCAGAAATAACTTCTGAGCATCACCATGTGTGGCCCAAAGTGAGGAACCAAAATAAATCAACATCTGAAATAATAGGCTTCTGAATTTCTCAATAATTAATAATTGGAATCTTCATTTTCTTTGATTAACAACACGGTAGAATTGTAGATCTATAAATTTACACCTATAGACATTCATTATAAACATCACAGAGGTTTTAGTCTCATATCATTTTTTTCTTGAGATAATTTAAAATTATTTTAGGCATCATGATTTGCAATATTGATAATGGTAGGTTTTCATGAAAATCATTACAACATCATACCTTTCAACAGAATTTTGGCTTCCCTCCACCATGTCCCAATGTCTCGGCCGCCCCTGTGTCATATATCTGTATTATATTATTTCACTCTCAGAATAATAATTCATTCAAGTTAACCATTAAAATAATGAATCAACACAGTAAATTAACAGACTATAAAATGAATGGAAAAAAATCTCTGCATTTCATTAAACAAATTGCAAACTATGTATATATTTAAATTGTGTCCGGAAATATCAAGTAAGAATAAACTTAATAAAAGGAAGTAAAAGAATTACACATTAAACATATAAAAATAATTTTTAAAAGAAAAAGTCTAACGAGGAAGTAGAAATAAATATTCAATGCACATAGATTGGAGGAATTAAATTTACATTGTAAAACTGAGTATACTAGTTTGTGCAGCCACATGCCAGCAATCCTTAGGACTCCATTTTTCTGCCCTCTGCTCTTGGCTACCCCCCTATGCCAGGCATTGGCCTATGCTTTCGATAGTCAATTCTCCAAATCAAAAATGGCAAGGACCAGAAAACATTACTACACACAATTGTTATACTATGGGTAAGTAGGAGGTGGTATTCCTATTTCCAAGGAAATATAAAGCCTTAAATCTCAGTTAACTCAACCAAGTAACTACTTGACAATTTGGTGTGGCGGGGGATGTACTCTAATAACACTGTTAAGAAGCAACGGTGGTATTAGTATTCTTCTATAAACAACAGATAAGTTATCAAGTAACTGGAAATTTAAACCTCTACCGCATTAACACCCACAAAAACTTGAAGAAGAATGGGAAACTAAAGGAGACAGCTGCAGTCTAATTTCAATGGGCTGCTACCATTAGCGATTTTCTATTTTCTTACTGTTTCTTGTGCTGTAGAGTACCTATTAATAAAGGAAATAGCACTGTAGCACTGTCCTCCCATTGTTCATGGATTTGCTTGGGCAGGCATCAGGAATGTCTCTATTGTGAGACTTGTTGTTGTGTTTTTGGCATATCGAATGTGCCATGGGGAGCTTGCTAGGTTCTGCCGTGTGGGCAGGATACTCTTGGTAGCTTGCGGGGCTCTCCAAAAGGGACAGAGGAATCAAACCCAGGTCGGCCATGTGCAAGGAAAACGCCCTACCCGCTGTGTTATTGCTCCAGCCACATTTGTTTTATTGGGGTAGATGTTAAAAGTTACATCACTAGGTCAAAAAAAAGCTCAATTATTTCATTTATGAAATGTTTCCATGCTTATGTTTATAGAGATTCAACCAATGTTCCCACCAACAGTGAGCAAAGTTTCCTTTACTTGCACATCCCTACTAGCATTTGTTTTTTTTCTGTTCTTTTCATGTGTTTCAGTCTCACTAGTGCGAGGTGATTTGGCAAAGTTTTGATTTCGTTTTGCCCAATGATAAGGGATGAAGAGCCCTTCATCATATACATATTGGCAACCTATATGTCTTCTTTAACAAAGCATTTGTTAAAACCAAGAGAATATATATCAGGTAGAAATGTGGACCACACCACTGGATTGGGGAAGCACCTCCATTCTACATATATATATATATATTGTTTCTATATATATATATATTGTTTATATATATATATATATATTGTTGTTGAATCACCGTGAGAACAGTAACAAAGCCTTTCAGTTCAAGTCTCAGTCAGTCGGTTTTACAATGATCAAACACAACACCTGTCCCTTCACCAGTGTACATTTTCCACCACGAAGAACCCCAGTATACCCCCCTCCCACCCACCTTCCATCTGTGTAACAGATTTCCACTTTACTCTCTCTCTCTTTCTCTCTCTCTCTCTCTCTCTGTCTCTCTCTTTCTCTGTTGATCACATTCAATATTACGACAAAAGACCCACCATTGTTATTTGGAATTTCCCCCAACATTCAGACCTGCCACAAAGACATCATTAGAAAATTTGTTTTCTAATGTTGATTATGAAGAGCATATGATGTTGTGTGGCCACAATAGTGGCCACACAAATTTGGAGTTATAATATTTTAGTATTAAACCTAGAGGGATTACTGTCAGAAGTTCCTGGAGGCATTTGAGGGTGGCAACCCGGAGCATTTTCATGGCTGGGAGCACGGCCAATTCCATCCCCCATCCCATGAAGCCCCACGTGCCTCGTCAATGCAGTCACATACCAGGCTGTTCATTAGGCTCTAAAAGATGCAGGCCACTATGTCACCGCCACAGAGTGGGACAGATGGAGGGACAGACACCCGTTCCCTCCCAGGGCAGCATAGCACCATACTTAAATACACAGTCCAGATGTATTTTGGTTTGACATTATCTTTTGCTCAGATTTTCCCACCATCATTCAAGCCTGATTTTCAGGGAGAAATGCTGGATGATTTACTTTCCATTGATCACTTTGCATATTAGGAAATGTCACGCAGCCGCATAAGCATAAGCAGCTGCACTGTTTAGAAAAATTGTCCTGGTACCCACATACCAGAGCCATGCTTGTAGAAGCTCATGGTCACTGGGATTCCATTTTGAGAAGGCAGGGAGACAGCACCAACCCCATCTGGGACTTCCCGGTGATATCGGCTCTGTTTGGGGCCCGGAACATTCTCCGGGAGCTGTGGAGTCCTCCACCTGCTTTTCTTCTTTGCTCTTTGTGTGCTGTAAGATGGTGCTGGGGGGCGAGTTGTGGGTGTGACTTCCGGAATCAGAGGTTCCCTGGGAGCCGGGGCAGCCCCATTGCATTTTGAAAAATTGTCCTGGCACCCGCATGCCAGAGCCATGCTTGTAGAAGCTCATGGTCACCGGGGTTGCATCTGGAGAAGGTGGGGAGACAGCACCTACCCCATCTGGGACCTTCCGGAAGCACCCCCATTCTTTTTTTTCCCCTTTGTTTTATTTTATTTTTTTTACAGTTGTAGATTTACATTTTTTTGTGCTTTGGTTTCAATTATACAATGATCAGATACCCATCCCTCCACCAGTGCCCATTTTCCACCACCATGGATAATATCCCTCCCACCCCATCCCCCCATCCCCCCTGTCTCTGTGGCAGGGCAATCCCCTGTGTTCTCTCTCTCCTTTCGGGTGTTGTGGTCTGCAAAAGAGGCATTGAGTGGCAAACATGTTCTGTCCATAGTCTACTTTCGACATACATCTCCCCTCCTGGGAGGATCCTCCAAACATCCTTTATTTGGTGCTCCCTTCTCTATCTGAACTGCCCTTTCCTCTAGGATACCCAGCTGACCTCTAAGTTATGGAGTAATCCTCCTGAGCACCTCCATTCTTAAATGAGGCTATTTGATTGGCTTTTGTTGCTCTTAGCTTGTATGGGTGCTTTTTATTTATTGGGTAATAAGATTTTTTAGATATGTGATAAATGTTTTCTGTAAGTCCACAGGGTGTTTTATTGTAGTCACTGTTTCTTTCGCAGCATAGGTGCTTTTATTTACTTTTTTGGGGGTGGGTTCACACATAGCTATGCTTAAGGCTTATTCCTGGATCTTTAATCAGAGATAATCTGAAATTCCCGGGGGTCCATATATGGTTCTGGTACTAGGTGCATGCAAAGCAAGTGCCTGACCCACTGTGCTGTCTCTGCCACCCAGAAGCTTCTTTTATTAAGATAGTTTCATTTGTTTATTTTTTTCTTCTGTTTACACTATCAATGGTATTGCTTAACTGAAAATGCCTCTATAATCAATATAGTGTAGTTTTCTACCTAACTTTTCCTCAATGTTTTATGAATTCTCGTATAAAATAGATGTCTTTCTTTTTTGGAGGGAGGAGCACAATCAGAATTGTTCAAGGGTTACTACTGGCTCTCTGCTCAGGAATGGCTCCTGTCAGTGTTATGTGTACCTTCTGGGATTCTGGGGACCGAACCTGGGCTAGCTGTATGCAAGGCAAGCACCTTATTCACTGTGTAATCTCTTCACCTCTAATACAGATGTATTAAATTCATCTTTAATTTTATGTATATTGTGAGATAGGACACAGATTGATATTTTTGCAAGTGGCTAACCATATTTCTTAACACTGTTCTTGAAGCTTTCATTCTCTACTTCAGACTCCTAGATCTTTTGTAGAATATTTATTATCAATAAATATATATGAGGCTGTGTCTTTGCGATCTTAGTTCAATTCCATTGGTCCGAGAGTTCCCTTTTATCCAGTAGTACATTTTTTATTTCTATACTCTTATATTTTAACTTTTAAATTTATTTAAGAGAAGTCTCCTTGCTTTTCTCTCAGGATGTCTTTTCAATTAGGGGATGTTCATTATTCCATGTAAATTTTCTCAGTATTTGGTTCATGCCCTTAAAAATGCCATGGAAAAGTTTATGGGGATTGTGTTGATTCAGAATAATGCTTTGAGTACGATGCCATTTGAACAATGTTATTCCTTCTAAATCATGAACAAAGAATGTGTTTCCACTCTCTTGTGCCTTTTATTTCTTTTAATTGTGATTTATAGTGCTCTTTGTATAAATCTTTCACCTCCTTTGTTAGGTCTATCCCCAGATCCTAGCTTTTGAGGAGCCACAGTTTTGAATGGTATTGTTATTTTATCACTTTCACTCCTAGTTCATTGTCTATACATATAAATCTCATGATTTTTGCATATTGATTTTGTAGCCTGACACTTTAATGTTTAGTTTTATTGTTTTTACGATTTTATTTTTTCGAAGAGTGTTGTTTTCTTAGTATAATATCATGCCAGCTAAACTTATTTTTCTGCTCTGGATTCCCTTATAATTTCTCTTTTTCATAATTGCTTTGGAAAGTACTTCCAAATTATGTTGAATAATAATGTCAAGAGGGGCAATCATGTGTGGTATCCACCTCAAAGGAAAGACATTCAGTTTTTCACAGTTTATTGTAATTATAGCTTTGTGTTTGTGGTAAATAGTCTTCATCATATTAAGGAAATCTACTTCTATATTATGATAGGACCTTCTTAAATGCTTTCTCTGCATTTATTGATATAATTATATGATTTTATTTTTCTTTGAACTGATCTGGAATATAATACTAGTTGATGTATATTCTTAATGATCCTCATATCTCTGGGATTAATCACAATAGATCATGCAACATAATCCTTTGGATATATTGTTGGATACATTTCATTAAAATTTCATTGAGGATATAAATATCCATGTTAATCAAAAATATTGATCTGTGCCTATTTTCTTTTTTTTCCCTTTATTTTATTTTATTTTTTTTAAAGTTGTAGATTTACAATTTTTTGTGCTTTGTTTTCAATTATACAATGATCAGATACCCATCCCTCCACCAGTGCCCATTTTCCACCACCATGGATAATATCCCTCCCACCCCCATCCCCCCATCCCCCCATCCGCCCTGTCTCTGTGGCAGGGCAATCCCCTGTGTTCTCTCTCTCCTTTTGGGTGTTGTGGTCTGCAAAAGAGGCATTGAGTGGCAAACATGTTCAGTCCATAGTCTACTTTCGACATGCATCTCCCCTCCTGGGAGGATCCTCCAAACATCCTTTATTTGGTGCTCCCTTCTCTATCTGAACTGCCCTTTCCTCTAGGATACCCAGCTGGCCTCTAAGTTATGGAGTAATCCTCCTGGTGCTGATCTCAGCTATTCTTGGGTATTAATCTCATACTTTGTTACTTTATATCCCCCAGATGAATGCAATCTTTCTATGTCTATCCCTCTCTTTCTGACTCATTTCGCTTAGCATGATACTTTCCATATTGTACCACTTGTATGTAAATTTCATGACTTCATCTTTTCTAAGAGCTACATAGTACTCCATTGTGTAGATGTACCAAAGTTTCTTTAACCAGTCATCTGTTCTTGGGCATTCAGGTTTCTTCCAGTTTCTGGCTATTGTAAAGAGTGCTGCAATGAACAAACAAGTGCAGATGTCACTTCGACTATACATTTTTGCCTCTCTGGGATATATTCCCAGGAGTGGTATTATCTGTGCCTATTTTCATGTGCCTACTTTCTTTTGGTGTCAGGGTAATATTGGCCTCAGAGAGACTGGTAGGTTCCTGTTATTTCAAGTTTCAGGAAAAGCTTTAGAATTACAGTAAAAATGTTTCTTTGAATCTTTGGGAGAACTCTCCATAAGCCCCTTTGGTCCTGGGTTTTTGTGTTGCAGGAGACTTTGGACTACCATTTTGATTTCTTTGTTAGTGATTTGTTGGATAATTTGTCAGATATTGCTTCCTCCTTTTCTTGTGATATAAATACAGAATACGTGTGGGACATACTTGTCTTTGTAATTCATGGAATTTCAAAATTTCATTTCAGATTTTTTTCATGGCATATATTTTTCAGAGTAAACTTGGATTGTATGTTGAATTTCTATAATTTTTGTTGTAAATCTTCCTCTTTCAGCTTTTATCAGGTTTACAGTTTTTCTGCTTTTTGAGAGTCTAGATTAGGCAGTGTTGATTTTGAGTATTTTTTAAAAAATAAATTAGTGCTTGATTTTCTTGATCTTTGATATTTGGGATGGAGGTCCATTCTGTAGATTTCCACTATGAATTTTAGAGTTTTATTATTTTCTATCTTCTACTTACATTGAACCCTCTTTGTTGTTTTACTTATAACTCTAAAATGTGTGATTTTGTTATTTATTTAGATATTTCTTGTTTTATAATGAAAATTTGTATTTCTATGAACTCATAGAACAAATTTGCTTAGTTCCATAAGTAATAGAACTAGTATAGTCATTATCATGAGTTTCAAGAAATCTTTTGAATTTTATTTACTTTTTGATGCTATATTATGTCATTTAATTTTCAAATATCTGAGTTTTCTTCATTTTTGATTAATTTCCAATTTCAAATCCTCATGGCCTGAGAAGACAGTTGATATTTATTCATTATTTCTATAAAGACATCTTTTGTGTCCTAGCAGGGAGTATACATTGGAATATATGCCATGTACATTTGAGTATAATGTACACAAAAAATGTATACATATAAAACTTTGAGTACAATAATATCTAGATCTATACATATAAACTAGTTACATTTTCCACTTGTTTTAAGGCCAATGTTTCCTTGTTGATATTTTGCCTAATAATTTTTCCAGTGATGAGAAATTTATATTAAAGTCTTCTAATATTGTATTGCTGTTTATATCTTTACTTAGTCCAATTTAGCAGAGGTTTTATAGAGTTTGGTTGCACTTTTTTAAACTTAATCAATATACTTAAATACTCTATATTCTTTTAAAAACTTATTAAAGAACTGTGATTTACAAAGTTATTCATAGTTGAGTTTTAGTGATGCAATACATAGGTGTCACTCCCATCAACAGTGTCAACTTCCCTCCAAAATTGGTACCACGTTCCCTCCCATTCCCACCCTGAATCCCCACTAACCTGCCCTTTGGACAGATATATTTCTAAGTTCAGTTTGTACAATTTAAGTCTTTTTATTTCAGTGTTGTTCACACTAATGTTTGGATGTTTGGCCTTTTTTATTCATCTTTTTTAAAAAATTAATTTATTTTAATGAATCACTATGAGATACAGTTACAGACTTACAAACTTGCATCATTCCTTAACATCACCTTTGTATCTTAGTCACCTGATCTGGTTGCAATTTCTTCTCATTTGTCTCTCTTCCCCACCCCTCCACTCTTTCCTTCCTTCTCTGCCCTACAGTCCATGACCAAGGTTGAACCAGACATACTATCTTTACAATATTGCATTCCCTCATTCAGTTATTATAAATAAAACTTATAAGATATACCATCCTGTGTTTATCCTACTTCATCTGGCTTACTTCATTTAATATGATGTCTTCCAGTTCCATCCATGTAATTCAAAATGCATTATTTCATTATTCTTTAGAGGTGTGTAGCATTCCGCGATATGTATATATATATATATCATATATTTATTATTCACTCATCTGTTGGACATCTAGGTTAATTCCGATTTTTAGCTATTGTACTGAGTGCAACAATGAAGAGTGCTGTGCATATCTTCTTTTTATGGTAAAATATGTATTTAATAATTCACATATATATGAGTTTATGTTATTACATTTCTCAAATCATTGTAACAGCACAATGTTATATATTCCCTGAATTTTATATACATAGAATACTTTTAATATTAAGCAGTCACTATAAACATGCCACTGAATAGTATGCTTGAAACATTTGAGGAATTAACAAGGCAGAGAACACAATCCTGTTTTTATCATTTGGCATCAATATCTTCTCTTTAGTGGTTGTAGTCTGTGTTTAGCAATATATTAGGAATTCGTGAAAATAAAGAAAGAAGGCAAGTAATCTTTGTTGTCACTGATCTCACTCAAAGTCTAATAACCATGAGATTCATTAAAAACTATAATAGAGATACACTAAAGAAACAAAAGATTATAGTAAACAAAAAGGTAGTGCTGGGAGAATTCATAAACAAGTCATCGTGCTTGAATGATTAGGGAAAATCATTAACTAATTTTTGAAATACATTTTAGCCTTCTATTTTTCTGTTGCACATTTTTAAATTGAATCACCATGAGTGTAGGATAATGTTGGCTTGCCCTTCGTCCCTGGCTGCTGGGAGTTTGTGTTTGTTGATTGCCCCCAACCTGTCAATTACCTTTGTCTCCTGATCAGACTCTGATTTGTAAATATTGTCTTTCTCTTCTCCTTAATGTCCTTTGTATGGTTAGTTATTTCAGAGCAATTGCTTTTTGTATGGATACAGGAAGACAGTTAAAAAGACTAGCCTCTGCCTTGGGAGTTGATTGACTCCAGATAGTATTACTTTCTGGACATCTGTTCTCTCAACTAAAGCCTCAGTTTCCCTTACTTCCTAGATCCCCAAAGCAGAGTCCCGATAAGGAACTGGATGGACTCAGGGTAAGTGGTGAGCTATGAGCTACCGAAATGGACCTAGTCAAAGTGCCCTAATGCTTAACTATAAGTTAAGAGCTTGGTAATGGACAAATTCTGTCATGATCCAAAAGTAATAACTGGATTTGAACCCTGCTGGGGTTAGGAATGAGTGATCTGGCCTGAGCACTGTAGTCTGAGTCTGTAGTGAGATATACTATGGAGAGTTATCCTATAAGCCTAAAAGTGCCTGTTACTGTGTCCATACAGAATGGTAAATACTAGGAAGTAGAATTAAAGATGTTAATTAGTCGCTGGTCTAAGGAGAGGAGAAACACACCTTAAGGTGTGTTTTGCCCTTGTGGGTTTCAGGTGGTCTAGAAGTCTGGAAAAACAGTTTTGATCACACTTCCCGTGGGGAGGCATGGTTGGGGCGGTGTGGTGAGAGAGATAAAAAAAAAAAAGAGCAGCTCCGGGGGACATAAAGTAACAAATCACTTAATCACTTAACTTCCCGTTAGTCATCGATTTGCTCGAGTGGGCACCAGTAACGTCTCCATTTGTACCTGTCGCGTGCCAGTGTAGTCCAATGGCATCTGTTCGCTCTGGGAACATGAAGAGCCTCAAACTGATCGTTCATGATCTTGATGAAGAAGTCTGACCATCTGGTAGGTGGGCGGCCACGCGGTCTTTTGACATCCCGTGGAATCCAGTCGGTAAGAGCTCTAGTCCAGCGGTCATCTTTAAATCTCATTACGTGACCAGCCCATCTGATTTTTGACATCTTGGGAAATGAGACAGCATCCCTGATTCTTGATCGTCGATGGATGTTGGAACTCTGGATTCTTTCTCTTGTTTGAGTGAAACGTGATATTCCAAGCATAGCTCTTTCTATTCTTCTTTGGGAGACCTGAATAGCGTTCTCATCTTGTTTGTGTAGCGCCCAGGTCTCTGAGGCATATGTTAATGCAGGAAGAACAGTGGAATGAAAGAGATGTGCCCGGAGCTGGAGGTTCTTCGTCCTCTTAGCTATTTCTTTGACGTTCTTGAAGGCGTTCCAAGCCGCTCTCTTCCTCCTGCGCAGCTCGGGTGCCAAGTCATTGGTCATGTTGACTTCTCGACCTAGATACACATAGCTGTTGCATTCAGAGATGGTTGTTCCATTGAGAGCGAATGGGGCGTCAGGAACGAGGCTGTTTCTCATAAACATTGTCTTCGTAAGATTCAGCTGTAGTCCTACCTTTCCACACTCACGGTCAAAGTCCCCCAGCATTTGTGCCGCTTGGCTGATGTTTGGTGTTAGTAAAACAATGTCATCAACAAAGCGGAGGTGGTGTAGTTGCCCACCATCTATCTTCACTCCCATTCCTTCCCATTCCAGTCTTTGCATGATGTTCTCGAGGGTGGCACTGAAGAATTTCGGTGAAATGGTATCACCCTGCCGAACCCCTCTCTTGACATCAATGATCACTTCTTTGTAGAATGGTGAGATCCTGGTAGTGAATCCGCAATACAGCTCACGGAGGATCTTGATGTACTGGGCTTGAATGCCCTAATTGGCTAGGGCTTCGATGACCGCTTCCGTCTCAACAGAATCAAAGGCCTTCTTTAAGTCAATGAACGTTAAACAGAGCGGCATCTTCAACTCCTGAGAAACCTCAATGAGCTTGGTTATCGTGTGGATATGGTCGATGGTGCTGAATCCTTTGCAGAACCCCCATGGTTGTCCTTCATCTAGTGTTCTGCCAATCCTATTTAGGATGACTCAAGTGCACAACTTGTAGATGAGAGACAATAGGCAGATCAGGCGATAGTTGCCAATGTCATGGATGTCTCCCTTCTTGACAGTAGTACGGTCCTGCTGGTTTTCCATTGAGACGGAACCTTGCATTCAGATAGGTAGTGAGTGAAGAGCCGAGCCAGTGTATTGATGAGTACTGATGCCAGGTTCTTCAGGAGTTCAGGTCTGACCTTGTCTGGGCCGGGTGCTGTTTGTTTCTTTACCAACAAAATGGCGTGTCCGATTTCGGAAGGGAGAACGTTGGGAACGACATATCCATCCTGTGGAATTTTGTATGTGGGCAAGTGGACATGGCTATTGAAGAGATTTGAGTAGAAGTCATGGATAATCTTCTCCATTGCCGTTCTGGAGGATGTGATGAATCCATCAGGACACCAGAGGGCAGTCATCTTGGTCTTGTAGTTGGCGAAGGACAGGCGGGCGTTACAAATACTTTTCCCAGCTTCTGAGGCATCTACCAGTACTTCTGCTCTTCTCTCTTTGAGGTCTTCCTTGATCGCATCTCTACACTGCTTTGCAAGCCCGGACGTTAGCTTGCGGTTGCCTGAGGCATGCGCCAAACCACTCTGGCTAATTAGCTCAAGAGTTTTCGAGGACAGGCGTTATTTTGTGGCTATCTCTCTCTTGGCGTTCCTCGCTCATTCATGTAGGTGCTGAACCAGTCGATCTTATTCCTCATCAATGTTGTCAACAATGGCATCTTCCTATGTTGCCGCAATAGTGCCAAAGAGTTCCCAGTTGGTGGTCATTCTGGGAGTTCTCTTTTTGAACTTTGCATCCCTTTCTCCCTGCTCTGTGAAGCAGATTTTTGCACGAAGGAGATGGTGGTTCGATCCCGTTTGAAATTTTGGGACAACAGCGACATCGGTCAGGCAAAACCAT
The DNA here is from genome assembly GCF_029834395.1 of Sorex fumeus. Lineage (NCBI taxonomy): Eukaryota > Metazoa > Chordata > Mammalia > Eulipotyphla > Soricidae > Sorex > Sorex fumeus. The sequence goes on from NW_026606107.1 coordinate 15,787,623, forward strand.
CGATTGAATATGATGTGGTCTATTTCATTGTGGAATCGTCCACCGGGAGACTCCCATGCCCAACGTTTAGATTCTGCCTTCTGGAACTGTGAGTTACCATGGATGGTCCTGGTTGACATGATGAACTCAGACAATCTCTCACCCTGTTCGTTCCATTCTAGGCCATGGGTCCCGATGTGAAGTTCTTCAGCTGATCTTCTCGGTCGTATCTTGGCATTAAAATCACACACAATGATCTTGGAGAAGGTGTGGTCTTCTTTATAGAACTGCTCCAGCTCCATGTAGAACTTCTCAATTTCTCCTTTATCATAAATAGATGTTGGTGTGTAGACAACGGAGATAGAAACTGCAGGCAGTGAGCCACATCTATTCAAATGTAAACGTCCGATTCGGGTTGTTAGGCATTCAAATGAATCAATGCTCATGGCCAAGTTTGTGTTGAGAAGGACAATGACGCCTCCGACACCTCTTTTATCGCATGTTCCGAGGAACAATTCTTCTCCAGTGTCGAAAACGGCATGGTGAGATTCGTGCCTTCTTGTCTCGGTCAGACCAATGATGACGTACTTGATCATTTGCGCTTGTACCATCAGGTCCTCGATGGATGCATCTGTTGCTAGCGTAAATGCATTGAAAGTACGACGATCATTTTTGTCTTCCTTCATTGTGGCAGCCTAGTTCGGCCTTGAGATTTTGTCAGCCTCTCCTTTCTCATCCTTCTCAGTGCTGCCATGTCGGTGAAGCCTTCAGGGTCAGGTGAATGAGACCAGTTGTAGTTACTGGTTTTGTCATATCGAATACACAACGGATAGCTTGCCAGGCTCTTCCATGCGGGCAGAATACTCTCGGTAGCTTGCCAGTCTTTCCGAGAGAGATAGAGGCTTTTGGGCTTTTAGTGGCTTTTGGACACTACCTCCACTACCCAGCCGTCGCCACACTCCAGGACGCTTTCTGGACCCGCATGGCAGCTCCGGCCAAGACTCACGCACGACTGAAGGCCCACAGAACAAGATAAGCGGAACTCTCTGAGACCATGGACTCCAGCTCGTCGGACCCAGGAACAGAGTTTCTCTGCTTGCTCCCACCAACCACAGGTGACAAAGGGATTCTAAGCAGGAGCCCCACCCTACCCTGCCCTGTCTGCTTGCATCAACCACCCAGGGATCGGATCGCGCACAGAAGACCCACCCTACCCAGATAAATACCCCACTGGCTGACTTCCACTATGGACACTACCTCCACTACCCAGCCATCGCCACACTCCAGCACGCTTTCCGGACACGCGCAGCCGCTTCACGGCCCCGCGACACATCATAAGACACTAAATACCCATCTTCTGGAATTCTCATACCATATTTGATAGGGTTCAAATATGGTAACACCTACAAGGGTGATTGGAGGTTGCCCCACAAAGTAACAAAATAGGAGATTAATACCCAAGAATAGCCGAGATCAGTACCAGGAGGATTACTCCATGGCTTAGAAGCCAGCCGGGCCTTCTAGGGGAAAGGGCAGCTTAGATAGAGAAGGGAGCACCAAATAAAGGTTGTTGGGAGGATCCTCCCAGGATGGGAGATGCATGTTGAAAGTAGACTATGGACCGAACATGATTACCACTCAACGCCTCTTTTGCAGACCACAACACCCAAAAGGAGAGAGAGAACAAAAGGGAATGCCTTGCCACAGAGGCAGGGTGGGATGGGAGTGATGGGGGTGGGAGGAATTCTGGGATCCATGGTGGTGAAAAGTGGGTACTGGTGGAGGGATGGGTATTTGATCATTGTATAATCGAAACCCAAGGACAAAAATTTGTAAATCTACAACTGTACCTCATGGTGTTTCACTAATAAAAATTAATAAAAAATGAAAGGCCCTCCCGTTGATCATCGATTTGCTCGAGCGGGCCCAGTAACATCTCCATTGGAGACTTTGTTGTTACTGTGTCTGGCATATCGAATACTCTCGGTAGCTTGCCGGGCTCTCCGAGAGGGGCGGAGGAATCGAACTCAGGTCGGCCATGTTGGCCGCTTGTAAGGCGAACGCCCTACCGCTGTGCTAGAGCAGCTCCAGGGAGAAAGGTGGATTGATGGAGAAGGAGAGAAGAGAGGGAGAGACAGGAGACAGATAAAGCAGGAAGAAAGAACTTTGCAGGTAGAGAGAGAGAGAGAGGGCTGGAGAGGGCTGAGAGAGACAAAAGACTGAATAAATGGCAACAAATCAACAATGAGCTTGCCCTCCTTCTGTCATCAGTCCAAGGCAACAGCCATCCTGGGTGGAGAAGCTGCTCGAGAGCACTGAATGCAGGTGGAAAGAGAGAGCCGCCAGGAGAGCCCTCGAACATCCTTTCACGTGTAATCCCCGCAGGCAAGGAGTTTACACAGCTTCACGGGAGTGAGGGGATTTTACACATTAGATACACTGTTACAAAGCTATTGAGCATCAGTCATTAAACATTCCAATTCCCCTCCTTAAACCAGCATACATTTCTCACCACCAATTTCCGCAGTTTCCCTCTTCCCCTGCCCCACCCCCACTTCAGCCTGCCTCTATGGCAAGCACATTTCTTCTCTCTCTCTCTCTCTCTCTCTCTCTCTCTCTCTCTCTCTCTCTCTCTCTCCCCATTTAGGCATTATGGTTTGCAATAAAGGCCCTGAGAGGTAATCATATTTGTTCCTTTACCTACTTTCAGCATGCAGTTTATTACAGAGTGATCATATCCATCTGTCATTGTCATAGTGGTCCTTTCTCTATCCCAACTGCCTTTTTCCCCAAGAACTTGAGGCAATCTTCCAAAAAAATACCAATTTCTCTTGGCCCATGTTTCCACTGTCCTTGGGTATTAGTCTCATGCTGTTTTTTATATACCACATGAGTGCTTTTTTTATATGTCTGTTCCTCTCCTTCTGACTCATTTCACTCAGCATGATACTCTCCATGTCCTTCCATTTAAAAACGAATTTAATGATTTTATTTTTCCTGGTGGCTGCATATATTTTTTGTGGAAATGTACCATAAGCATATGTTCTTTTGAATGAATGTTTTCCTGTCCTTGAGATGGATACCCAAAGGTGTATTTGCTGGGTCATATGGAAATTATTCTGAGTTTATTGCATAGCTACTGATTGTTTTCCATAGGGATTGGACCAAGCAATAATACACCAGCAGTGGATGAGGTTTCCTTTTTCACTGCATCTCCACCAATTGACAATTTTCCAGTATTTTATACATGCCATTCTTCTGATATAACATATCTCATTGTTTTCCTGATTTGGATTTCCTTAATAATAAGTGAGGATGAGGATTTTTAATTTGCTTGTTGACAACATGTTTATTATCCTCAAAGACGTTTCTGTTCACTTTCTCTCCCCAGTTTTTATGAGACTTTTGGATTTTTTGTTGGTCTTTCTATATTCTCGATATCAATCATTTATCTTATGTCTTGAGTGTAAATATTTTCTCCCACTAAGCTGTATTTTATTTTCAGTCCATGTTTCTTTTGCCATACAGAAGCTTTATAGTTTTACGCAGTCTCATTTTATTTAGTTTTGATTCCATAATCCTTGTCATCGTTATCATTTCACAAAGGACTCCTCTGAGGTCTAGGTCTTTTACTGTTCTGCTCATAATTTCCTCAAAGCACTTTGTAGATTCAGGTGTTTTATCTCAAGGTGTTTTATCTACTTTCACTTGAGTTTTTGGGAATAATTTAAATAAGGATTCAGCTTTCATTGCTTGTGTGTGGCTACCCAATTCTCCCATTTGTTGAACGGGTAGTATATATATCCTATTCCATGCTCTCAGATCCTTTGTCAAAAATTTACCATTTGTTTAAGAGGCTGTCTATATTCAATTCCATGCTCTGAGCTCCTTTGTCAAAAATTAGCTGACCATATATAGTGTGGCTTATCCATGAATATTCTATTCTGTCCCATTACTCAGAGGGGTCTAGTACCACAGTGCTCTGTTTACTATGACTTCGTAATATAGATTCATGTTAGGTGTAAGGTGACTCTCAGTTTCCTGTTATTCAATATGGTTTTAGCTATGCATGGAATTTTATTATTCTACATAGACTTTATAATTGTTCTAAGTCTTGAATAATGTTGTCTGAACTTGGATCAGGATTGCATTGAACCTATATAGCAATTTAGGTGATTTGGTCATTTGACAATATTGTTTCTTCCAATGTCAACATTGATTCTTCCAGTCTATAAGTCTCAAATGTTTTTTCTATTTCCTTGATTTTCTTCAATTTATTCATTTAATCTTTTGAAGTTTTCAGGATATATGTCTCTCATCACTTTTTTAATAAGTTGATATGTAGATACTTGAATTTTTTTAATACTATTTTTTTTTGCTTTTAGGGTAACACCCAGCCAATGCTCAGGGGTTACTCTTGGCTCTGCACTCAGGAATCACTCCTGGCAGTGCTTGGAGGACCATATGGGATGCTGGGAATCTAACCCGGGTTGGTCACGTACAAGGCAAACGCCCTACCCGCTGTGCTATTGCTCCAGCCCCAATACTATTTTAAATGAGAGAGAATCATTGATCTTTTTCTCCTCTGACACATTATTTGAATATAGGAATGCGACCAGTTTTTGTGCATTAAGTTGTAGCTGCCACTCTACTGTACTGTTTTATTGTTTCTAGGAGCTTGTATGTGATCTCTTTAGGAATTCAAACTATATCATCGTATCTTTTGCACATGGAGATAATATGATTTGCTTTTTCCAGATTTGTATACCTTTAACTTGTTTTTCTTGTTTGAGTGCTGTCGCCTGGCCATTAAAAACATTCTTGAATAAAAGTGGAGAGAGGGGACATAGTTGTTTTGTACCTGATTTCAGTTGAAATACTTTCAAGTTTTCACCATTAAGAGCAATATTTGCTATGAGCTTTTTTAAAAATTGAATCACCATGAGATAGAGCATTACAAATTTTTCAAAACTGCATTTCAGTCATACGATGTTCCAACACACATCCCTCCACCAGTGTAATTTCCCAGCACCAGTTTTCCCAGTTTCCCTCCCACCTCTTCAAGCCAACCCCCACCCCAGCCTGCCTTTATAGAAGGAACCTCTCATCTTTCTCTCTTTCTTTTTCTCTCTTTCATTTTAGGCATTTTGGTTTGTGATACAGGAGTACTTGTAATGGTTGGACAAGTGTGTGGGAGATGAATGGTAATTAAATAGAAGACTATGCATTATGACAATTCTAGGTGGAAATGATCACTCTAGACAAGAACTAAGTGTTGCAAGTAGTTAAAGAGATATACATGATAACCTTTCAGCATCTGTATCACATACAATATGGGCTATTTTTTAACAAGGATGAGGGCAAACGCAGTCTCCCAGTATCTAAAAAAGTGCAGTCTAGTTTCTCATATTTGGGGAAACTGCAGATTTCAGGACATCTGGAATGCAATGAATAAGTCTTGAGCTGGGAAAACTACTTTTGTGATCATAGTATCTCTCCCTGCCAGGTAAGTATGGATATGGGATTTTAGAGATAACACTTATTAATTCAAAAATCTTTTCTTCCACCCCTCCTATTTTATTGAAGGCTCTTACCCGAACAGAGCTCCGGCAGCCGAAAACCTCCAGAACCAGCCACCACCATGCTGAGACCACTCTCCACACGCATGAAGGTACCAGCAGAGGAACAAAGGCATGCGGGTCCCGGGGCTGAGATCTCCAAGCCTGCTCGGATTGGGGCTGAGAGTCCTCCACCCAGATCTTCCATCTTCCTGTAGGCAGGGGTCACACCCACCATCTGACCCCTAGCACCCTGTAATCGCATCAACGGCCAATACCCAGAGACTATAAAACCCAGCTCCCGGAAGAGAACAGCGAAGTGTCTCCTGCCCCCCTGGCTGTCTGTCCTTGCTGTGGCCCCTTGGATGGGGGCGGGTTGAGTTTCCCTCCCTGCCCCGAACAGAGCTCTGGCAGCCAAAGACCTCCAGAAGCAGCCACCACCATGCTGAGACCACTCTCCACATGCATGAAGGTACCAGCAGAGGAACAAAGGCATCGGGTCCTGGGGCTGAGATCTCCAAGCCTGCTCGGATCAGGGCTGAGCATCCTCCACCCAGATCCTCCATATTCCAGTAGGCAGGGGTCACACCCACCAACTGACCCGCAGCGCTGTGTAATTCCATCAACGGCCAAGACTCAGAGACTATAAAACCCCGCTCCCGGAAGTGCTTGGCCGCAAATACGGCCACGTGACATCTTATTATCTCATTCTTAATTTGGACCACCTGGCAGGTTTCCAAATGTTACCTTGCCCACACAGCAGAGTCTGGCAAACTCCCCGTGGCATACCCAATATGCCAAATACCAGTAACAATGATGGGTCTCATTCTCCTAACCCTGAAAGAGCCTTTAATATGGCCCTTTTTTAAATCTCAGGGCTAGGACGAAGGAGATGTTACCGGGGCCTGCTCGAAGCAATTGATGAACAACTGGATGATCGTGATTGTGATACCTTTAATGGATGTTGGATATTGTCAAAAGCTTTCTCTGTATCAATTGATATGATTTTATGATTTTTATCTTTCTTTAACTGATGTGGTTTATTATGTTAATTGATTTGCATGTTTTGAACCATCCTTGCATCCATGGATGATTCCCATTTGATCAAGTATGATTTTTATTTCTATGTGATAATGGATTTGGTTTTTCTAAGATTCTGCTGAGGATTTTTGCATCAAAGTTCATCACGGAGATTGGTCTGAAATTTTCTTTTTTTGGTAATATCTTTGTAAGCTTTGGATGTTAGTATAATGTTGGCTTCTTAGAAAATGTTAGGAAGAAATCCTTTTTCCCTGTTGGCTTGTAAAAACTTAAGGATTAGTGTCATTTAGTCTTTTCTCAATGTCTTATAACATTCATTAATAAATCCATCTGGGTCAGGGCTAAAATTTTGGGGAGATTCTTAAACAGTATTTCAATTTCCTACTTGTAATTAGCCTGTTCAGACTCTCTCCTTCCTCATCATTCAGTTTTGTGATGCTGGGAATTTGTTTATTTCTTCTAAAATCTCTAGCTTAACAGAGTAGAGGTGTACATAGTAAATTCTCATGATGTCTTGGATTTCTGGTGATTTAATGTAATTTATCCCTGTCCTTTTGATACAATTTATTTGAGCACTTTTTCTTTATTTTCTCATGAGACTAGCCAATGGTTGTCTATCTTATTTATACTTTGAAAGAACCAGCTCCTGATTTTGTTTATTATTTGTATTGCTTATAAATCTAGTAAAATGTGCCTACTTTGACTAGTATATATATATATATGTATATATATGTATAGATATGTATATCTCTTTGGGGACTGGAGAAATTGGATAAGGCACTCGCCTTGCATAGAACTAACTCAGGTGCAAACGCGTGTATCTTCATATATTTTTATGTTCCCCTATATCTGCCAGGAGTAATCCCTGAGCACTGCAAAGTGTAACTTGAAAAATATCAAAACAACAAAACAAACAAACCTGTTAGTTTCATTGATTTTTGACTGATTATTTGATTTCTTTAGCATTATTTTCTGATCTAAGTGTTGGTATGTTCTTTCTTCCCCTTATTTTAGGATTACTTTTTCTTTTTCTACTTTCTCAAGCTCTAAATGTAAGTCATTAATTTGAAATTCTTCCACATATACTGCTCTTGATATGTCACATAGATTCTGATATTTTTGTATTCTCATTTTCATTCCATTTAAAGACTCTTTATTTCTTCTTTTATTTCCTCTGATTTAATAGTCATGTAGACAGCACATCGTTCAGTTTCCAATTAGAGCTTTCCCACTTTCTTTCCATGCTTAATTTGTATCTTTGTTGTCTGAGGAAATAATTGTTTTGATGATAATTTTTATAAATATATATGTATATACATATGTACGTGAATTACAGACTAGTATGTGGTCTATTCTCTTTAATGTTCTACTATGCTATAGAATAACTTATTTTCAGTTTTCTGTGGGCAGTGAGTCATTGCATGTATATTGATGACATCAAGAAATCTTTATTTATATTTCTTGTTTAGGGTTGGAGAGATACCACAAGTGTTCATGTATTTAAGTTGTTCATGATTACTCTCAGCTTGATCCCTGGCACTGCCCATCTATAAGCACAGAGACAGGAGTGATTATGCAAGGAGTTTGTAGATTTGAGGAAGGGATAAAAACATCCTCAGAGAAAAAGCTGCTGCATCTATTTATTCCACCAAATTTGATATTGAAGGGAATATGAAATTTTATAAAACAAATGTCAAAAAGCAAAAGTGACAAATCCTCAAAGAAAAATGTAAATAAACTACTTCAGACCATTAGTCTCCTTGAATGTTAATGAACTGACCTGTCTGTGCTATTAAAATACAAAGACTGGCTGAATGGATCAGGAAACAGACTAATCCATAGCAATAGGACAGCAGGTAGGGCATTTGTCCTGCATGTGAAAATCTGGGTTCTATCCCTGGCATCTAATATGGTCTCCAAGCAATGCCAAGAGTAATTCCTGAGTGCAAGGACAGGAGTAACCCCTGAGCATCTCCAGGTGTGACCCCTAAAGCCAAAAATATATGACATAAACTATAATTTGGGGGTGGGTCACACTTGTCAATCCTCAGGACTTGATCTTGGGCCTGCACTCAGGGGTCACTCCTCATTTAATCAGCAAACCATGTAGCTTTCTGGGAATCAAACTCGGGTTTGCCTTGTGTAAGTCAAGCACCCTCCCCCTCTACCCACCATATTGTTGCTCTAGCCCCACTAAAATATTTTTTAAGAACATAGACTTATAGTTCAGGCACAACTACAATGATAACCTTGAGCATTGCCTGCATGGCTACTACTTCACAGAATCTTCTCCAAAACTAGCAATAATCAGATTAGCACCCCAACAGAGCATGAATTCTGCAGAGCCATCAAGGAACCCAGGAAGGATGTTATACCCTAGCCTAAAGACATAGCTAACAGAGATACAAAGGTGAGCAAAATTTAGTCCTAACTTCACCCTCCACTGCTGGATACTCAACAGTGTTGCTGTGTGAGACTCTTATTCTTTCTACTTCAAACTGAAGACACTAATATCACAGTGGAAGTTAAAAATCTTATGGTACCCCTCACCTCTTTTAAATTAAAGGCACTTTTAAGGGAGTCAATGAGAAAATTTGACTCAGATATTATGGGGATACTGTATAAAAACAGACACAATGGGGATACTGTACAAAAGTCTATAAAGTCCAATGGTTGAAGATAATGGCCCAGAATACTCTAACAACTCACCCAATTCTATAATCTCATAGATAAATACTTTAGAATCACTATGATGCAGATGTATAATGAGCTCAAAGAAACACTTATACAGTTACAAGAAAGTTTGCACAAAGAATTAAAAAAATTAAAATTAGACCAACAGATCCAAAGAGATTGGCAGGTGAAATAAAAACAATGTAAGACCTCACCAACAGAATAACAATAGCTGACAGAAAAATTAGGGAATTATTTTCTGTTCCATTAAAAGATATGATACAGGATAGAAATCAAAAATCAACAGATATAGGAAAGTCAAAAAAGAAATGAAAAGTACATAATACAATTAAGGAATGCATTCAAGAGGAATAATACAAGAGTATTGGAGATCCAGAGGAACAGGGAAGAAAATTCAATGGAAAACCACTATCAAAATATTAATAGATAATATTTATGAATATTTTGATAAGACTTATAAGATTTGATAATATTGAGCTATATATACACTCAGATTCATGAAGCCCAAATGGTCCCAGCAAAGAGAGAACCAACTAATTTTAGAGAAAATCCATGACAAGTTGAAATCAATGTGACAAAAACCAAAGCAGAGACAGAATATTCCAAGTAGCAAAATCAAAGTAGGAACTTTTATACATACAAAACACCATGAGATTCACAGAATATCCATTAAATTATACTCTACAAGACAGAAGAGAATGTTGGGATACAGTTTTAAATGGTTAATGAAATGAAAGACCTGCCATGAATACTGTATATAGCTAAACTGTCATCACGATTTGAAGGAACTACAAAAATATTCATGGACAACAAACAGCTTAGTAATTTACCAAACTTAAAACAAGCTTTCTAATAAATATTAAAAATATTCTTTAAAAGGAAAGGCAAACCTTGCAATTACATATAAAGACTACAAATTATGACAGTAAATTGCTTTATTGCAATAATCTAATCAAGGTTCATGAACTGAACAATCAAGAGAAGATCTATGTTTTGATCCATGGCAAACAATATTGTACTCTGAACCCTGGTATGAGTCATTCCTGATAGCAGAGTTTAGAATAAGCCAGAAGCCCAACTGGTCGCCACGCCTCCCCAACAGGTCTGTGTACCTGCTTGGCGCCCAGTCCCCACCCAAACTCGGAACCCCAAAAGCCAGCCAGCACCGGGAACTCAGCCTGGGGCACCTGCCTCCACTTCTGCAGCGAGCACCAGCCCAACTGGTCATTGCCCCAGCAGATCTGTGGACTAGCATCTGGACTGGCTGGGACATGGCCACCACTGTAGGGGACGTGATCTCCTCAAACCGAGTGTGGCCTTCAGAAGTGGGCGTGGCCTCCTCGAAAGTGGGCGTGACCTTCTCCAGGGTGGGCGGAAGCTCAAGTGGCCTCAGTTATATTCCCCACTCCCAGCGTTCTGGACTTTAATCCCAACATTAATCACCTAATTCTGTAGAAAAATTCCTGGCCACCTCAACTACAATACAACAATAATCCACTGTCCTACTCCAATTCTAAGAAAAGACCAGTACACAAGAAACTGTACAAAGCTCAATATTAAAAACCAACTCCTCCAAAACTTCACTAGATGCCCGTCATAAGCCAAAGAATAATGTCTGAGAGGAAGGTCAAACCCTAGAAAGGGAGAAGGTTGACCACTATTGACCGACCTTATCCAGAATCCTTTCCTACAATAAGAGGAAACAGTGCTAGTGAATTCCAAGGTTTTACCACTAAACAATCAAAACAGCATGAAGAAACAGTGCAACTCTCCACTACAAGGAGAAGACGAAGAAATGAGTCTTGAAACCTCTACCAGGATTATCCAAATATGCTCTCTCCTATATAGAACTCGGAGACAAAATGCAGAGGATGGTTAAGGACCTACTCAAAGAATCAATGGAGGAGATATCCAGAAAATTAAAGGAAGAAAGAAAAGAAACTGTAGAAAGGATAGTTGAGAAAATACAGGAAGAAATGAGAGCAGAAATTTTAAAAAGCTACAAAAAGAAGTGTCACATATAAAAGATTCAGTAGACAAAATTAAAAACTCAGTAGGTGCCTTCAGAAGTAGGATAAATACAGCTGAAGGCAGGAACAGTGAGCTTAAAGATGAGCAACAGAAATCACATAGGGAACAATAAAAAAATAGAAAATTACCTAAAAATAGCCCTAAGGAGAATTAGAGACCTAGGGAATGACGCCAAGAGAATCAACATTAGAATCATCGGAGTACCAGAAGGACAAGGAAGCAACCCCAATGAAAAAGCCACAGTCAAAGAAATCATTGCGAAAAATTCCTAGAGTTAAAGAATGCAGATATACGGATCCAAGGAGCCAGAAGGGTGACAGCAAAAAGAGAACCTAATAAAAACACTCCAAGGCATACCATAGTCAGAATGATGGATGTGTGGATAGAGACACAATACTGCAAGCAGCAAGGTCAAAGAAGGAAATCACTTACAAAGGAGCACTGCTTACATTTACAGCACACCTATCAGAGGAAACCATCCAAGCCCAAAGACAATGGTGGGATATAGTGAAAAAGCTCAATGAACTGACGTCTCACCAAGAATACTTTATCCAGTTAAACTCTCATTCAAACTTGATGGAACTATACACCATTTAGTTCATAAAGAACAGCTCAGGAACTTCAAAGACTCAAAACCAAATCTAAAAGAAGGACTAAAGGGTCTCCTGTAAGATAAGAAGGAAAACACTAATAAACACAACCAATCCCTACAGAAAGAAGGCATAAAACACCATGACAATAATCTCTCTCAATGTCAATGGTCTAAATGCACCAATCAAGAGACACAGAGTGGCAAAATGGATCCAGAGACTGAAACCAAAATTCTGCTGTCTTTTGTTCTCTCTCTTATTGGGTGTTGTGGTTTGCAAAAGAGGCAATGGGTGGTAATCATGTTTGGGGGTGGGAGGGATACTGGGATCCGTGGTGGTGGGAAATGGGCACTTGGTGGAGGAATGGGTATTTGATCATTGTATAATTGAAACCCAAGCACAAAAATTTGTAAGTCAACAACTGTTCTTCATAGTGTCTCACTAAATAAAAATTAAAAAAAAATTATTATGTCTACAAGAAAATCATCCGAACAATCAGAGCAAACCCAGATTCAAAGTTAAAGGATGGAAAACAATCCTGCAAGCAAACAGCTCCCTCAAAAAAGCTGGGGTGGCCATACTAGTATCCGACAAAATAAATTTCAGGTTGAAAAAGATTGGAAGGGATAGCAAAGGCATGTTCTATTTATCAAGAGATATATACAACAGGAAGAAATCACACTCTTAAATGTGTACACAGCTAATGAGGGAACAGCTAAATACTTAAAATAACTGCTAGCAGATATTCAGGAGGACATTGCTCGCAACAGTAGTTGGAGATTTCAACATTGCCTTATCACCTCTGGATAGATCAACAAGAACAAAACTCAACAAGGAAACATTGGCTCTGAGGAAATAATAGAAGAGAGAGGGCTTATAGACCTATACAGGGCTTTACACCCCGAAAAGAAAGAATACACATTCTTCTCCAGTGCAAACGGAACATTTTCCAAAAAAGACCACATGCTAGGCCATAAAACATACCTCAATAGAATCACGAAGATAGCAGTAGTATCAACAATCTTTTCAGACCACAATTTGCTGAAGATAGAAGCGAATCACACAAAGACACCGAGAAACAAATCAAACACCTGGAAATTAAACAACTCAATGTTGACCAATGAGTGTGTCAGGAAGGAAGTCAAAGACGAAATAAAAAGATACCTGGAAACAAATGAGAATGAAGACACGAGCTACCAGAATCTATGGGACCACCTAAAACCGTACTAAGAGGAAAATTTATAGCGTTGCTATAGTGTTGAAAGCATTCCTATGCAAAGAAGAAAGGGCCTACATACATAACCTAACCACACAGCTCAAGATCTTAGGAAAAGAACAACAAAAGGATGCAAGCCCGGCCAAAGAAAAGAAAGAATAAAACTTAGAGCAGAAATTAATAACATGAGATTTGTCCATACTGTTTTCTAAAAGGGCTGAACCATTTGGCATTCCCACCAGCAATTAAGGAGGGTCCCTATTTCGCCACATCCACGCCAACACAGCTTGCTTTTGTTCTTTGTGGTGTGAAATGATATCTCATTGTTGTTTTGATCTGCATCTCCCTGATGATTAGTGATGTAGAGCAATCCCTCATGTGCCGTTTAGCCATTCTGATTTCGTCTTTGAGAAAGTTTCTGTTCATTTCCTCATCCAATTTTTGATGGTTTGGATATTTTCTTCTTGTGGAGTTCAATGAGTACTTTGTATGTCCTTGATATCAACCCTTTTCCCGATATGTATTGGGTGAATATCAATTCCCATTCTGCAGACTGTATTTGTATTTCGGTTAGTGTTTCTTTTGAGGTTCAGAAGCTTCTTTTTTTAAGATAGTCCCATTTGTCTATCTCTGTTTTCACTTGTGTGGCCAATGGTGTGACATCTTTGAAGATAACATTAGCTTCAATGTTCATGGAGGGTTTTGCCAACTTTGTCTTCAATGTACATTATGGATTCTAGTCTGATGTTGAGGTCTTTAATCCATTTTGATATTTCTTTTGTACATGGTGTTAGGCAGAGATCTGAGCCCAGTTTTTTTGCAGGTAGCTGTCCAGTTTTGGCAGCACAATTTGTTAAAGAGGGTTTGCTTGCTCCACTTCATATCTCTTGCTCCCTTATCAAAGATTATATGATAATATGCTAGGGGGGAGATATCAGTGTATTCAAGCTGGTTCCATTAGTCTTCAGCTCTGCCTTTGTTCCAGTAATATGATGTTTTAATTATTACTGCTTTGTAGTAGAGTTTGAAGTTAGGGAGCTTTATTCCTCCCTTTTTCTTATTCCCAAGAATTGCTTTAGCTATTCGTGGGGGGGTAATTGTTCCATATGAAATTCAAGAGTGTATGCTCCATTTCTTTATGAATGTCATGAAATTGAGCTCCCATTTGAACCAGCAATACCACTCCTGGCAATGTATCCAAAAGTGGAAAAAAAGTATACTTGAAGTGACGCCTGCACGTGTGTGTTCATTTGCAGCACTTTTTATAATAGCTAGAATCCGGAAATAACTGAGTGTCCAAGAACAGATGACTGGTTAAAGGAACTTGGGTGCATCTACACAATGGAGTACTATGTAGCAGTTAGAAAAGATGAAGTCATGAAATTTATATACAAGTGGTACTACATGGAAAGTATCATGCTAAGTGAAATGAGTCAGAAAGAGAGGGGCAGACATAGAATTATTGCATTCATCTAGAGAATATAAAGTAACAAAATAAGAGAATAACACCCAAGTATAGCCAAGGTAAGTACCAGGAGGTTTACTCCATGTATTGGAGGCCAGCCGCACATGCTAAGGGAAAAGCCAGCTCAGATAGAGAAGGGAGCAGCAAATAAAGGGTGTTGGGAGGATCCTCCTAGGATGGGAGATGTGTGCTGACAGTTGACTGTAGACCAAACATGATTGTCACCCAATGCCTCATTTGAAAATTATTGCACCCAAAAGGAGAGAGATAACAAAAAGCAATGTCCTGCCACAGAGACAGAGTGAGATTGGGGGATGTGGAATGGGAGGGATACTGGGATCAGTGGTGGTGGAGAATGGGCACTGGTGGAGGGATGTGTATTCGATCGTTGTATAACTGAAACCCAATCTCAAAAATTTGTAAGTCTACAACTGTACCTTATGGTGTTTCACTAATAAAAATTTTAAAAATAAAATAAAATAAAACTGTATATGAACTCTTGACCTACATCTAAGTAGGTCATGAATGTATATTGGGTCGAAAGTGAAAAAAAGAAAAGAAATTAATGACATGGAAACCCAAAAAACAATTTAAATGTCAAAAAACCAAGAGCTAGTTCTTTGAGAAAATAAATAAGATTGATAAACTACTAGCAGGACTCACAAAGAAAGAGAGAACCCTAATAAACAGAATGAGAAATGAAAAAGGGGACATCACAACAGAAACAAATGAAATTCAAAAGATCACCAGATACTACTTTGAGAGTCTGTATTCCACAAAATGTAAGAACCTAGAAGAAATGGATAAATTCCCGGATTCCTATATTCTCCTACGATTGAATCAGGAAGACTTGGGATACCTGTATAGACCGGTTCATATTAAGAAAATTGAAGTGGTAATCATGTCTTCCCAAAAACAAAAGCCCTGGCCCAGACAGATTCACTAGGGAATTCTTCCAAACATTTAAAGAAGACCTTTTGCCACTCTCCTCAAGCTTTACCAGGAAATTTAAAAAACAAGAACTCTCCAGAAACAGCTTCTATGAGGTACATATCCCCCTAATGCCAAAACCAAACAAAGACACCAAAAGAAAAAAAACAACTATAGGCCAATATCTTTGATGAACAAGGATGCGAAGATCCTCAACAAAATATTGCAAATAGAATTCAACAACTCATGAACAAGATCATACACCACGAACAAGTGGGATTCATCCCGGAGATGAAAGGATGGTTTAACATTTGGAAATCAATCAACAAAATCCATAATATCAACAAAAATAAAGATACAAACCATATGAACATATCAATAGGGGCTGGAGAGATAGCACAGCGGTTAGAGCATTTGCCTTGCAAGCGGCCAACATGGCCGACCTGAGTTCGATCATTCTGCCCCTCTTGGAGAGCTCGGTAGGCTACTGAGAGTAACTCGCCCACACGGCAATGCCTGGCAAGCTACCCGTGATGTATTCGATACAACAAACACACTAACAATTGTCACAATGGTGACGTTACTGGGCCTGCTCGAGCAAATTGATGAACAACAGGAGGACAGTAACAGTGACAATGACATATCAATAGACACAAAGAAAGCTTTTGACAAGATTCAGCACCCGATTATGATGAAAACTCTCAACAAATTGGGTTTTGAAGAAACTTTCCTCATGATAGTCAAAGCCATCCACTACAAACTCATGGCAAGCATTATCCTCAATGGGGAAAACCTAAGGGTCTTTCCTCTAAGATCAGGGACAAGACAAGGATGCCCCCTATCACCACTTCTGTTTAACATGGTATTTGAGGTACTTGCAATTGTGATTAGGAAGAAAAAGACATTAAAGTCATCCAGATAGGAAAGGAAAAAATCGAGCTCTCATTATTTGCAGATGATATGATATTATATCTCGAAAATCCTAAGTCCTCTATCAAAAAACTCCTAGAAACAATACCCTGTTTACAATAGCCATAATCTGGAAAAAACCTCAATAGAGAAGAAAAGATGATGGTTGAAGAAACTTTGGTACATCTACACAATGGTGCACTACACAGCTGTTAGAAAAGATGTCACAGTCACGGTCCTCCTGTTGTTCATCAATTTTGATTGAGCGGGCCCAGTAACGTTTCCATCGTGAGACTTTGTTGTTATTGTGTTTGGCATATCGAATACATCACGAGTAGCTTGCCAGGCACTGCTGTGCAGTCTAGATACACTCAGTAGCTTGCCAGGCTCTCCGAGAGGGGCGGAGGAATCGCACTCGTGTCGGCCATGTTGGCCGCTTGTAAGGCAAACGCCCTACTGCTGTGCTATCACTCCTGGGCTGGAGTGATAGCACAGTAGAAAAGATGAAGTCATGAAATTTACATACAAGTGGTACTACATGGAATGTATCATGCTAAGTGAAATGAGTCAGAAAGAGGGACAGACATAGAAAGATTGTGTTTATCTGGGGAATATAAAATAACAAAATAGGAGACTAATACCCAAGAATAGCCGAGATAAGTGCCAGGAGGTTCACTCCATTGCTTGGAGGCCAGCCGCACATGCTAGGGGAGAAGGCAGCTCAGATAGAGAAGAGAATTCCAAATAAAGGTTGTTGGGAGGATCCTCCCAGGATAAGAGATGCATGCTGAAAGTAGACTATGGACCGAACATGATTACCACTCAATTCCTATTTTGCAAACCACAGCACCCAAAAGGAGAGAGAAAATAAAAGGGAATGCCCTGCCACAGGGGTGGGGAGGGATGTGGGCAATGGGTGGTGGGAGGGATACTGAGAGCTTTGGAGGTGGAGAATGGGCATTAGTGGAGGGATGGATATTCAATCATTGTATAACTGAAACCCAAGCACAGAAATTTGTACGTCTACAACTGTACCTCATGGTGTTTCACTAATAAAAATTTTAAAAAATATGTACAAAGTTATAAAAGTATTTCTGTCAAGCTAGGGGCATCTAATAATGAGAGATACAAAGTGAATGATTTAAAGTGTTATTCATTAAAAAAAAAAGAATAAGCCCGAAACACCACTAAGGAACAAGAAACAAACACACAAAAAACACATTGAAAAACAAAATTAATCATAAACACAAATGAGGGAAATACTCAAATACTTTGAAATTAATTAAGTTACTGCTTAACAACAATAGGTCAAAGAGAAAATTAAATAATTATTGGAAATATACAAGAACGAAGATACAACTACCAAAACATATAGGACACAACACAATCAGTGTAAAAGGAAAGAAAGTTCATAGAAATGAAAGCATTTATTAGGAAGCAAGGAAAGTATGGATATAACTCCATACTTTAAGCATGTAGATAAAGAGAAATCAAGGAAAATAAAGAAAGAGAAAGAAAGAGACGCAGAATAAAAGAAAATAAAATGGTAAATGAAATAAAACAATTAATTGAAAAGAAATAAATAGTCAGATCTTTGAAAGAGCAAATAATATTATAAAACATTAGCAAGAGTTAAGCAGCCAGTATTCAAACTCGGGACTTGGCTTTCTCTGTGCAAACTCCCCAGGCATCCTCTAGGACCCTGGGACAACAGCAGCCCTCTTCCTCTTCGTCCACAACACTGTGCTGGTCTTCTTCCCCTCCCAGCTAGTACCTCCCCGCACACACCAGGTAACTGTAGGGCCATGGCTTTTTTATTTATTATTATTTTTTATTTTTTTATTTTTTTATTTCTTTTTTTTTTACAGTTGTAGATTTACAATTTTTTGTGCTTGGGTTTCAATTATACAATGATCAGATACACATCCCTCCACCAGTGCCCATTTTCCACCACCATGGATAATATCCCCCCACCCCCATCCCCCCATCCCCCCCTGCCTCTGTGGCAGGGCAATCCCCTGTGTTCTCTCTCTCCTTTTGGGTGTTGTGGTCTGCAAAAGAGGCATTGAGTGGCAAACATGTTCAGTCCATAGTCTACTTTCGACATGCATCTCCCCTCCTGGGAGGATCCTCCAAACACCCTTTATTTGGTGCTCCCTTCTCTATCTAAACTGCCCTTTCCTCTAGGATACCCGGCTGGCCTCTAAGTTATGGAGTAATCCTCCTGGTGCTGATCTCAGCTATTCTTGGGTATTAATCTCATACTTTGTTACTTTATATCCCCCAGATGAATGCAATCTTTCTATGTCTATCCCTCTCTTTCTGGCTCATTACGCTTAGCATGATACTTTCCATATTGTACCACTTGTATGTAAATTTCATGACTTCATCTTTTCTAACAGCTACATAGTACTCCATTGTGTAGATGTACCAAAGTTTCTTTAACCAGTCATCTGTTCTTGGACACTCAGGTTTCTTCCAGTTTCTGGCTATTGTAAAGAGTGCTGCAATGAACAAATAAGTGCAGATGTGACTTCGACTATACATTTTTGCCTCTCTGGGATATATTCCCAGGAGTGGTATTGCTGGGTCAAATGGGAGCTCAATTTCTAATTTTTTGAGAATCGTCCATACTGTTTTCCAGAAGGGCTGAACCAGTCGACATTCCCACCAACAGTGAAGGAAGGGCCATGGCCTTTTCAGAAGTGGACGTAGCCTAATTTTAGGCGGGACAAAACTCACGAAGCTGCAGGTAGTTTAGTCCCACCAAGAAATCTAGTGTAACATCTCAGTTCCCATACCTATACAACAACATGAAAAATCAGAAGAAAAAACTCAAATCCCCACTACACGCGGATAATGATGAAAAGAGTCCTGAAACCTTAGTAGGTGCTACTCACCTAAGGACCTCTATGAGAAAGAATTCAGATATGAAGTCATGAAGATGTTCAATGAAATCAATGAGAAATTCAGAGATATATCCAGTAACATAAAGGAAACAATCGAGCAGTTGCCGGAAGAAATAAGCGCAGAAATGTCACGAATAAAACATTTCGTAGATAAAATAAAAAACTTAGTCTGTGCCCACAACAGTAGAATGACCACAGCTGAAGGGAGAATCAGTGAGCTAGAAGATCAGCGGCACCAAGCCAAAAGGCAACAACAAACAATGACAAGAAAACTCAAAATAGTTCTAGAGTGAATCAGAGTCCTAGGAGATGATTCCAAGAGGAACAATTGAGTAGAATCATTGGAGTACCAGAAGCTCCGGGAAACAATCCCAATAAAAAAGGTATGGTTAAAGAAAACATTGCTGAAAAATTCCCAGAGATAGACAATGCAGCCATTCAGATTCAAGGAGCCCAAAGGGTGCCAGCTAAAAGAGACCCTAACAAAAACACTCCAAGACATATAGTTAGAATGATTGATGCCACGGATAGAGACACAATACTGCAAGCAGCAAGGTCAAAGATGGAAATCACATACAAAGGAGCACCCCATAGTTTCACAGCAGACCTATCAGAGAAAACCCCCCAAGCCCGAAGGCAATGGTGGGATATAGTGAAAAAACTCACTGAAATGAACGCTTCACAAAGAATACTCTATCCGGCTAAACTCTCACTCCAACTTGATGGAACGGTACATTATTTTCTAGATAATCAGCAGCTCAGGAACTTCTTAGACTCAAAACCAAACCAAAAAGAAGGGCTAAAGGGGCTACTATAAGACAAGACATGCCCTACAAGCACAAGAAACCCTTACAGAAAGATGACACAAAACTCCATAACAATAATCCCTCTCAACTTAAAAAGTCTAAATTTTCCAATTAAGAGAAAGAGACTGGGAAATGGATTCAGAGACAGAAACCAACATTCTGCTGCCTACAAGAAACACATCTCAACATTCAGAGCAAACACAAACTCAAAGTTAAAGGATGTAAAACAATCCTTTAAGCAAACAGCACACTCAAAAAAGCTGGAGTGATGTACTGATGTATTTAGTAGATTTGTAAAATTATTCGATGCAGGTGTTGTTAATTTAAAATCACCTAACGTGAAAATAGCAAGTAGTGCTTAGGTGCTAATAAATAGACTCTCTAATACACTATTGATATTTTTTCTCTCCTTTTTTTATTAGTGAAACACCATGAGGTACAGTTGTAGACTTAAAAGTTGTTGAGCTTGGGTTTCAGTTATACAATGATAGAGTACCATCCCACTACCAGTGCCCATTCTCCACCCCCATCAATCCCAGTATCCCTCCCACCCTCCCATTCCCCATCCCACCCTGCCTCTGTGGCAGGGCACTCCATTGTGTTCTATCTCTCCTTTTGGGTGCTGTGGTCTGCAGAAGAGACATTGGGGGGCAATCATATTTGGTCCATAGACTACTTTCAGCAGGCATCTCCCATCCGGGGCAGATCTTCCCAGCACCCTTTATTTGGTGCTCCCTTCTCTATCTGAGCTGCCTTTACACCTAGAGTATGCAGCTGGGCTCTAAGCCATGGAGTGAACAATCTGGTATTTATCACAGCTGTTCTTGGGTGTTAGTCTCTTATTTTGTTACTTTATGTTACCCAGATGAATGCAATTTTTCTATCTCTGCCCTCTCTTTCTGACTCATTTCGCTTAGTATAATATTTCCATGTAGTACTAATTGTATGTAAATTTTATGACTTCATTTTTTCTAACTGCTACATAGTACTCCATTGTTTAGATGTATACCAAGTTTCTTTAACCACTCATCTGTTCTCGGGCACTCGAGTTTTTTCCATATTCTAGCTATCATAAACAGTGCTGCAATAAACAAACGCGTGCAGATGTCACTTCGACTATACTTTTTAGACTCTCAGGGTTATATTCCCAGGAGTAGTATTGATGGATCAAATGGGAGCTCAATTTCTAATTTTTTGAGAGTTGTCCATACTGTTTTCCAAAAGGGTTGTACCAGTCGGCATTCCCACCAGCAGTGAAGGAGGTTCCCTTTCTCGCCACATCCGGAACA
This sequence comes from Sorex fumeus, assembly GCF_029834395.1. Taxonomy (NCBI): domain Eukaryota; kingdom Metazoa; phylum Chordata; class Mammalia; order Eulipotyphla; family Soricidae; genus Sorex; species Sorex fumeus. Next base: position 15,809,040 of record NW_026606107.1, read on the forward strand.
ACACAGGTTGCGTTTGTTCTTTTGAATGTGGGCCAGTCTTTGTGTTGTGAAATGATATCTCATTGTGGTTTTGATCTGCATCTCCCTGATAATTAATGATGTAGAACATTTTCTCATGTGCCTTTTAGCCATTCGGATTTCTTCTTTGCAAAAGTTTCTGTTCATTTCGTTGCCTCACTTTTTGATGGGGTTGGATGTTTTCTTCTTGTGGATTTCAACTAATACTTTGTAAATCCTTGATATCAACCACTTGTCGGATGAGTATTTGGAGAATATCCTTTCCCATTCGTAGTTTCCTTTGTACAGGTTTTTGTATTTTGGTCACTGTTTCTTTTGAGGTGCAGAAGCTTCTTAGTTTATGATAGTCCCATTTGTCTATCTCTGTTTTCACTTGCTTGGCCAGTGATGTGACATCTTTGAAGATACCATTAGTTTCAATGTCATGGAGGGTTTTGCCAACTTTGTCTTCGATGTACCTTAAGGATTCTGGTTTGATGTTGAGGTTTTTGATCCAGTTTGATCTTACTTTTGTACATGGTGTTAGGCAGAGATCTAAGCCCAGTATTTTGCATGTAGTCGTCCAATGTGCCAGCACCATTTGTTAAAAAGGCAGTCCTTACTCCAATTCACATTTCTTGCCCCTTGATCAAATATTATATGATCATATGTTTGAGGGGAGATGGCAGTATATTCAACCCTGTTCCATAGGTCTGCAGCTCTGCCTTTGTTCCAGTACCATGCTGTTTTAGTTATTACTGCTTTGTACTAGAGTTTGAGGTTCGGGAGGTTAAGTCCTCACATTTTCTTTTTGCTAAGAACTGCTTTAGCTATTTGTGGGGGCTTATTGTTCCATATAAATTTCAGGAGTATTTGCTCCATTTCTTTGAAGAATGTCATGGGTATCATAATAGGGATTGCATTGAATTTGTACAGTGCTTTGGGAAGTATTGCCATCTTGACAATATTACTTCTCCAGATCCATGAACAGGGGATATTTTTCCATTTCCTCGAGTCCCCTTTTATTTCAAAAAGCAGCATTTTGTAGTTTCCTTTGTACAGGTTCTTTACTTCCTTAGTTAAACTAATTTCTAGGTGGTTGATTTTCTGGCGTACAATTGTGAATGGGATTGTTTTCTTCACGTCATTTTCTTCTCTCTAACTATTTGCATATAGTCAAGCCATGGACTTTTGGGTATTGATTTTATAGCCTGCAACTTTATTATATAAGTCTATCATTTCTAAGAGTTTCTTGGCAGAGGTTTTAGGGTTCTCTAAGTATAGTATTATATCATCTGCGAATAGTGAGAGCTTGATTACTTCCTTTCGTATTTGGATGTCCTTAATTTCTTTTTCTTGCCTAATCGCTATTGCTAGTATTTCCACAAAATGTTGAACAGTAGTGGAGACAGTGGGCATCCTTGTCTCGTCCCCGATCTTAGGGGGAAGGCTCTCAGTTTTTCCCCATTGAGGATGATGCATGCTGTATGCTTGTGGTAGATGGCTTTAACTATATTAAGGAAAGTCGCCTTTATCCCCATTTTGGTGAGGGTTTTCATCATAAGTGGGTGCTGGATCTTATCAAATGCTTTCTCTGCATCTATTGATATGTTGTTATGATGGATTATGTTGATTACTCTCCTAAAGTTAAACCATCCTTGCATCTGCGGGATGAATTTCACTTGGTCATGCTGTATGATCTTTTTGATGAGTTGTTGAATTCTATTTGCTAGTATTTTGTTCAGAATCGTCGCATCTGTGTTCATCAGGGATATCGGCCTGTAGTTTTCTTTTCTTGTAGTGTCTTTGTTTCCTTTTGGTATTAGAGAGATATGGGATTCATAGAAACTCTGCGGGTGAGTTTCCGTTTTTTCAACTTCCTGGAAAATCTTGAGAAGAACTGGCAGTAGGTCCTCTTTAAATGTTTGGAAAAATTCGCTAGTGAAACCATCTGGACCTGGGCTTTTGTTTTGGGGAATACTTTTGATTACAGTTTCAATTTCCTTGATGTTAATAGGTCTATTCAGGTATTCCATATCTTCTTGACTCAGCTTTGGGAGATTATAGGAATCCAGGAATTTATCCATTTCTTGCAGATTCTCTTGTTTCGTGTCATACAGACTTTCAAAGTAGTCTCTGAGGATTTTTTGAATTTCTTTGGTTTCTGTTGTGATATCCCCCTTCTCATTTCTGATTTGTTTTATTAGGGTTCTCTCTCTCTGTTTCTTTGTGAATGTTGCTAGTGGTTTATATATCTTGGTTATTTTCTCGAAGAACCAGCTCTTGGTTTCATTGATCTTTCGGATTGTTTCTTTGGTTTCCATGTTGTTGATTTCTGCTCTAAGTTTTATGTTCTCTATCCTTCTGCACGATTTGGGCTCCTTCTGTTTATCCTTTTCTAAGATCTTGAGCCATGAAGTCAAGTTGCTTGTTTGCATCCTTTCTTCCATCATTAGATATGCTTGCAGGGCTATAAATTTTGCCCTTAATATGGCTTTAGCTGCATCCCATAAATTCTGGTAATTCGTGTCTTCATTCTCATTTGTTTCCAGGTACCTTTTGATTTTGTCCTTGACTTCCTTCCTGACTCATTCGTTGTTCAAGCAGTGAGTTATTTAGTTTCCAGGTGTTTAATTCCAAGCCTACTCGGATTTGGGCCAAGCATCCTCCACCCAGATCCTCCAAGTTCCAGTAGGCGGAGGTTACACTCACCAACTGGCCCCCTGGTGCTGTGTAATCCCATCAGCGGCCAAGACTCAGAGTCTATAAAATCCAGATCCCGGAAGAGAAGAGTGCAGGCTTCTGCCCCCGCGCCTGGCTGTCCTCGCTCGCCAGGACCCCTTGGAGGGGAACGGGTTGAGCTCTCCTCCCCGCCCCGACCAGGGCTCCGGCAGCCAAAGACCTCCAGGACCAGCCACCAGCATGCTGAGACCACTCTCCGCACACATGAATGTACTGGCAGAGGGACAAAGTCACGCGGGTTCTGGGGCCGAGATCTCCAAGCCTACTCGGATTTGGGCCGAGCATCCTCCACCCAGATTCTCCAAATTCCAGTAGGCGGGGATCACACCCACCAACTGGCCCCCTGGCGCCGTGTAATCCCATCAGTGGCCAAGACTCAGAGACTATAAAAACCAGATCCCGGAAGAGAAGAGTGCAGTCTTCTGCCCCCGCGCCTGACTGTCCTCGCTCGCCGGGACCCCGGCCGCGCGACATCTTATTATGACATCTTATTATCTCATTCCTACTTTGGACAAACTGGCAGGTTACTGAATGTAGCCTGCCCACATGGCAGAGTCTGGCAAACTCCCCTTGGCGTACCCAATATGCCAAATACCAGTAACAATGATGGGTCTCATTCTCCTAAAAAGCCTTGAATATAATCTCAGGGCTAGGATGAAGCAGACGTTACTGGGGCCTGCTCGAGGCAATCGACGAATAACAGGATGATTTGTGATTTGTGTTTTGTGTGTTTGATTTGGTTCTCTGTGTCTGTGTGTGATTCACTTCTATCCTCAGTGCATCATGGTCTAAAAAGATTGTTGATACTATTTCTATCTTCCTGATTCTATTGAGGTATGTTTTGTGACCTAGCACATGGTCTATTTTGGAAAATGTTCCGTGGGCACTGGAGAAGAATGTGTATTCTTTCTTTTTGGGGTGTAAAGCCCTGTAGAGGCCTATAAACCCTTTCTCTTCTATTTCTTCATTCAAAGCCAATGTTTCCTTGCTGAGTTTTGTTCTTGTTGATCTATCTAGAGGTGATAAGGCGATGTTGAAGTTTCAACTACTATTGTGTTGCTAGCAATGTCCTTCTTAAAATCTGTTAGCAGTTGTTTTAAGTATCTAGCTGTTCCTTCATTTGGTGTGTATACATTTAAGAGTGTGATTTCTTCCTGTTGTACGTATACCTTGATGATGAAAAAAATGGCCTTTGCTGTTCCTTCTAATCTTTTTCAGCCTGAAATTAATGTTGTCAGATACTAGTATGGCCACCGCTGCTTTTTTGAGGGATTTGTTTGCTTGCAGGACTGTTTTCCATCCTTTTACTTTGAGTCTGTGTTTGCTCTGATTGTTCAGATGAGTTTCTTGTAGACAGCAGAATGTTAGTTTCAGTTTCTGGATCCATTTTGACACTCTGTGCCTCTTAGTAGGTGCATTTAGACCACTGTCTTTAAGGGAGATTATTGTCATGGGGTTTTGTGCCATCTTTCTGTAGGAGTTGTTGTTGTTTGTGTTTATACGTGTTTTCCTTCTTATCTTACAGGAGCGCCTTTAGTCCTTCTTTTTGATTTGGTTTTGATTCTTTGAAGTTTCTGAGATGTTGTTTATCTACAAAGTGGTGTATCATTTCATCGAATTTGAGTGAGAGTTTAGCTGGATAGAGTATTCTTGGTGAGGCGTTCATTTCATTGAGTTTTTTCACTATATCCCACCATTGCCTTCGAGCTTGGAGGCTTTCCTCTGATAGGTCTGCTGTGAATCTAAGGGGTGCTCCTTTGTATGTAATTTCCTTTTTTTACCTTGCTGCTTGTAATATTGTGTCTCTGTCCACAGCATTCATCTTTCTGACTATGATATGCCTTGGAGTGTTTTTTCTGGGGTCTCTTTTAGCTGGTACTTTTCTGGCTCCTTGGATCGGGATATCTGCATTCCTTAACTCTGGGAACTTTTCAGCAATGATTTCTTTTACTGTAGTTTTTTTACTGGGGTTGTCCCTGTCCTTCTGGTACTCCAATGATTCTAATGTTGTTCCTCTTTTAGTCATCCCCTAGGTCTTTGATTCTCCTTAGAGCCATTTTGAGGTCTTTTCCTATTGCTTGTTGTTCCCTATGGGATTTCTGTTGCTCATCTTCAAGCTCGCTGATTCTGTCTTCAGCTGCACTTATCCTATTGCTAAGGGCACTTACTGACTTTTTAATTTCATCCACTGAATCCTTTATTTGTGAATCTTCTTTTTGTAGCTTTTTTATTTCTGCTCTCATTTCTTCCTGTATTTTCTCGACTATCTGTTCTACTGTTTCTTTCATTTCTTCTTTTAGTTTTCTGGAATCTCTTCCAATGACTTTTTGAGTAGATCTTTGAACATCCTCTGCATTTCATCCTGGAATTCTTTATCGAAGAGACCATAATTGTGAACAACCTCGGTTGAGGGTTCGGGATTCTTTTCTTCGTATTCTCCTTGTAGTGGAGATTTGCACTGTTTCTTTATGTTGTTTTGGTTGCCTAGAGGTAGAACCCTGAAATCAAAGGTACTGTTCCTTCTTATCGTGGGAAAGGATTTTGGATAAGGTTGCTCGATGGTAGCCACCCTTCTCCCTTTCTAGATACCTAACGTTTCCTCAATCAGGCGTTATTCTTTGTTTTATAACCGACATTGAGTGAAACTTTGGAGGAGGTGCTTTTTAGTACTGAGCTTGTACAGCTCATTTCATACAGGTCTTTTGTTAGAAATGGAGTAGGGGAATGGGATGTTGTTGTAGTGTAGTAGAGGTGGTCAGAAAGTTTTGGTCGGTATTAGGTGACAAGGTGTGGGATGAAAGTCCTGAGTGCTCAGATTGGGAAATATAAGTGTGGCCACGTAAGTGGGCGCCCGCCCAGGAGAAGGCCACGCACATTTTATGAGGCCACACCCCCTTTGTGGTGGCCACGCCCAGGCCCATCCCAGGGTCACTCCCACCCAGGATCCTGGAATGGAGGAGGGGCAATAGACATTCCCATGGAACTGCGGCAGGTGTCCTCCACTGGGGGCTGGGGGATTCGGCGGGAAAACGCGCCCACTGTTGATACTTAATAGCTCATAAGCTATTAACATTTCTGTAGTTAGAAATAATGGTAGTTAAATGAGACTGAAATTTAATACTGAATGTGATATGTTATTAATTTCAATTTTTTTCGTGTTGTGCTCAGTTTAATGTTCTCAGATAATTCTGTGTTTCAAAGTCAAAATAAAAGTATATCTCCACAAAAAAAAAAAAACTGGAGTGGCCATACTCGTATCGGACAACATAGATATCACGTTGAAAAAGATTAGAAGAGACGGTGAAGGCCATTTTCTATTTATCAAGGGATACATACAACAGGAAGAAATCACACACTTAAAAGTATATGCAGCTAATTAGGGACCATCTAAATACTTAAAACAACTGCTAAGAGATTTTAAGGAGGACATTGCTAGCAACACAAAAGTAGTTGGAGACTTCAAAATCACCTTATCACCTCTAGATAGATTAACAAGATCAAAACTCAGCAAGGAAATATTGGCTTTGAAAGAAGAAATAGAAGAGAGAGAGCTTATAGGCCTATACAGGGCTTTACAAGCCAAAAAAAAAATACACATTCTTCTCCAGTGCACACGGAAGATTTTTCAAAATACACAATGTGCTAGGACACAAAACATACCTAAAGAGAACCAGGAAAATAGAAATAGTATCAACAATCTTTTCAGACCACGTTGCACTTAGAAGTGAATCACCCACTGACACTGGAAATAAAACACCTGGAAATTAAACAAACCAAACACCTGGAAATCAAACACCTGGAAATTAAACAACTCAATGTGGAACAATGAGTGCGTGAGGAAGGAAGTCAAGAACAAAATGAAAAGATACCTGGAAGCAAATGAGAATGAAGACACGAGCTACTAGAACCTATGATATGCAGCTAAAGCCGTGTTAAAGGGAAAATTTATAGCTCTGCAGGCATTTCTCAGGAAGGATGGGCCCAAATAAAGAACTTGACATCACAGGTCAAGATATTAGAAAAGAATCAATAAAGGAGCCCAAATCAGGCGGGAGGAAAAAGATCATAAAATTTAGAGCAGATATCAACGACATGGAACCAAAAAGAACAATCCGAACGATCAATGAAACCAAGCGCTGGTTCTTCGAGAAAATAATTTAGATAGATAAACCACTAGCAACATTCACAATGAAAGAGAGAGTGATAAATCTACTAAATCGAATCAGAAATGAGAAGGGGGATATCACAACAGAAAACAAAGAAATTCAAAAGATCATCAGATACTATTTTTTTCCCTTTATTTTATTTTATTTTTTTTTAAAGTTGTAGATTTACAATTTTTTGTGCTTTGGTTTCAATTATACAATGATCAGATACCCATCCCTCCACCAGTGCCCATTTGCCCATTTTCCACCACCATGGATAATATCCCTCCCACCCCCATCCCCCCATCCCCCCTGTCTCTGTGGCAGGGCAATCCCCTGTGTTCTCTCTCTCCTTTTGGGTGTTGTGGTCTGCAAAAGAGGCATTGAGTGGCAAACATGTTCAGTCCATAGTCTACTTTCGACATGCATCTCCCCTCCTGGGAGGATCCTCCAAACATCCTTTATTTGGTGCTCCCTTGTCTATCTGAACTGCCCTTTCCTCTAGGATACCCGGCTGGCCTCTAAGTTATGGAGTAATCCTCCTGGTGCTGATCTCAGCTATTCTTGGGAATTAATCTCATACTTTGTTACTTTATATCCCCAAGATGAATGCAATCTTTCTATGTCTATCCCTCTCTTTCTGACTCATTTCGCTTAGCATGATACTTTCCATATTGTACCACTTGTACGTAAATTTCATGATTTCATCTTTTCTAACAGCTACATAGTACTCCATTGTGTAGATGTACCAAAGTTTCTTTAACCAGTCATCTGTTCTTGGGCATTCAGGTTTCTTCCAGTTTCTGGCTATTGTAAAGAGTGCTGCAATGAACAAACAAGTGCAGATATCATTCGACTACACATTTTTGCCTCTCTGGGATATATTCCCAGGAGTGGTATTGCTGGGTCAAATGGGAGCTCAATTTCTAATTTTTTGAGAATCGTCCATACTGTTTTCCAGAAGGGCTGAACCAGTGGACATTCCCACCAACAGTGAAGGAGTGTCCCTTTCTCGCCACATCCACGCCAGCATCGGTTGCTTTTGTTCTTTTGAATGTGGGCCAGTCTCTGAGGTGTGAGATGGTATCTCATTGTGGTTTTGATCTGCATCTCCCTTATGATTAATGATGTAGAGCATTTTCTCATGTGCTTTTTTGCCATTCGGATTTCTTCTTTGAGAAAGTTTCTGTTCATTTCATTGCCCCATTTTTGGATGGGGTTGGATGTTTTCTTCTTGTGGAGTTTAACCAGTATTTTGTATATCCTGGATATCAACCCCTTGTCAGATGTGTATTCGGTGAATATCCTTTCCCATTCTGTAGACTGTCTTTGTATTTTGGTTACTGTTTCTTTGGAGGTGCAGAAGCTTCTTAGTTTAAGATAGTCCCATTTATCTATCTCTGTTTTCACTTGCTCAGCTAGTGGCGTGGCATCTTTGAAGATACCATTAGCTTCAATGTCATGGAGGGTTTTGCCAACTTTATCTTCAATGTACCTTATGGTTTCTGGTCTGATGTTGAGGTCTTTAATCCATTTTGATCTTACTTTTGTACATGGTGTAAGGCAGAGTTCTGAGCCTATTTTTTTGCATGTAGCCGTCCAGTGATGCCAACACAATTTATTAAAGAGGCTTTCCTTACTCCACTTCACATTACTTGCACCTTTATCAAAAATTAGATGATTATATGATTGAGGGGAGATGTCGGTGTATTCAACCCTGTTCCTTTGGTCTGCAGTTCTGCCTTTGTTCCAGTACCATGCTGTTTTAATTATTACTGCTTTGTAGTACAGTTTGAAGTTCGGGAGGTTGATTCCTCCCATTTTCTTTTTCCCAAGAATTGCTTTAGCTATTCGTGGGGGCTTATTGTTACATATAAATTTCAGGAGTGTTTGCTCCATTTCTTTGAAGAATGTCATGGGTATCCTTATAGGGATTGCATTGAATTTATACAATGCTTTCGGTAGTGTTGCCATTTTGACAATGTTAAGTCTCCCGACCCATGAGCAGGGGACATCTTTCCATTTCCTCATGTCCTCTTTTATTTCCTGAAGTAGCGTTTTGTAGTTTTCTTTGTACAGGTCCTTTACTTCCTTAGTTAAGCTGATTCCTAGGTACTTGATTTTCTGGGGCACAATTGTGAACGGTATTGTTTTTTTCATGTTGCTTTCTTCTCTCTCACTGTTTGCGTATAGGGAATCCATGGACTTTTGGGTATTGATTTTATAACCTGCAACTTTACTATACGAGTCTATTGTTTCTAGGAGTTTTTTGGTGGAAGTTATTGGGTTCTCTAAGTAGAGTATCATATCATCTGCGAATAGTGAGAGCTTGATTTCTTCCTTTCCTACCTGAATGCCCTTAATATCTTTTTCCTGCCTAATCGCTATTGCAAGTACTTCCAGTACTATATTGAACAGCAGTGGAGAGAGTGGGCATCCCTGTCTCGTCCCTGATCTTAGAGCGAAGGCTCTCAGTTTTTCCCCATTGAGGATGATGCTTGCTGTAGGCTTGTGGTAGATGGCTTTAATTATGTTGAGGAAGGTCCCCTCTATACCCATTTTGGCTAGGGTTTTCATCATAAAGGGGTGCTGGATCTTATCAAATGCTTTCTCTGCATCTATTGATATGATCATATGCTTTTTATCTTTTCTTTTGTTGATATGGTGGATTATGTTGATTGATTTCCGAAAGTTAAACCATCCTTGCATCCCTGGGATGAATCCTACTTGGTCATGGTGTATGATCTTTTTGATGAGTAGTTGGATTCTATTTGCTAGTAGTTTGTTGAGGATCTTTGCATCTGTGTTCATCAGGGATATCGGCCTGTAATTCTCTTTCTTTGTGGTATCTCTGTCTGCTTTTGGTATCAGTGTGATATTTGCTTCGTAGAAACTGTTCGGAAATGTTTTTGATATTTCAATTTCGTGGAAAAGCTTAAAGAGCATCGGGAGTAAGTCCTCTTTAAAGATTTGGAAGAATTCACTAGTGAATCCATCCGGGCCAGGACTTTTGTGCTTGGGGAGACTTTTTATTACCATTTCAATTTCCTTGATGGTGATAGGTCTGTTCAGGTATGCCAGGTCTTCTTGGTTCAGCCTTGGGAGTCTGTAGGAGTCTAGGAATTTATCCATTTCCTCGAGGTTTTGATGTTCCGTGGCATAAAGCTTCTCAAAGTACTCATTGAGGATCCTCTGAATTTCTGAGGTTTCTGTTGTAATGACCCCCTTTTCATTTCTGATTCGGTTTATTAGGGTTTTCTCTCTCCCTTTCTTTGTGAGTTTTGCTAGAGGCTTATCGATCTTGTTAATTTTCTCGAAGAACCAGCTTTTGGTTTCATTGATCTTTCGGATTGTTTTTTGGGTTTCCATCTCTTTAATCTCTCCTCTGAGTTTTATTATTTCCTTTCTCCTGTTCGGGTTGTGCTCCTTTTTTTGGTCCTTCTCCAAGCTGTTAAGCTGTGAGGTTAGGTTATTATGTGTGCTCGCTCCTCCTTCCTGAGGAATGCTTGTAGAGCTATAAACTTTCCTCTTAACACAGCCTTTGCTGTGTCCCATAAGTTTTGGTAACTCGTGTTCTCATTTTCATTCGTTTCTAGGAATCTTTTGATTTCCTCTTTGGTTTCCTGTCTAATCCACTCGTTGTTCAATAGTGCACTGTTTAATTTCCAGGTGTTTGATTTAGTTTTCTGTTTTTGTGTGTGATTTACTTCTAATTTCAGCGCATTATGGTCTGAGAAGATTGTTGATACAATCTCTACCTTCTTAATTTTATGGAGGCATGTTTTGTGGCTCAGCATGTGGTCTATCTTGAAAAATGTTCCATGTACGCTTGAGAAGAATGTGTATTCAGCTTTTTGTGGATGAAGTGTCCTGTATATATCTACTAAGTCCCTTTCTTCCATTGTTTCCCTCAAATGAAGTATGTCCTTGCTAAGCTTGAGTCTGGTTGATCTATCAAGAGGTGACAAAGCAGTGTTGAAGTCTCACACTAGTATTGTGTTGCTATTGATGTCTTTTTCCAAATCTATGAGTAGTTGTTTTAAGTACTTTGCTGGTCTCTCATTAGGTGCATATACATTTATTATTGTAAGTTCTTCCTGTTGTACAGATCCTCTGATCAATAAGAAATGGCCTTCACTGTCTCTTATGACCTTCCTCACTCTGAAATCGATGTGGTCTGATATAAGGATGGCTACCCCAGCTTTTTTATGGGAGCTGTTTGCCTGTAGGATTGTTTTCCAGCCTTTGACTCTGAGTCTGTGTTTGCTTTGACTATTGAGATGCGTTTCTTGCAGGCAGCAGAATGTTGGGTTCAATTTTCTAATCCATCCTGCCACTCTATGTCTTTTAATTGGTGCGTTTAGCCCATTGCCATTGAGAGAGATTATTGTTATGGGATTTTGTCCCATTGTTCTGTTAAAATTTGGTGTATTTGAGGGGCCTTTCTTGCCTTAAAGTAGCCCATTTAGTTGTTCTTGTAACCATGGTTTTGAGTCTATGAAGTTCCTGAGCTGTTGTTTGTCTGTGAAACTGTGTGTTGTTCCTTCTATTATGAATGAGAGTCTTGCTGGGAAAAGTATTTTGGGGGAGGCATTTATTTCATTGAGTTTTTTTACTATGTCCCACCACTGTTTTCGGGCCATGAGGGTTTCATCAGAAAAATCAGCTGTGAATTTTAAGGATGCTCCTTTGTAAGAGATTTCTTTCTTCGATCTTGCTGCTTTCAGAATTTTGTCTCTGTCTAAGGTTTTGGTCATTTTGATCAGAATGTGTCTTGGGGTATTTTTATTCGGATTTCTTCTAGCTGGTACCCTTCGGGCCTCCTGAATGTGGTCACAAGTTTTCTTCAGCTCTGGAAATGTTGTAGCAATGATTTCTTTGACAGTTTCTTCTTCATCGAGGTTTTCTTCCTGTCCCTCTGGGACTCCAATAATTCTTATGTTACCCCTCTTGGCTTCATCACGATCTTCTCTTGCCATCTGTTCCCGAATTGTGAGTCTCTTTTCCATTTTCTGCTCTTTTCTGGATAGTCTCTGAACTTCATCTTCGAGCTCACTGATTCTGTTCTCAGCCGCTCTTACTCTGCTGCTGAGGCCTTCCACTGAGCTTTTCAATTGGCCTACGAGATTTTTCAGGTCTGACATTTCTGATTGCATTTTCCTCATTTCTGCCTTCAGATCCTCTTGTCTTCTATTGGCATTGGTTTCCATTGTTTCTTTTAATTCCCTAAGCATCCTAAGTAGCTCCCTTCTGAATTACTTGTCAGAGAGGTTGTCTAACACTACAGTACTGTTGGTGTCATCTGGGCTAGACTCTTCAATATGAAAGTTTGGTGGGCTTTTGCGTTGCTTTACCATTGTGAGAGGTGTGGTTTAGTCCTTCACGTTCACTGTTACTATTCTGCTTGATATGCAGTGTGAGTTAAGGTAGGCTTATGAGTTATTGGCTACTGTGTTTCTAGTGGCTGACCTAACTAGAGAAGTTTCCATCTAAGAAGTTAGCTTAGTTAGAAGTTAGTTAGATCAGGGACGCTGTCTCATATGCCAAGGTGTCGAAAATCAGATGGGCTGGTCACGTAATGAGATTTAAAGACGACCGTTGGACTAGAGCTGTTACTGATTGGATTCCACGGGATGTCAAGAGACCGCGTGGCCGCCCACCTACCAGATGGTCAGACTTCTTTGTCAAGATCATGAACGATCGGTTTGAGGCCCTCCATGTTCCCGGAGCGAAGAGATGCCATTTGGCTACACTAGCACGCGACAGGGACAAATGGAGACGTTACTGGCGCCCGCTCGAGCAAATCGACGACTAACGGGAAGTTAAGTGATAAGTGATAAGTGATGGCATACGAAGTGGGAAAATATTTCGCGGCTGCGTCAGCGGCCGCGGCTCCGGATAGAGTCTTTGGCACTGGGCGAGGAGTTGGGAAGGTCTTCTGTTTGGAATTGGAGCCGTTCAGCTTTGTTGCCCAGAGCTGGGCCTCTGTGCCCGTCCCACGCAGATCAGGGGTTGAAAACCGGCTGTCTAGGGGCGGTTTCTAGCTGCGCGTGCCCAGAGAGGAACCCAGGCCCTTGGGGGCGGGCTGTACCTGTTGGAATTGGAGCCGTTCAGCTTTGTTGCCCAGAGCTGGGCCTCTGTGCCTGTCCCACGCAGATCAGGGGTTGAAAACCGGCTGTCTAGGGGCTGTTTCTAGCTGCGCGTGCCCAAAGAGGGACCCAGGCCCTTGGGGGCGGGCTGTACCTGTTGGAATTGGAGCCGTTCAGCTTTGTTGCCCAGAGCTGGGCCTCAGTGCCCATCCCACGCAGATCAGGGGTTGAAAACCGGCTGTCTAGGGGCTGTTTCTTGCTGCGCGTGCCCAGAGAGGGACCCAGGCCCTTGGGGGCGGGCTGTACCTGTTGGAATTGGAGCCGTTCAGCTTTGTTGCCCAGAGCTGGGCCTCTGTGCCCGTCCCACGCAGATCAGGGGTTGAAAACCGGCTGTCTAGGGGCGGTTTCTAGCTGCGCGTGCCCAGAGAGGAACCCAGGCCCTTGGGGGCTGGCTGTTCCTGTTGGAATTGGAGCCGTTCAGCTTTGTGGCCCAGAGCTGGGCCTCTGTGCCTGTCTCACGCAGATCAGGGGTTGAAAACCGGCTGTCTAGGGGCTGTTTCTAGCTGCTCGTGCCCAAAGAGGGACCCAGGCCCTTGGGGGCGGGCTGTACCTGTTGGAATTGGAGCCGTTCAGCTTTGTTGCCCAGAGCTGGGCCTCTGTGCCCATCCCACGCAGATCAGGGGTTGAAAACCGGCTGTCTAGGGGCTGTTTCTAGCTGCGCGTGCCCAGAGAGGGACCCAGGCCCTTGGGGGCGGGCTGTACCTGTTGGAATTGGAGCCGTTCAGCTTTGTTGCCCAGAGCTGGGCCTCTGTGCCCGTCCCACGCAGATCAGGGGTTGAAAACCGGCTGTCTAGGGGCGGTTTCTAGCTGCGCGTGCCCAGCGAGGGACCCAGGCCCTTGGGGGCGGGCTGTACCTGTTGGAATTGGAGCCGTTCAGCTTTGTTGCCCAGAGCTGGGCCTCTGTGCCCGTCCCACGCAGATCAGGGGTTGAAAACCGGCTGTCTAGGGGCGGTTTCTAGCTGCGCGTGCCCAGCGAGGGACCCAGGCCCTTGGGGGCGGGCTGTACCTGTTGGAATTGGAGCCGTTCAGCTTTGTTGCCCAGAGCTGGGCCCTGTGCCCGTCCCACGCCCAGATACTATTTTGAAAGTCTGTATGACATGAAACAAGAGAACCAAGAAGAAATGGATAAATTCCTGGATTTCTATAATCTGTCAAGTCTGAATCAAGAAGATCTAGAGTACCTGGATAGACCTAATAACATCAAGGAAATTAAAACTGTAATCAAAAGTCTTCCGAAAAGAAGAACTCAGGTCAAGTTGGTTTCCACCAACAAATTCTTCCGAACATTTAAAGGGGACCTATTGCCACTTCTTCTCAAGATTTTTCAGTAAACTGCAGCATCAGAAACTCTCCCAAAAAGTTTCTATGAAGCCCATATCTCTCTAATACCAAAAGGAAGCAAATACATGACAAGAAAAGAAAAAAAAAGGCTGATATCCCTGATGAACACGGATGCTAAGATTCTCAACAAAATACTACCAAATAGATTTCAAGAACTCATCAAAAACATCATACACCATGACCAAGTGGGATTCATCCCAGGGATGAAAGGATGGTTTTACATTCGGAAATAAATCAAAATAATTTACCATGTCAAAAAAAGCAAAGATGAAAACTATGTGATCATAATGAATAGATGCACAGAAAGCATTTGACAAGATCCAGCCCGTTTTTATGATGAAATCCTTCGCCAAAATGGGTATAGTGTGGACTTTACTCTTACAGTTAAAGCAATCTACCACAAGCTTACAGCAAGCATCATCCACAATGGGGATAAACTGAGAGCCTTTCCTCTAAGATCAGGGACGAGACAAGGATACCCACTCTCTCCACTGCTCTACAGTATAGTAGGGAAGTACTTGCAATAGCGATTAGGCAATAAAAAGATATGAAGGGTATCAAGATAGGTAAGGAAGAAATAAAGCTCTCACTATTTTGCAGATAATATGATACCAAGAGAACCCTAAAACCTCTACCCAGGAATTCCTAGAAACAATAGACTTGTATAGTAAAGTTGCAGGCTATAAAATCAATACCCATAACTCCATGGCTTTCCTATATGCAAATATTGAGAGAGAAGAAAGTGAGATGAAAAAAATAATCCCATTCACAATTGTGCCCCAGAAAATCAAGTACCTAGGAATTAGCTTAACTAAGGAATTAAAGGGCCTGTACAAAGAAAACTACAAAACGTTACTTTGTGCTATAAAAGAGGACACGAGAAAATGGAAGATATCCCTTGCTCATTGATTGGGAGAATTAACATTGCCAAATGGCAATACTTCCCAAAGCACTATACATATTCAATGCAATCCCTATACTGATGACATTCTTCAAAGAAATGGAGCAAACACTTTTGAAATTCATATGGAACAATAAGCCCACACGAATAGCTAAAGCAATTCTTGGGAAAAAGAAAATGGGATGAATCAAACTCCCTAACTTCAACCTCCATTACAAGCAGTAAAAATTGAAACAGCATGGCATGGGAATAAAAGCAGAGCTGAAGACCAATGGAACCCGCTTGAATATACTGACATCTCCCCCCAAACATATGATCATCTAATCTTTGACAAGGAAGTAAGAAATATGAAGTGGAACAAAGAAAGCCTGTTTAACAAATTGTGCTGGCAAAACTGGACAGCTACCTGCAAAACAATGGGCTTAGATCTCTGCCTAACACCATGGACAAAAGTAAGATCAAAATGCATTAAAGACCTTAACATCAGACCAGAATCCATAAGGTACATTGAAGACAAAGTTGTCAAAACCCTCCGTGACGTTGAAGCTAATGGTATCTTTAAAGATGTCACACCACTGACCAAGCAAGTGCAAACAGCGATAGACAAGTGGGACTATCTTTAACAAAGGGGATTCTGCAACTCAAAAGAAATAGCAACCAAAATACAAAGAGAGCCTACAGAATGGGAAAGGATATTCGCCCAATACACATCCAACAAGAGGTTGATATGAAGGTTAGACAAAGTACTGGTTGAACTCCACAAGAAGAAAACATAAAATCCCTTAAAATTTGGGGTGACGAAATGAACAGAAAATTTCTCAAAGAAGAAATCCGAATGGCTAAAAGACACATGAAAAAATGCTCTACATCATTAATCACCGGGAGATGCATATCAAAACAACAATGAGTTAACATTTAACAGCACAGAGACTGGCCCACATCCAAAAGATCAAAAGCAACTTGTGTTGGCGTGGATGTGGCGAGAAAGGGACTCTGCTTCATTGCTGGTGGGAATGCCGACTGGTTCAGCCTTTTACGAAAACAGTATGGACAAGTCTCAAAAAATTAGAAATTGAGCTCCCATTTGACCCAGCAATACCACTCCTGGGAATATATCCCAGAGAGGGAAAAAAGTAAAGTCAAAATGACATCTGCACTTCCATGTTCATTGCAGCACTATTCACAATAGGCAAAATCTGGAAAACACCCTAGTGCCCAAAAACAGATGCTTGGTTACAGCAACTTTGGTACATCCACACAAGGTAGTCCTATGTTTCTGTTATAAAAGTTGAAGTCATGAAATTTACATAAAAGTGGTATTACATGGAAAGTATCATGGTAAGTGAAATGAGTCAGAAAGAGAGGGACAGACAGCCGGTTTTCAACACCTGATCTGCGTGGGACGGGCACAGAGGCCCAGCTCTGGGCAACAAAGCTGAACGGCTCCAATTCCAACAGGTACAGCCCGCCCCCAAGGGCCTAGGTCCATCTCTGGGCACGCTCAGCTAGAAACAGCCCCTAGACAGCCGGTTTTCAACACCTGATCTGCGTGGGACAGGCACAGTGGCCCATCTCTGGGCAACAAAGCTGAACGGCTCCAATTCCAACAGGTACAGCCCGCCCCCAAGGGCCTGGGTACCTCTCTGGGCACGCACAGCCAGAAACAGCCCCTAGACACCCGGTTTTCAACCCCTGATCTGCGTGGGACGGGCACAGAGGCCCAGCTCTGGGCAACAAAGCTGAACGGCTCTAATTCCAACAGGTACAGCCCGCCCCCAAGGGCCTGGGTCCCTTTCTGGGCACGCGCAGCTAGGAACAGCCCCTAGACAGCCGGTTTTCAACCCATGATCTGCTTGGGACGGGCACAAAGTCCCAGCTCTGGGCAACAAAGCTGAACGGCTCCAATTCCAACAGGTACAGCCCGCCCCCAAGGGCCTGGGTTCCTCTCTGGGCACGCGCAGCTAGAAACAGCCCCTAGACAGCCGGTTTTCAACCCCTGATCCGCGTGGGACGGGCACAGAGGCCCAGCTCTGGGCAACAAAGCTGAACGGCTCCAATTCCAACAGGTACAGCCCGCCCCCAAGGGCCTGGGTCCCTCTCTGGGCACGCGCAGCCAGAAACAGCCCCTAGACAGCCGGTTTTCAACCCCTGATCTGCGTGTGACGGGCACAGAGGCCCAGCTCTGGGCAACAAAGCTGAACGGCTCCAATTCCAACAGGGACAGCCCGCCCCCAAGGGCCTGGGTCCCTCTCTGGGCACGCTCAGCTAGAAACCGCCCCTAGACAGCCGGTTTTCAACACCTGATCTGCGTGGGACAGGCACAGAGGCCCAGCTCTGGGCAACAAAGCTGAACGGCTCCAATTCCAACAGGTACAGCCCACCCCCAAGGGCCTGGGTCCCTCTCTGGGCACGCGCAGCTAGAAACAGCCCCTAGACAGCCGGTTTTCAACACCTGATCTGCGTGGGACGGGCACAGAGGCCCAGCTCTGGGCAACAAAGCTGAACGGCTCCAATTCCAAGAGGTACAGCCCACCCCCAAGGGCCTGGGTCCCTCTCTGAGCACGAGCAGCTAGAAACAGTCCCTAGACAGCCGGTTTTCAACCCCTGATCTGCGTGGGACGGGCACAGAGGCCCAGCTCTGGGCAACAAAGCTGAACGGCTCCAATTCCAACAGGTACAGCCCGCCTCCAAGGGCCTGGGTCCCTCTCTGGGCACGCGCAGCTAGAAACAGCCCCTAGACAGCTGGTTTTCAACCCCTGATCTGCGTGGGACGGGCACAGAGGCCCAGCTCTGGGCAACAAAGCTAAACGGCTCCAATTCCAACAGGTACAGCCCACCCCCTAGGGCCTGGGTCCCTCTCTGGGCACGCGCAGCTAGAAACAGCCCCTAGACAGCCGGTTTTCAACCCCTGATCTGCGTGGGACGGGCACAGAGGCCCAGCTCTGGGCAACAAAGCTGAACGGCTCCAATTCCAACAGGTACAGCCCGCCCCCAAGGGCCTGGGTACCTCTCTGGGCACGCGCAGCCAGAAACAGCCCCTAGACAGCCGGTTTTCAACCCCTGATCTGCGTGGGACGGGCACAGAGGCCCAGCTCTGGGCAACAAAGCTGAACGGCTCCAATTCCAACAGGTACAACCCACCCCCAAGGGCCTGGGTCCCTCTCTGGGCACGCGCAGCAAGAAACAGCCCCTAGACAGCCGGTTTTCAACCCCTGATCTGCGTGGGACGGGCACAGAGGCCCAGCTCTGGGCAACAAAGCTGAACGGCTCCAATTCGAACAGGTACAGCCCGCCTCCAAGGGCCTGGGTCCCTCTCTGGGCACGCGCAGCTAGAAACAGCCCCTAGACAGCCGGTTTTCAACCCCTGATCTGCGTGGGACGGGCACAGAGGCCCAGCTCTGGGCAACAAAGCTGAACGGCTCCAATTCCAACAGGTACAGCCCGCCCCCAAGGGCCTGGGTACCTCTCTGGGCACGCACAGCCAGAAACAGCCCCTAGACAGCCGGTTTTCAACCCCTGATCTGCGTGGGAAGGGCACAGAGGCCCAGCTCTGGGCAACAAAGCTGAACGGCTCCAATTCCAACAGGTAAAACCCTGCCCCCAAGGGCCGGGGTCCCTCTCTGGGCATGCGCAGCTAGAAACAGCCCCTAGACAGCCGGTTTTCAACCCCTGATCTGCGTGGGACGGGCACAGAGGCCCAGCTCTGGGCAACAAAGCTGAACGGCTCCAATTCCAACAGGTACAGCCCACCCCCAAGGGCCTGGGTCCCTCTCTGGGCACGCACAGCTAGAAACAGCCCCCTAGACAGCCGGTTTTCAACCCCTGATCTGCGTGGGACGGGCACAGAGGCCCAGCTCTGGGCAAAAAAGCTGAACGGCTCCAATTCCAATAGGTACAGCACGCCCCCAAGGGCCTGGGTCCCTCTCTGGGCACGCGCAGCTAGAAAGAGCCTCTAGACAGCTGGTTTTCAACCCCTGATCTGCTTGGGACGGGCACAGAGGCCCAGCTCTGGGCAACAAAGCTGAACGGCTCCAATTCCAAACAGGAGGCATTCCCAACTCCTCGCCCAGTGCCAGGGACTCTTTCCGGAGCCGTGGCCACTACATATGCCATAGGAATCATAAGCTAACTTCTTAGATGGAAACTTCTCTAGTTTAGCTTAGCCACTAGAAACACAGTAGCCAATAACTCATAAGCCTACCTTAACTCACACTGCATATCAAGCAGAATAGTAACAGTGAACGTGAAGGACTAAACCACACCTCTCACAATGGTAAAGCAACGCAAAAGCCCACCAAACTTTCATATTGAAGAGTCTAGCCCAGATGACACCAACAGTACTGTAGTGTTAGACAACCTCTCTGACAAGTAATTCAGAAGGGAGCTACTTAGGATGCTTAGGGAATTAAAAGAAACAATGGAAACCAATGCCAATAGAAGACAAGAGGATCTGAAGGCAGAAATGAGGAAAATGCAATCAGAAATGTCAGACCTGAAAAATCTCGTAGGCCAATTGAAAAGCTCAGTGGAAGGCCTCAGCAGCAGAGTAAGAGCGGCTGAGAACAGAATCAGTGAGCTCGAAGATGAAGTTCAGAGACTATCCAGAAAAGAGCAGAAAATGGAAAAGAGACTCACAATTCGGGAACAGATGGCAAGAGAAGATCGTGATGAAGCCAAGAGGGGTAACATAAGAATTATTGGAGTCCCAGAGGGACAGGAAGAAAACCTCGATGAAGAAGAAACTGTCAAAGAAATCATTGCTACAACATTTCCAGAGCTGAAGAAAACTTGTGACCACATTCAGGAGGCCCGAAGGGTACCAGCTAGAAGAAATCCGAATAAAAATACCCCAAGACACATTCTGATCAAAATGACCAAAACCTTAGACAGAGACAAAATTCTGAAAGCAGCAAGATCGAAGAAAGAAATCTCTTACAAAGGAGCATCCTTAAAATTCACAGCTGATTTTTCTGATGAAACCCTCATGGCCCGAAAACAGTGGTGGGACATAGTAAAAAAACTCAATGAAATAAATGCCTCCCCCAAAATACTTTTCCCAGCAAGACTTTCATTCATAATAGAAGGAACAACACACAGTTTCACAGACAAACAACAGCTCAGGAACTTCATAGACTCAAAACCATGGTTACAAGAACAACTAAATGGGCTACTTTAAGGCAAGAAAGGCCCCTCAAATACACCAAATTTTAACAGAACAATGGGACAAAATCCCATAACAATAATCTCTCTCAATGTCAATGGGCTAAACGCACCAATTAAAAGACATAGAGTGGCAGGATGGATTAGAAAATTGAACCCAACATTCTGCTACCTGCAAGAAACGCATCGCAATAGTCAAAGCAAACACAGACTCAGAGTCAAAGGCTGGAAAACAATCCTACAGGCAAACAGCTCCCATAAAAAAGCTGGGGTAGCCATCCTTATATCAGACCACATCGATTTCAGAGTGAGGAAGGTCATAAGAGACAGTGAAGGCCATTTCTTATTGATCAGAGGATCTGTACAACAGGAAGAACTTACAATAATAAATGTATATGCACCTAATGAGAGACCAGCAAAGTACTTAAAACAACTACTCGTAGATTTGGAAAAAGACATCAATAGCAACACAATACTAGTGGGAGACTTCAACACTGCTTTGTCACCTCTTGATAGATCAACCAGACTCAAGCTTAGCAAGGACATACTTCATTTGAGGGATACAATGGAAGAAAGGGACTTAGTAGATATATACAGGACACTTCATCCACAAAAAGCTGAATACACATTCTTCTCAAGCGTACATGGAACATTTTCCAAGATAGACCACATGCCGAACCACAAAACATGCCTCCATAAAATTAAGAAGGTAGAGATTGTGTCAACAATCTTCTCAGACCATAATGCGCTGAAATTAGAAGTAAATCACACACAAAAACAGAAATCTAAATCAAACACCTGGAAATTAAACAGTGCACTATTGAACAATGAGTGGATTAGACAGGAAACCAAAGAGGAAATCAAAGGATTCCTAGAAATGAATGAAAATGAGAATACGAGTTACCAAAACTTATGGGACACAGCAAAGGCTGTGTTAAGAGGAAAGTTTATAGCTCTACAAGCATTCCTCAGGAAGGAGGAGCGAGCACACATAAGTAACCTAACCTCACAGCTTAACAGCTTGGAGAAGGACCAAAAAAAGGAGCACAACCCGAACAGGAGAAAGGAAATAATAAAACTCAGAGGAGAGATTAACGAGATGGAAACCCAAAAAACAATTCGAAAGATCAATGAAACCAAAAGCTGGTTCTTCGAGAAAATTAACAAGATCGATAAGCCTCTAGCAAAACTCACAAAGAAAGGGAGAGAGAAAACCCTAATAAACCGAATCAGAAATGAAAAGGGGGTCATTACAACAGAAACCACAGAAATTCAGAGGATCCTCAGGGAGTACTGTGAGAAGCTTTATGCCACGGAACATCAAAACCTCGAGGAAATGGATAAATTCCTAGACTCCTACAGACTCCCAAGGCTGAACCAAGAAGACCTGGAATACCTGAACAGACCTACCACGATCAAGGAAATTGAAATGGTAATAAAAAGTCTCCCCAAGCACAAAAGCCCTGGCCCGGATGGATTCACTAGTGAATTCTTCCAAATCTTTAAAGAGGACTTACTCCCGATGCTCTTTAAGCTTTTCCACGAAATTGAAATATCAAAAACATTTCCGAACAGTTTCTACGAAGCAAATATCACACTGATACCAAAAGCAGACAGAGATACCACAAAGAAAGAGAATTACAGGCCGATATCCCTGATGAACACAGATGCAAAGATCCTCAACAAACTACTAGCAAATAGAATCCAACTACTCATCAAAATGATCATACACCATGACCAAGTAGGATTCATCCCAGGGATACAAGGATGGTTTAACATTCGGAAATCTATCAACATAATCCACCATATCAACAAAAGAAAAGATAAAAAGCATATGATCATATCAATAGATGCAGAGAAAGCATTTGATAAGATCCAGCACCCCTTTATGATGAAAACCCTAGCCAAAATGGGTATAGAGGGGACCTTCCTCAACATAATTAAAGCCATCTACCACAAGCCTACAGCAAGCATCATCCTCAATGGGGAAAAACTGAGAGCCTTCGCTCTAAGATCAGGGACGAGACAGGGATGCCCACTCTCTCCACTGCTGTTCAATATAGTACTGGAAGTACTTGCAATAGCGATTAGGCAGGAAAAAGATATTAAGGGCATTCAGGTAGGAAAGGAAGAAATCAAGCTCTCACTATTCGCAGATGATATGATACTCTACTTAGAGAACCCAATAACTTCCACCAAAAAACTCCTAGAAACAATAGACTCGTATAGTAAAGTTGCAGGTTATAAAATCAATACCCAAAAGTCCATGGATTTCCTATACGCAAACAGTGAGAGAGAAGAAAGCAACATGACAAAAACAATCCCATTCACAATTGTGCCCCAGAAAATCAAGTACCTAGGAATCAGCTTAACTAAGGAAGTAAAGGACCTGTACAAAGAAAACTACAAAACGCTACTTCAGTAAATAAAAGAGGACATGAGGAAATGGAAAGATATCCCCTGCTCATGGGTCGGGAGACTTAACATTGTCAAAATGGCAATACTACCGAAAGCATTGTATAAATTCAATACAATCCCTATAAGGATACCCATGACATTCTTCAAAGAAATGGAGCAAACACTCTTGAAATTTATATGGAACAATAAGCCCCCACGAATAGCTAAAGCAATTCTTGGGAAAAAGAAAATGGGAGGAATCAACCTCCCGAACTTCAATCTGTACTACAAAGCAGTAATAATTAAAACAGCATGGTACTGGAACAAAGGCAGAACTGCAGACCAATGGAACAGGGTTGAATACACTGACATCTCCCCTCAATCATATGGTCATCTAATCTCTGATAAAGTTGCAAGTAATGTGAAGTGGAGTAAGGAAAGCCTCTTTAATAAATAGTGTTGGCATCACTGGACGGCTACATGCAAAAAAACAGGCTCAGAACTCTGCCTAACGCCATGTACAAAAGTAAGATCAAAATGGATTAAAGACCTCAACATCAGACCAGAAACCATAAGGTACATTGAAGATAAAGTTGGCAAAACCCTCCATGACATTGAGGCTAATGGTATTTTCAAAGATGCCACGCCACTGGCCGAGCAAGTGAAAATAGAGATAGATAAATAGGACTATCTTAAACTAAGAAGCTTCTGCACCTCCAAAGAAACAGTGACCAAAATACAAAGACAATCTACAGAATGGGAAAGGATATTCACTGAATACACATCTGACAAGGGGTTGATATCCAGGATATACAAAATACTGGTTAAACTCCACAAGAAGAAAACATCCAACCCCATCCAAAAATGGGGCAATGAAATGAACAGAAACTTTCTCAAAGAAGAAATCCGAATGGCAAAAAAGCACATGAGAAAATGCTCTACATCATTAATCATCAGGGAGATGCAGATCAAAACCACAATGAGATACCATCTCCACACCTCAAATACTGGCCCACATTCAAAAGAACAAAAGCAACCGATGCTGGCGTGGATGTGGCGAGAAAGCGACACTCCTTCACTGTTGGTGGGAATGTCCACTGGTTCAGCCCTTCTGGAAAACAGTATGGACGATTCTCAAAAAATTAGAAATTGAGCTCCCATTTGGTCCAGCAATACCACTCCTGGGAATATATCCCAGAGAGGCAAAAATGTATAGTCGAAGTGACATCTGCACTTGTTTGTCCATTGCAGCACTCTTTACAATAGCCAGAAACTGGAAGAAACCTGAATGCCCAAGAACAGATGACTGGTTAAAGAAACTTTGGTACATCTACACAATGGATTACTATGTAGCTGTTAGAAAAGATGAAATCATGAAATTTACATACAAGTGGTACAATATGGAAAGTATCATGCTAAGCGAAATGAGTCAGAAAGAGAGGGATAGACATAGAAAGATTGCATTCATCTGGGGGACATAAAGTAACAAAGTATGAGATTAATACCCAAGAATAGCTGAGATCAGCACCAGGAGGATTACTCCATAACTTAGAGGCTACCCGAGTATCCTAGAGGAAAGGGCAGTTGAGATAGAGAAGGGTGCACCAAATAAAGGATGTTTGGAGGATCCTCCCAGGAAGGGAGATGCATGTCGAAAGTAGACTATGGACTGAACATGTTTGCCACTCAATGCCTCTTTTGCAGACCACAACACCCAAAAGGAGAGAGGGGGATTGCCCTGCCACAGAGACAGGGGGGATGGGGGGTTGGGGGTGGGAGGGATATTATCCATGGTGGTGGAAAATGGGCACTGGTGGAGGGATGGGTATCTGATCATTGTATAATTGAAACCAAAGCACAAAAAATTGTAAATCTACAACTTTAAAAAAAAATAAAATAAAATAAAGGGAAAAAAATAAAATAAAAAAAAAGAAAGAGAGGGACAGACATAGAAAGTTTTTATTCCTCTGGGGCATATAAAGTAACAAAATAGAAGACTAACACCCAAGAATAGCCGAGGTAAGTACCAGGAAGTTCACTCTATGGGTTGGAGGCCAGCCACACATATGGCACATATGGGGGAGAAGGCAGCTCAGATAGAGAAGGGAACACCAAATAAGGGGTTTTGGGAGGATCCTCCCAGGATGGGAGATGCGTGCTGAAATTAGAATATAGACCGAACATGATTACCTCTCAATGCCTCTTTTGCAAACCACACCACCTATAAGGAGAGAGAGAACAAAAAGGAATGCCCTGCCACAGGGCAGGGTTCGATGGGGGGATGGGGGTGGGAAGGATACTGGGATCAGTGGTGGTGGAGAATGTGCACTGGTGGAGGTACGGGTATTCATTCATTGTATAACTGAAACCCAAGCAAAAATATTTGTAAGTCTACTACTGTACCTCATGGTGTTTCAATAATAATAATTAAAAAAAAACATTAGCAAGATTCACAAAGAAATAAAATTGTATTGAATTTAATCAGAAATTAAAGGAATATTTCAGAGCAGATAGTACAGTAATTCAAAGCTTTATTGTTGATTTCAAGATGAATTATTTATATTAATATTTAGAGAACCTATTGTAACACTTTTGTATTTTATAAAATACAGATCCCGGAACCGCGCGGCCGCATTCGCGGCCGCCCGACATCTTGTCAGAACTTTTTTTATGACATCTTATTGTCTCATTCCTAATTTGGACAAACTTGCAGGCTATCAAATGTAGCCTGCCCACAGGGCAGAGTCTGGCAAACTCCCCATGGCGTACCAAATATGCCAAATACCAGTAACAATGATGGGTCTCATTCTCCTAAAGAGCCTTGAGTATAATCTCAGGGCTAGGATGAAAGAGACGTTACTGGGGCCTGCTCGAGGCAATCGACGAATAACAGGATGATGAAATGAAAAAAAATGAAATTGTAACACTACAGCACTGTCCTCCCGTTGTTCATCAATTTACTCGAGCGGGCTCAGTAATGTCTCCATTGTGACAATTGTTACTGTGTTTGGCATATCGAATATGCCACGGATAAATTGCTAGGCTTTGCCGTGCTGGCGAAATACTCTCAGTAGCTTGCTGGGCTCCCCGAGAGAGGCGGAGGAATTGAACCCGGCTTGGCCGGGCCGGCGGCTTGCAAGGCAAATGCCCTACTGTTGTTCTATCGATCCAGCCTTTAGAGAACCTAGAATAAATGAATAAATTTGGATTTATATGACCTCTCAATACAGAAAGAAAATGAAACATAGTCCCTGAAAAATTTCTCCTAATTCAAAACATCAGCCTATATGGATTTTATAACAGTATGTCCTCCCAAACCTTTAAAGAAAACCTACTACTAAACTTTTTATAAAGTTGAGGAAACAGAAATATTCCTAACTGATTTTATGAAATAAACATTCCCCGATACCAAAAACTGACAAAGGCATTACAAAAAGATGTCTCTAGTCCTATATTCATGATAAAAGAGAATCAAAATTTCTCAACAAACTATCATGAACAATACGCCAAAAAGATCATTCATTACAATCATGTAAGAATCACGATCATGATCATGATCACGATCATCCTGTTCGTCGATTGCCTTGAGCAGGAACCAGTAATGTCTCCTGCCTCCTAGCCCTGAGATTTTAAAAA
Source organism: Sorex fumeus (assembly GCF_029834395.1). Classification (NCBI taxonomy): domain Eukaryota; kingdom Metazoa; phylum Chordata; class Mammalia; order Eulipotyphla; family Soricidae; genus Sorex; species Sorex fumeus. The sequence continues at coordinate 15,835,508 of NW_026606107.1, forward strand.
GTGCCAGATTCAAGGCTCTTTAAGGGTTAGGAGAATGAGACCCATCATTGTTACTGGTATTTGGCATATTGGGTACCCCATGGGTGTTTGCCAGACTTTGCCTTGTGGGCAGGTTACATTCGGTAGCCTGCCCGGTTGTTGAAAGTAAGAAGAACGAGATAATAAGATTAGTATGATAATAATATTATTATGTAATAATCATCCTGGGGAAAAATATATGGCATGATACATGCAAGTAATTAACATACTACCCCATGTAATATAAGGAAAAATAAAATCATTTTATTATATCAAAGACAGAGAGAAAATATTTGACAAGATCCCGCATTCATTAATGATAAAAACTTAATAAAATAGAGGTTAATGTAACATTCTTCAACACACTTAAACCCATTCACAAGCTCACAGCGAACATAATACTTAGTGGTGAAAAACTGAAAGCCCACTTTCATCGCTAAGATTCAATATAGTACTGGGAGCCTTTGCCATAAATATTAGGCAACAAAGAGATATTAAGTACCTCAAGTTTGAAAATGAAGTCAAAACTGACTCTATTTTCAGGTGGCTAACTATACCTAAAATCTCTAAAGATTCTATTTAAAAGTACTAGAAAAAAAGACTTATAGAGTGACAGCCTATAAAATCAATGTACAAAATTACATGGCTTTTCCATATGCAAATAATAAAAAATAACAAAAATTTTAAGAAAAATCCCATTCACAATGGTTCCTAAGACAATCTGATATGCAGGAATCAGCTTAGCAAAAGTAGAGAAACACTTGCTTGAACAAAGAAAATTATAAATAAGTGCAAAAAGAAATGAAAGAGGACTTGAAGAAATGGAAACATATCATGCTCATGGATGGGAAAGAGTAATGTAAAATGACAGCTTTTTCCAAAGCATTACACATATTCAATTCTGTAATTATAAAAACACCACGGCATTTTTATAGTCATATGTGAAATGCTGTTGAAATTTACATGAAGTAACAAAACCCCTAGAATATTACAGGTAATCTTATGCAAGAAATAAGATGCCTGTTTTCTTTCACCTCTGTTTAAAATTATACTGTAAACCTATATTTATCAAACAATACAGTACTGGAATAAGGATAGATTCTCAGATCAATAGAATAGACTTTATTACAGAGAGATATGCTCAGGCATATTAACAGTTACATTTAAACAAAAGTTCAAAACGATGAAGTGAAGCAAGGAAAGCCTTTTCAACAAATGATACTATGAAATCTGTTCAGCCACATGAGAAAAAATCTAAGTTACCTTTCAAAATATCTACAAAAGTCAATAAAAATGAACTAAAGAGTCTATATAAGACCTGAATCCATAGATAATGTTGAGAAAAGTATAAAATGCTTCATTATATAAAATCTAGAACTTTCTCTAATTATTAAATGCCATTGGCCAATGGGGAAAAAGGAAAGAAATCCGTGGAGCTACATTAAACTAAGAAGGTTTTTGAGCATAAAAGAAATGATAGCCATAGTAAAAATACAGATGTGGATAAAATATTTGCCAAACACTCATGTGACTAAGGGTTAATATTCAAGACATATAAAAACCTCGCATACCTATGCAAGGGAAAAATGACATAAAAAATGAGGGGAATTGATTTTATAGCCTGCAACTTTGCTATACAAGTCTATTGGTTCTAGGAGTTTCTTGGTGGAGTTTTTAGGATTCTCTAAGTATAGTATAATATCATCTGCGAATAGTGATAGCTTGGATTCTTCGTTTACTACCTGAAAGGACTTAATATGTTTTTCTAGCCTAACTGCTATTCCAAGTACTTCCAATACTATATTGAACAGCAGTGGAGAGAGTGGGCATCCTTGCCTCGTCCCTGATCTTAGATGGAAGGCTCTTAGTCTTTCCCCATTGAGGATGCATAGGCTTGTGGTAGATGGCTTTAATTATATTGAAGAAAGTCTCTTCTATATCCATTTTGGCCAGGGTTTTCATCATAAAGGGATACTGGATCTTGTCAAATGCTTTCCTTGCAACTATTGATATAATCATATGCTTTTTATCTTTTCTTTTGTTGATATGATGGATTATGTTGATTGATTTCCGAATGTTGAACCATCCTTGCATCCCCGGGATGAATCTCAATTGGTCATGGTGTATGATCTTTTTGATGAGTTGTTGAATTCTATTTGCTAGTATTTTGTTGAGAATCTTCGCATCTGTTTTCATCAGGGATATCGGCCTATAACTTTCTTTTCTTGTGGTGTCTTTGTTTCCTTTTGGTATTAGAGAGATATGAGATTAATGAAAACTGTTTGGGAGAGTTTCTGTTTTTTCATCTTTCTGGAAAAGCTTGAGAACAACTGGCAATAGGTCCTCTTTAAGTGTTTAGAAGAATTCGACAATGAATTCATCTGGACCTGGGATTTTGTTTTGGCTAAGACTTTTAATTACAGTTTCATTTCCTTTATATTAATAGGACTAGGTATACTAGATCTTCTTGATTCAGCCTTGGGAAACTAAGGAATCCAGTAATTTATCCGTTTCTTCTAGGTTCTCTTGTTTCATGTCATACAGACTTTCAAAGTAGTCTCTGATGATCTATTGAATTTCTTTGGTTTCTGTTGTAATATCCCCTTTCTCATTTCTGAATCAGTTTATTAGGGTTCTCTCCCTCTCTTTGTGAGTCTTCATTATGGTTTATCTCTCTTATTTATTTTCTCCAAGAACCAGCTCTTGGTTTCATTGATCTTTTGGATTGTTTTTTGGGTTTGCATGTCGTTGATTTTTGCTCTAAGTTTTATCATCTCTTTCCTTCTGCCTGGTTCCGGTTCCTTTTGTCGGTCCTTTTCTAAGATCTTAAGCTGTGAAATCAGGCAATGCCCAAAAGTCTATGGCTTTCCTATACACAAATAATAAGAGAGAAGGAAGTGACATGAAAAAAGCAATCCCGTTCACAATTGTGCCACAGAAATTCAAGTACCTAGGAATTAGTTTAATTAAGGATGTAAAAAAAAACTGTACAAAGAAAACTACAAAGGGCTACTTCAGGAAATAAAAGAGGACATGACGAAATGAAAAGATATCCCCTGCTCATAGATCGGGAGAATTAACATTGTCAAAATAGCAATACTCACCCAAATAATTGTACAAATTCAATGTGATCCCTATGATACCCATGACATTTTTCAAGAAATGGATCAAAAAATTCTGAAATTGATATAGAAAAATAAGCACACACAAATAGCTAAAGCAATTATTGGGAAAAAGAAAATGGGATGAATCAACCTCCCCAACCTCAAACTCTACTACAAAGCAGTTATAATTAAAACAGCATGGTACTGGAACAAAGGCAGAGCAGTAGAAAATGGAACAGGGTTGAACATACTGATATCTCTCCTAAAAACATATGATCACCTAATCTTTGATAAGGGAGCAAGAAATGTGAAGTGGAGCAAGGAAACCTCTTTAACAATTTGTGCTGGAAAAACTGGAAAGCTACATGCAAAAAAATGGACTCATATATCTGCCTAAAACCATGTACAAAAGTAAGATTAAAATGGATCAAGGACATCGACATCAAACCGGAATCCATAAGGTACATTGAAGACAAGGTTGGCAAAACCCTCCAGGACATTTAAGCTAATGGTATCTTCAAAGATGTCACTCCACTGGCCAACCAAGTGAAAACAGAGATATAAAAATGGGACTATCTTAAACTAAGAAGCTTCTGCATCTCAAAGGAAACAGTGACCAAAATACAAAGACAGTGTACAAAATAGAAAAGAATATTCGCCTAATACACGTCCAAAAAGGGGTTGATATCATGGACATACAAAGCACTGGTTGAACTCCACCAGAAGAAAACATCCAACCCCATCAAAAAAACGGGGCGACAAAATGAACAGAAACTTTCTCACAAGAGAAAATGGTCTACATAATTAATTATTAGAGAGATGCAGATCAAAACAACAGTGAGATATAATCTCACACCACAGAGATTGACCCACATATAAAAAAAAACAGTGTTGGCGCGGATGTGGTGAGAAAGGGACCCTCCTTCACTGCTGGTGGGAGTGCTGACTGGTTCAGCTATTTTGGAAAATAGTATGGACGATTCTCAGAAAATTAGAAATTGAGCTCCCATTTGACACAACAATACAACTCTTGGGAATATATCCCAGAGAGGCAAAAAAATATAGTCAAAGTGAAATCTAGAATTGTTTGTTCATTGTAACACTCTTTACAATAGCCAGAATCTGGAAAAAACCTGAGTGCCTGAGAACAGATGACTGGTTAAAGAAACTTTGGTACATCGTGGTACATCTACACAATGGAGTACTATGTAGCTGTTAGAAAAGATGAAGTCTTGAAATTTACATACATGTGGTACTACATGGAAACTACCATGCTAAGCGAAATGAGTCAGAAAGAGAGAGACAGACATAGAAAGATTGCATTCATCTGGGGAACATAAACTAAGAAAATAGGAAACTAACACCCAAGAATAGCCGAGGTAAGTTCCAGGAGGTTTACTCCATGTCTTGGAGGCCAGCCGCACATGCTAGCAGAAAAGGCAGCTCAGATAGAGAAGGGAGTTTCAAATTAAGGGTGTTGGGAGGGTCATCCCAGTATGGGAGATGCGTGTTGAAAGTAGACTATAGACCAAACATGATTGCCTCTCAATGCCTCTTTTGCAAACCTGAGCACCCAAAAGGATAGATAGAACAAAAGGGAATGCCCTGCCACAGAGGCAGGGCCGGATTGGGGGCATGGGAGGTGGGAGGGATACTGGGATCAGTAGTAGTGGAGAATGGGCACTGGTGGAGGGATGGGTATTCAATCACTGTATTACTGAAACCCAAGCACAAAATTTGTAAGTCTACAACTGTACCTCATGGTGTTTCACTAATAAAATTTTTTAAAAAAAATTGTGGACGAAATGAACAGAAACTTTCTCAAAGACGAAATTCGAATGGCAAAAAGGCACATGATAAAATGCTCTACATGACTAATCACCAGGGAGATGCAGATCAAAACAACAATCAGATATCACAGAGACTGGCCAACATCCAAAAGAACAAAAGAAAGCAGTGTTGACACGGATTTGGGGTGAAAGAGACACTCCTTCACTGCTGGTGGGAGTGCTGACTGGTTCAGCTCTTTTGAAAAACAGTATGGAAGATTCTCAGAAAATTAGAAATTGAGCTCCCATTTGACCCAACCACTCCTGGGACTATGTTCTGGAGAGGCAAAAAAGTACTGTCGAAATGATATCTGCACTTCTATGTCCATTGCTGCACTGTTCACAATAGTCAAAATTTGAAGAAAAATAAAACGATTGCCTGAGAACAGAAGACTGGTTAAAGAAATTTGGTATATCTACACAATGGAATACATGCTGCTGTTGGAAAAGATGAAGTCATGAAATTTACATTTAAGTGGTTCTTCATGGAAAGTATCATGCTAAGTGAAATGAGCCAGAAAAAGAGGGACAGACATAAAAAGCCTGAACTCCTCTGGGGAATATGAAGTAACAGAATGAGTCTCGAACACTCAAGAATAAATGAGATTAGTACCAGGAGATCTGCTCCAGGGCTTGGAAGCCGGCTTCACATGCTGGAGGAAAAGACAGCTCAGATAGAGAAGGGAACACCAAGTAAAGGATCACCAAGTAAAACAACAAACAAAGGACTCTCTCGGGATGTGAAATGTGTGCTGAAAGTAGACTATAGACCGAACACGATGGCCACTCAATACCTCTATTTCAAACTACCCTAATGGACAGAGTGAGCAAAAGGGAATGCCCTGCCACAGCGGCGGTGTCGGGTTGTGCGGATGGGGGTGGGGGTGGGAGAGCTACTGGGATCACTGGTGGTGAAGAATGGGAGAGGGATGGGTACTAGATCATTGTATAACTGAAACACAAACATGAAAGTTTGTAAGTCTATAACTGTACCTCATGATGTTTCACTAATAAAAAAATGAGGGGAGAGATAAACAGAAACTTTCTCAATGAGATGTATAGATGGCCAAAAGGCAATTGGAAAAGTGCTCTGAATCACTTATCAGCATGAAAATTCAAATAAAATTACTGATGATATATCACCTCACATCACATAGAACAAACCAGTATTGATATGGATAATGGCGAAATGTTCTCTGAATCTAAATTGGTTGATTTGTTTAAACTTTTGGTGAGAAAATATAAACATATCTCAAAAAACTAACAACTGAACTTCCATAAAATCAGCAATTCCACTTCTTACTATCTACCCCAATGGTCAGAAAACTTAATTCAAAAAAAGACAATTGCACTTCTATGTTTGTTGCAGCACTACTGACAGTAGCCATAATCTGGAAACAACCCAAGTGTCTAAAAACAGATGTCTGGATACAGATAAGTTATATATATGAATAATATTTATATATAACATATTATTTATATTATATAATAAAAATTAACTAATATATATTCATTTATATAATTAATTTATGAAATATTATATATAACATATAATTTAAGCTACACATCACTTGACTATAAGAGACAAAATATAATTTTCTGCTATGTGACTAGACTGGACTAGAATACTGGATATTGAAAGTTTCATGCTGAGTGACGTTAGAAACAGAGGGACAGGTACAGAATGGTCTCCCTCATATGTGGGATACAGCGGTAGGGCGTTTGCCTTGCACGCGGCCAACATGGCCGACCCGAGTTCGATTCCTCCGCCCCTCTCGGAGAGTCCGGCAAGCTACCGAGAGTATCTCGCCCGCACGGCAGAGCCTGGCAAGCTCCCCATGACGTATTCGATATGCCAGACACAGTAACAACAAAGTCTCCAATGGAGACGTTACTGGGCCAGCTCAAGCAAATAATGAAACATAATAAGAAAATCACAAATACAAAGAGGCAATAGAAATTGGTCTTTAGTTGTAATCATCACTAAGTTTGGGGAGGTCTTTGAGAAACATGGAGGAGGCATGGGACAAGAGTGGAAGAATCTGACACTCTGGACAAGGATATAGTTCTGGAATATTTTATGCATGAAACCCTAAAATTATCAGTATTTATTATTAAATCTTGGTCACTAAAATAAAATAAATTTTTAAAAGAATATAAAATTTAGCTACTTCCAGATATATGGGTCTATGAATGATCAAAACCTTTTTAATTGTTTTCATTTTTGCTAGGGCATTTTTACTAAATGTAAATAAATAAACTTAAAATTTCTGAGTGATTTTATAAGCCTAGTCTCTATATTTTTAGGCTTATGTTTAAAAAGGGACTTTTTTTTTGCTTTTTGGGTCACACACAGTGATGCACATGGGGTAACTCCTGGCTCTGCACTCAGGAATTACTCCTGGCAGTGCTCAGGGGACCATATGGGATGCTGGAACTCGAATCTGGGTTGGCCGCATGCAAGGCAAACACCCTACCCACTGTGCTATTGCTCCAGCTCCAAGTCCCTTGTTTGATTTTGGGGGGTATTCCTTACATGACTGAGATCTTCCAGTATTTGTTTCCCCTTTTGTCTTATTTCACTAACATGAAAAACTCCAGTTCCATCCAGTTTTACAAAACTACAAGAGTTCATCCTTTATATTACTGCATAGCATTTCATTATACTTATATATAATAATTTCTTTTTTCCATTAATCCATCATTGGTAATTGAAATTTTTTCCATATTCTAGCTATTGAGTTGCAAGGAACATGGATGTTCATTCTTTTTCAATTAATGATTTTTCTTCTCGATTGTATATGTCACAAAGTAGAATCACTGTTTCATATGGAAGCTGTATTACTAGTCTTTGAATAATTTGAATTTTCTGTTTTCCAAGAATCTGAAGCTGACAAGCTTTGTATCAACAGTAGAATCGTATTACCTTTTCACTGCATCTCCACGAACACTGATTGTGTTTGAGTTATTTTGTTAAGATAATTTTCACTGGTCACGGTGACGGTCACGGTCCTCCCGTTGTTCATCAATTTGCTCGAACGGGCCCAGTAACATTGTGAGACTTGTTACTGTGTTTGGCATATCGAATACATCACGGGGAGCCTGCCAGGATTTTTCCATGCGGGCAAGATACTCTCGGTAGCTTGCCAGGCACTTCAAGAGGGACGGAGGAATCGAACTCAGGTCAGCCATGTTGGCAGTGTGCAAGGCTAATACCCTACCCGCTGTGCTGTCGCTCCAGCCCACTTAAATAAAGTAAAATAACAAATAAAATTTGCAAAAATAAAGATGTAGTCGTCTCCTTTCTTTGATTTTGTTGTATTTGTCAATAAAGTATAATCTTTTTTTAAAACAAAGCAGTACGAGGTCCATATACTGGGCATTTCCCTTTGTTTTTCTTAAGGTAATTTATGGATTATGAACAATACATATCTATTTTATTCTGGTAAATGCTGTGAAATATAGCCTCACATTTTATTTTGCATGCCCCTGTCTGGTTTTACCAATACCACTTGTGGGAAAGGATTTTTTTCTTTCTCCAATTAATGCACTCAGCTTTTTTGTTATAGATTGATTCTCCATATATCTGAGTATTTATGTATGAGTCCTCAATTTTAAAACACTGGTCTGAGAATTCTGTATTTATTCCACTTAAATATAATTTAGGTTGTTACAATTTGAATGCACACTTTAAAGTAAGAAAATGTGCTTTTCATCGCCCAAGCTGAGCTGGTCTCTTCTCTCTACCCAGGTCAGTTTATCTGTCACTTCTCGAACCCGGGACTTGGATTTCACCCGGCAAGCCCCGCAGGTGTACTCAGGACACTGGGAGACAAAGCAGCTCTGAGTTTCTCTGCCTCTTACTTTTCGTTACCCAAGCTGAGCTGGTCTCTTCTCCCCACCCAGTCTTTACTCCCCAGACACACACCAGGTACCCGTGGGGGTGTGTCCAGTTTAGAAGTGGGCGTGGATTTTTAGAAGTGGATGTGGCCTAATTTTCAGCAGGTGGATGCTTACGCGGCCACAAGTAGTTTACTCATACTAAGAAATCTACTCCCTACACCTACACACCAACATGAAGAAACAACACAAATCCCCGCCGCAGGGAGAGGATGAGGAAACGAGTCCAGAAGCCTCAGTAGGTGCTAGCCATCTAAGGGACCTCTCTGACAAAGAATTCAGATATGAAGTCATTAAGATGTTCAATCAACTCGATAAAACAGTCAGACAGGTATCCAGTAAATTGAAAGAGGACATGAAAGAAACAATTGAATGTACAATCCACAAAAGTACAGGAAGAAATGAGAGCAAAAATTGGAAAGTTACGAACAGAAATGGCACGAAACAAAGATTCCATAGATGAAATGAAAAACTCAGTCTGTGCCCTCAAAAATAGAATGACCACAGCTGAGGAAAGAATCAGTGAGCTGCAAGATCAGCTGCAACAAGCCAACAGGCAAAAACAAACAGTGGCAAAGGACCTCAAAATAACTCTACATAGAATCAGAGTCCTAGGAGATGATTCCAGAAGAAACAACATTAGAATCATTGGACTACCAGAAGCTCAGGGAAACAATCCCAATGAAAAAGCCATGGTAAAACAATTCATCGCCGAAAAATTCCCAGAGCTCCACAATGCAGCCATTCAGATTCAAGAAGCCCGAAGGGTGCCAGCTAAAAGAAACCCGAACAAAAACACTCCAAGACATATCATAGTTAGAATGATCGATACTGCCGCTAGAGACACAATACTGCAAGCAGCAAGGGCAAAGAAGGAAATCACATACAAAGGAGCACCCCTTAGATTCACAGCAGATCTATCAGAGGAAACCCTAAAAGCCCGAAGGCAGTGGCAAGATATAGTGAAAAAACTCACTAAAATGAATTCTTCACCAAGAATACTCTATCGGGTGAAACTCTCACTCAAAATCGAAGGAACGGTACACAATTTTCTAGATAAATAGTAGCTAAGGAACTTCATAGACTCAAATCCAAACCTAAAACAAGGGCTAAAGGGGCCACTATAAGACAAGACAAACGCTATAACCACAACAAACCCTTACAGAATGAAGACACAAAACCCCATAACAGTAATCTCTCTAAATGTGAACGGTCGAAATTCACCATTTAAGAGACACAGTCTGGCAAAATGGATATAGAGACAGAACCCAACATTCTGCTGACTACAAGAAACTCATCTCAACAGTCAGAGCAAACACAGACTCAAAGTTAAAGGATAGAAAACAATCCTGCAAGCAAACGGCTCCTTCAAAAAAGATGGGGTGATTTCACCACCTTAAATCTTTAAGGGGAAATTGGTCGGTGGTCTATCTTCTGAAGCTGCTTCATGCTGACAAGGGGCGCAGACCCTGCCTGTGAAAGGGGGAAATCTCAGACTACCTTAGTTTATAATGGGCCCCAGGCAATGAATTGGTTGGGTTCCTGAAGTTATCTGAAAGAAAAGATCAGATGGATTAGACGGAGGGATATCACTTTGAAATGGTTAGACCCTGAAGGATTAGACTTCCTGTGTCCAGATTTTTCTAATGGACACAGAAACACCAAGCCATATGCTGCCCGAGCCCATGTGCTGCTTGCGCCCACGTGGCCAAGCACATGTGTGGCCCGCATCTCCCCTCTTGAGATGTGTACTTTCATGCTTTCATGTCTAATGCTAGGATGTGTCTAGGGGCTCTCTCCACCCTTGGAGAAGCCCATGATCTCTCTTGAGTACGTTACACTCTCTCTCTCTCTCTCACTCTCTCTCTCTCTGCCACCCGGCACCTAAAAATTCTCCAAATAAAATCTATTTGTTTCAAAAGAAAGATGGGGTGGCCAAACTAGTATCCGAAAACATTAATTTCACATTGAAAAAGATTAGAAGGGACAGTGAAGGCTATTTTCTCTTCATCAAGGGATATGTACAACAGACAGAAATCACACTCTTAATTGTATATGCACCTAATGGGGGAACAGCTAAATATTTAAAAGAACTGCTAACAGATTTCAAGGATGACATTGATAGCAAAACAATAGTACTTGGAGAATTAAACATCGCCTTATCACCTCTGGATAGATCAACAAGAACAAACCCAGCAAGGAATCATTGGCTTTGAAAGAAGAAATAGAAGCGAAAGGGCTTATAGACCTATACAGGGCATTACACCCCCCAAAGAAAGAATACATATTCTTCTTCAGTGCACAATGAACATTTTCCAAAATAGACCATGTGCTAGGCCACAAAACATACATCAACAGAATCAGGAAGATAGAAACAGTATCAACCATCTTTTCAGACCATGATGCACTGAGGATAGAAGTGAATCAAACACAGACACAGAGAACAAAATCAAACACCTGGAAGTTAAACAACTCAATTCTGAACAACGAGTGGGTCATGAAGGAAATCAAGGATTAAATCAAAAGATACTTGGAAATAAATGAGAATGAAGACACGAGCTACTAGAACCTATGAGATGCAGCGAAAGCATATTAAGGGGAAAATTTATAGCTCTGCAAGCATATCTTAGGTATTTAGAAAGGATGCATATAAACAACTTGACCTGACAGCTCAAGACCTTAGAAAAGGAACAATAGAAAGAGCATAAATCAGGCAGAAGGAAAGAGAACATAAAACTTAGAGCAGAAATCAATGACATGGAAACTAAAGAAAAATCTGAAAGATCAATAAAACCAAGAGCTGGTACTTCGAGAAAATAAACAAGATAGATAAGCCATTAGCAACATTCACAAAGAAACAGAGAGAGAAAACCCTAATAAAACAAATCAGAAATGAGAAGGGGGATATCACAACAGAAACTAAAGAAATACAAAAGATCATCAGATACTACTTTGAAAGTCTGTATACCATGAAACAAGAGAAACTAGATTCTTCTAGTTTCTCTTGTTTCCATGGATAAATTCCTGTATTCCTATCATCTCCCAAAGCTGAATCAAGAAGATCTAGAGTAACTGAATAGACCTAATAACATCAAGGAAATTGAAATTTTAATCAAAAGTCTTCCCAAAAACAAAAGCCCAGGTCCAGATGGATTCGCTAGTGAATTTTACCAAACATTTAAAGAGGAACTACTGCCAGTTTTTCTCAAGCTTTTCCAGGAAATTGAAAAAAAAGGAAACTCACCCAAACAGTTTCTGTGAAGCCCATATCTCTCTAACACCAAAAGGAAACAGACACCACAAGAAAAGAAAACTACAGGCCGATATCACTGATGAACACGGATGCAAAGATTCTCAACAAAACACTAGCAAATAGAATTCAACTACTCATCAAAAAGATAATACACCATGACCAAGTAGGATTCATCCCAGGGATGCAAGGATGGTTTAACACTCAGAAATCAATCAGCATAATAAATCATATCAACAAAAGTATAGATAAAAATCATCGATCATATCAATAGATGCAGAGAAAGCATTTGACAAGATCCAGCACCCCTTTATGATGAAAACCCTAGCCAAAATGGGTATAGAGGGGACTTTCCTCAACATAGTTAAAGCCATCTAACACAAGCCTACAGCAAGCATCATCCTCAATGGGGAAAAACTGAGAGCCTTCTCTCTAAGATCAGGGACAAGACAAGGATGTCCTCTCTCTCCACTGCTATTCAATATATTACTGGAAGTACTTGCAATAGCGATTAGGCAAGAAAAAGATATCAGGGGCATTCAGGTAGGAAAGGAAGAAATCAAGCTCTCACTATTTGCAGAAGATATACTATACTTAGAGAACCTTAAACCCTCTACCATGAAACTCTTAGAAACAATAGGCTTGTATAGTAAAGTTGCAGGCTATAAAATCAATACCCCAAAGTCCATGGCTTTCCTATACGCAAAAATTGAAAGTGAAGAAAGTGACATGACGAAAACTATCCCATTCACAATTGTGCCCCAGAAAATCAAATACCTAGAAATCAGCATAACTGAGGAAGTAAAGGACCTGTACAAAGAAAACTACAAAATGCTACTTCAGGAAACAAAATAGGACACTAGGAAATGGAAAAATATCCCCTGTTCATGGATCAGGAGAATTAACATTGTCAAAATGGCAATACATCCCAAAGCAATGTATAAATTCAATGTGATCCCTATTGGGATACGCATGACATTCTTCAAAGAAATGCAGCAAACACTCCTGAAATTTATATGGAAGAATAAACCCCCACGAATGGATAAAGCAATTCTTGGGAAAAAGAAAATGGGGGGAATCAACCTCCCTAACTTCAAACTCTACTACAAAGCAGTAATAATTAAAGCAGCATGGTACTGTAATAAAGGCAGAGCTGTAGGCCAATGGAACAGGGTTGAATATACTGACATCTCCTGCAAAGCATACGGCCATATAATCTTCGATTAGGGGGCAAGAAAACTGAAGTGGAGCAACGGAAGACTCTTCAACAAGTTGTGCTGGCAATAATGGATGGCTACATGCAAAAAAGTGGGCTCAAATCTCTGCCTTACTCTATGTACAAAAGTAAGAGCAAAGTTTATTAAAGACCTCAACATCAGACCGGAATCCATAAGGTAAATTGAGGGAAAAGTTGGCAAAACCCTCCATGACATAGAAGCTAACGGTATCTTCAAAGGTGTCACCTCGTTGGCCAAGCAGGTGAAAACAGAGATAGACAAATGGGACTATCTTAAACTAAGAAGCTTTTGCACCTCAAAAGAAACAGTGAACAAAATACAAAGTCTGCAGAATGGGAAAGGATATTCACCAAGTACATATCCGACAAGGTTTTGATATCAAGGATATACAAAGTACTGGTTGAACTCCACAAAAAGAAAACATCCAACCCCATCAAAAAATGGGGAGATGAAATGAATAGAAAATTTCACAAAGAAGAAATCAGAATGGCTAAAAGGCACATGAGAAAATGCTCCAAATCATTTTTCATCAGGCATATGCAAATCAAAACCACAATGAGATATCAATTCACACCACAGAGACTGGCCCATATCCACAAGAACAAAAGCAACCAGTGCTGGCGCGGATGTGGCAAGAAAGGGACCCACCTTCACTGTTGGTGGGAATGCCGACTGCTTCAACCCTTTTGGAAAACAGTATGGACACTTCTCAAAAAGTTAGAAATTGAGCTCCCATTTGTCCCAGCAATACCACTCCTGGGAATATATCGCAGATAGGCAAAAAAGTATAGTTGAAGTGACATCTGCACTTGTTTGTTCATTGCAGCACTCTTTACAATAGCCAGAATCTGGAAAAAACCTGAGTGCCCGAGAACAGATGACTGGTTAAAGAACGTTTGGTACATTTACACAATGGAGTACTATGTAGCTGTTAGAAAAGACGAAGTCATGAAATTTACATATAAGTGGTACTACATGGAAAGTATGGTGTTAAGCGAAATGACTCAGAAAGAAAGGGATAGACATAGAAAGATTGCATTCATCTGGGGAACATAAAGTAACAAAATAAGAGACTAACACCCAAGAATGGCCGAGATTAGTACCAGGAATTTTACTCCATGGCTTAGAGGCCAACCACACACATTAGGGGAAAAGGGAGCTCAGATAGAGAAGGGAACACCAAATAAAGGTGTTGGGAGGATCCTCCCAGGGTGGGAGAAGCACGCTGAAAGTAGACTATAGACCAAACAGTATTGTCACCCACTGCCTCTTTTGCAAAACCCAAAACCCAAAAGGAGAGAGAAACAAAAGGGAATGCCCTGCCACAGAGATGGTGGGATGGGGGGATAGGGGGTGGGAGGTATACTGGGATCTGTGGTGGTGGGAAATCGTCACTGGTGGAGGGATGGGTATTTGATCATTGTATAATTGAAACCCAAGCACAAAAATTTGTAAGTCTACAACTGTACCTCATGATGTCTCACTAATAAAAATAAAAAATAAAAAATGTAAAGTAAGAAAATGTTTTCTCCCATATTTTATTTTAGAATATCTTCGTATATTGTAGAGATTCATTATTCAATTACTGTTACATTAAAATTAATCTTATTATTGCATTATTTTATATTTTATAATTGTATACTAATTATTTAGTAGTAATTATTTAATTATTATTTTGTAGAGCTTGTTCAATATCTCTGTAAAATATCGCATGCAGTTTTTTTCTTTAGGCATTCTGATTTACAATTTGCCAAATATCTAATGCCAATTTGATTGCCATTTTCAACCTTGTCCAGTGGAGGTTGGTCTTATATTATTAGAAAAACAGATACATACAGAGAAAAATTAACTTATAAGTGAACAACCAAACACAATTGGCTGTCCAAGCTTTAGGTCACTTGGAGAGTCATCAGTGTCTCACAGGCAGACCATTGATACAATGCAATGTTGCTCCCAACCTCCACCAGTCAATAATCAGGTGAGCCATTGCTGACAGAGAATTTAAGGACAGTTACTAAGCATATAGATATTCAATAGGTGTTTAAATAGCAGAGCCTGGGTATTTTACAGAGCAATCAAAAAGAACCCTTAAAATAAAAAGTCTTAACAGTTTTGTATTCTATTTCTGCCTATGCTTTCCCTAAAATTAAAAAAAAAAACATAGTCTTATTCTATGCCTTGCCTGGAACACATTTGCTGCTGGCAGGTATTCGTCATCTATTCTATTGTTCTTTTACTTTTGCATTCTAGGATCTAAACTATTTACCTAATGGCATATCCTGTTCTAGGGAGCTGATGTCCCACAGGCAAGATGAGTCTCAGGCATACAATGTTCTAACCCACTGTCAGCATAGCTCTTCTTTTCCAGCCCCCAGCCAATATTTGTCCCAAACACATTTTTAAGTTTAATTATAGTAGTTTGGGTCACATTACTACATTAAAGTTGACTATAGTTTCATATATATATGTATATATATACATATACATATATATAGAGAGAGATAGATGTAATACTTCAGTTCTTTACCACCAAAGTGCCCAAGGCTCCTGATCATGGCACCTATGTTACCTCAAGACTACATATTTAATTCTTCTTCCATTTTTCTGCTTCCCTGGTATTTTTAGTTTTGTAATTTATGGCCAAGGTCTTTCCCAACTTTAATACATTCCAGTTTTTGGTCATGTTATTACATACCACATATAAGTGAGACCACTGGTATTTGCCCTTCTTCTGACATAATTCACTTAACCTTCTCCAACTCCATCCAAGTTGCAGCAAAACACATGATTTCATTTTTTATAACTGCATAGTCTGTTGTGTACACATGCCACAAATTAATTATCAACTCATGTGCTGTTGGATATTTGGGTTGTATCCTTTAGTATTAAGACCCATAATAAACATGGATATCCAAAAGACTTTTTTGAACGGATTATTTTTGTAGGAGTACTGCTATTTATTCAGCCACTGATTAGCTGATTGAATTGGGCATGAACTCCACCTTACTTTTTATATTTATTTTTTTCTTTTTATATTTATTTATTGAATCACTGTGGGAAAAGTTACTAAGCTTTCAGGTTTAAGTCTCGGTCATGCAATGATCAAACACCTTTCCCTCCACCTGTACTCAATTTTCACCACCAAGAACCCCAGCATACCCCCCACCCCTCCAAATGCCTGTGAGGCAGATGATTTCTACTTAACTCTTCTCTACATTGATTACATGCATTATTTAGACAAGAGATGCACCATTATTGTTTAGAATTTCCCCCCGAACAGTCAGAATTGCTAAAAAGGCATTGTGAAATACTTTGTTTTCTACAGCTGGTTATGAGAATCATATAATGTCACGCAGCCACAATTTTGGATTTCTGCAAAGAGCGAGATAATTACGAGATTTGTTTCTGTGTGTCTGGTGTTATTGCTGTGCCTGAGAGCCGCTCATGGGGGGTAACTTGTGACCTTGGTAGGGAGTGAAGGACGTGCCGGTACCGGCCCCACTTCCCATGAGACTGCAGTTGCCCCGTCACCCCTGGCTCATACATGGCTTTCCTATAAGCTCTGGGGCGGCGGTCACCTTGCTGCCAGGGGGAAAAAAGGTAGAAAGGAGCAACACCCTTTCGCTCCTGGGGAGGCATGGCGTCGTAGTTTAATGCATGGTCCATTCACTTTTCTGCTGCTAGCTGCCGGGCTCTGGATTAAGTCCTTTTGCCTCTGGAGTCATGGTCGTGCCAGAGAGCCACTCATAGGGGGCAACTCATGGCCTCAGTAGGGTGTGAAGGACGAGTCGCTACTGCCCCCCTTCCCATGAGACTGTAGTTGCCCCGTCACCGCTGGCTCATACCTGGCTTTCCAATAAGCTCTGAGCTGGCGGCCACCTTGTAGGCAGTCCAGATGCATTTCTGTGAAAAGCTGCTGGGTTTCAAGATTTGTTTCTGAGTTTCCGGTATCATGGCTATTCAGCTTGATCAGGAGCCAGAGAGGCTGATTGTAGGCGGCGACTTGGGGTCTCGTTGGGAGAAAGATTTGGCTCCACCCCCACGTAGTGAGGCCCCATGTGTCTCGTCACTGCAGACCCAAACGTGACTGTCCAGTGGCCTCTGGAGGATGGCAGTCACCAGGCATCCAGGGGGAACAGGCCAAGGCACGAAACCTATTCCCTCCTGGAGTGGCCCAGCACCAGTAACCTACCGTAGGAACAGGACGCATTTCTGCCAAAAGCCTTTGGGTTCTGAGATTCACTTCTGAGACTCTGGGATCATGACCATTAAGCAGTTCGATCAGAAACCAAAGAGGCCATGCCTCCAATTATATAGCTGAGCCAGAGGTGGTTTGTGGGTGTGTCTCCCACATACCTAACTTTTGGCCGTTTGCTTTCTTGGTAAACTTTGCCCCAAGCTTTTGGGGTCTGGCCAAAAGCACAGCAGCAATTTTGGGGTATCTGAAAGTCTGACGTTGCCATCAGGCTGCTGGTGCACTCACCTCACAGGTACAGATTGACCTGCTAGCAGCACCATTCCCCCTTGAACGGATTTTTTTGTCATTGAGTTTATTTCAAGAATTAAGAATCACTGGATCTCCGCACGGCCACGGTTCCAGAGACACAAGGTTTTAATGCAGAGCTCAGCAGCTTGCGGCAGAAAAGTGAATGGACTATGCGTTAAACTATGGTGCCATGCCTCTGGGAGGGAAAGGGTGTCTCTCCCTTTCACCTTCACCCCCCCCCCCGGGCCCCCCCCGCCCCAGCAGCAAGGTAGTCGCCGCCTCAGAGCTTATTGGAAAGCCAGGTATGAGCCGGTAGTGATGGGACAACTGCAGCCTCATGGGAAGGGGAGCGGTACCAGCTCGTCTTTCACTCCTCACCGAGGTCACGAGTTGCCCCTACAAGCGGCTTTCTGGCACGGCCATGACTCCAGAGACACAAGGACTAAATGCAGAGCCCAGCAGCTTGTGGCAGAAAAGTGAATGAACTATGCGTTAAACTACAGTGCCATGCCTCCCCGGGAGGGAAAGGGTGTCTCTCCCTTCTGCCTCCCCGCCCCCCCAGCAAGGTCGCCACCGCTTCAGAACTTATTGGAAAGCCAGGTATGAGCTTATTGGAGAGCCAGGCATGAACGGCAGTGATGGGGCAACTGCAGCCTCATGAGAAGGGGGGTGGAGGGGGGTATATTGGGGTTCTTGGTGGTGAAAAATAAGTACTGGTGAAGGAAAAGGTGTTTGATCATTGTATGACTGAGACTTAAACCTAAAAGCTTTGTAACTTTTTCCACAGTGATGCAATAAATAAGTATAACAAAAATTTAAAAAATAATCACTGGATCATATGAATCATATCATTCTTACTTTCTTAAGAATTCTCCATATCGTTTGCCAAAAGGGCTGATTCAGACAACACTTACATAAAAGTGAACGACTGAATTTTTTACCACATCCCTGCCAACAGATTGTTTTTCTTTCAGCCATACGCCATTCTCACTGGTGTGAGAGGATAGTTCATTTGCACCTTCATTTGTAATTATCCATAGTATGTGATCATGAACTCTTTTTCATATACCTACTGACATTTTGCCTGTCTTCTTTTTTTAAATTTTAAAAATTAAAAAAAATTATTGAATCGTCATGAGAACAGTTAGAAAGATGTCAGGTCTAAGTCTCAGTGATACAATGATCAAACACCCATCCCTTCACCAGTGCACATGTTCCACAACCAAAATCTCCAGTATACCCCTATCCTAACCCTCCCCCTGCCTGTGTGGCAAATGATTTTCACTTTAATCTCTCTTTACTTTGTTTGCATTCAATTTTTTGAAGAAGACCCAATATTATTATTTGGAATTTCCCCCAAACTATCAGAACTGCCGAAAAGGCATCATTAAATAATTTGTTTTCTATTGCTGATAATGAAGAGCATACGATGTTGCGACTGCAACAGCGGCTGTGCGATTTTGGATTTCTGGTATTTTAGTAATTAAGTGCAGAGGAATTTCTGCCAAAAGCTGCTGGGTTTTGAAATTGGTTTGTGTACCTCTGGGATCATGGCTGTTTAGGAACAGAGGAGCCGTTAATGGGCAGCAACTCCAGGTCTCTCTTGTCCAAGCAGGGAGAAGGGCTGGTTCCACCCCTCATCCTGAGAGGCCCCGCTTGCCTTGTCACTGTAAGCCCATAACTCTCTGTCCAATAGGCTCTGAAAAATAGCAGCCACCATGCTGCATCTGAGCGGGAAAAGACAGAGGGACAAAAACCTTCCTCTCCAGTGCCAGTATGGGGGCCGTAGCTTAGTTGACAGTCCAGAAGCATTTCTTCTGGAAGATGCTTGGGGCTGAGTGCCTGTTTTCTTAAGAAAAGTGTCTGCTTATTTTCTCTTACCACTTTCATGGGGTTACTGGACTTTCTGTTAATCTTTGTGAGTGCTTTCTGTAGCTCTTTCTTTTTTTTTCCTTTTTTTATTATTAGTGAAACACCATGAGATACAGTTGTAGATTTACAAATTTTTGTGCATGGATCTCGGTCATACCACGATCAAATACCCATCCCTCCACCAGTGCCCATTTTCCACCAACAGGATAATATCCCTCCCCCCCCATTTCCCCATCCCCCCATCCACCCCTGCCACTGTGGCAGGGCATTCCCTTTTGTTCTCTCTCTCCTTTTGGGCGTTGGGATCAGCAAAAGAGGCATTGAGTGGCGAACATGTTCAGTCCAGTCTACTTTCAACCTGCATCTCCCCTCCTGGGAGAATCCTCCAAACACCCTCCACTTGGTGTTCCCCTTTCTATCTGAATTGTCCTTTCCCCTAGAATACCCGGCTGGCCTCTAAGTTATGGAGTAATTCTCCTGGTGTTGATCTCAGCTATTCTTGGGTATTAATCTCATATTTTGTTACTTTATATCCCCCAGATGAATGCAATCTTTCTATGTCTATCCCTCTCTTTCTGACTCATTTCGCTTAGCATGATACTTTCCATATTGAACCACTTGTATGTAAAGTTCATGACTTCATCTTTTCTAAGAGCTACATAGTAATCCATTGTGTAGATGTACCAAAGTTTCTTTAACCAGTCATCTCTTCTTGGGCACTCAGGTCTCTTCCAGTTTCTGGCTACTGTAAAGAGTGCTGCAATGAACAAACAAGTGCAGATGTCACTTCGGCTACACATTTTTGCCTCTCTGGGATATATTCCCAGGAGTGGTATCGCTGGGTAAAATGGGAACTCAATTTCTAATTTTTCCCCTTTATTTCATTTTATTTTTTTTACAGTTGTAAATTTATAATTTTTTGTGTTTTGGTTTCAATTATACAATGATCAGATACCCATCCCTCCACCAGTGCCCATTTTCCACCACCATGGATAATATCCCTCCCACCCCCAACCCCCCATCCCCCCCTGTCTCTGTGGCAGGGCAATCCCCTGTGTTCTCTCTCTCCTTTTGGGTGTTGTGGTCTGCAAAAGAGGCATTGAGTGGCAAACATGATCAGTCCATAGTCTACTTTCGACATGCATCTCGCCTCCTGGGAGGATCCTCCAAACATCCTTTATTTGGTGCTCCCTTTTCTATCTGAACTGCCCTTTCCTCTAGGATACCCAGCTGGCCTCTAAGTTATGGAGTAATCCTCCTGGTGCTGATCTCAGCTATTCTTGGGTATTAATCTCATACTTTGTTACTTTATATCCCCCAGATGAATGCAATATTTCTATGTCTATCCCTCTCTTTCTGACTCATTTCACTTAGCATGATACTTTCCATATTGTACCACTTGTATGTAAATTTCATGACTTCATCTTTTCTAACAGCTACATAGTACTCCATTGTGTAGATGTACCAAAGTTTCTTTAACCAGTCATCTGTTCTTGGGCATTCAGGTTTCTTCCAGTTTCTGGCTATTGTAAAGAGTGCTGCAATGAACAAACAAGTGCAGATGTCACTTCGACTATACATTTTTGCCTCTCTGGGATATATTCCCAGGAGTGGTATTGCTGGGTCAAATGGGAGCTCAATTTCTAATTTTTTGAGAATCGTCCATACTGTTTTCCAGAAGGGCTGAACCAGTCGACATTCCCACCAACAGTGAAGGAGTGTCCCTTTCTCGCCACATCCACGCCAGCATCGGTTGCTTTTGTTCTTTTGAATGTGTGCCAGTCTCTGAGGTGTGAGATGGTATCTCATTGTGGTTTTGATCTGCATCTCTCTGATGATTAATGATGTAGAGCATTTTCTCATGTGCTTTTTTTGCCATTCGGATTTCTTCTTTGAGAAAGTTTCTGTTCATTTCATTGCCCCATTTTTGGATGGGGTTGGATGTTTTCTTCTTGTGGAGTTTAACCAGTATTTTGTATATCCTGGATATCAACCCCTTGTCAGATGTGTATTCGGTGAATATCCTTTCCCATTCTGTAGACTGTCTTTGTATTTTGGTCACTGTTTCTTTGGAGGTGCAGAAGCTTCTTAGTTTAAGATAGTCCCATTTATCTATCTCTGTTTTCACTTGCTCGGCCAGTGGCGTGGCATCTTTGAAGATACCATTAGCTTCAATGTCATGGAGGGTTTTGCCAAATTTATCTTCAATGTACTTTATGGTTTCTGGTCTGATGTTGAGGTCTTTAATCCATTTTGATGTTACTTTTGTACATGGTGTTAGGCAGAGTTCTGAGCCTATTTTTTTGCATATAGCCGTCCAGTGATGCCAACACAATTTATTAAAGAGGCTTTCCTTACACCACTTCACATTACTTGCACCTTTATCAAAGATTAGATGAGCATATGATTGAGGGGAGGTGTCAGTGTATTCAACCCTGTTCCATTTGTCTGCAGTTCTGCCTTTGTTCCAGTACCATGCTGTTTTAATTATTACTGCTTTGTAGTACAGCTTGAAGTTCGGGAGGTTGATTCCTCCCATTTTCTTTTTCCCAAGAATTGCTTTAGCTATTCGTGGGGGCTTATTGTTCCATATAAATTTCAGGAGTGTTTGCTCCATTTCTTTGAAGAATGTCATGGGTATCCTTATAGGGATTGCATTGAATTTATACAATGCTTTCGGTAGTGTTGCCATTTTGACAATGTTAAGTCTCCCGACCCATGAGCAGGGGATATCTTTCCATTTCCTCATGTCCTCTTTTATTTCCTGAAGTAGTGTTTTGTAGTTTTGTTTGTACAGTTCCTTTACTTCCTTAGTTAAGCTGATTCCTAGGTACTTGATTTTCTGGGGCACAATTGTGAACGGGATTGTTTTTTTTCATGTTGCTTTCTTCTCTCTCACTGTTTGCGTATAGGAAAGCCATGAACATTTGGGTATTGATTTTATAACCTGCAACTTTACTATACGAGTCTATTGTTTCTAGGAGTTTTTTGGTGGAAGTTATTGGGTTCTCTAAGTAGAGTATCATATCATCTGCAAATAGTGACAGCTTTATTTCTTCTTTTCCTATCTGAATGCCCTTAATATCTTTTTCCTGCCTAATCGCTATTGCAAGTACTACCAGTACTATATTAAACAGCAGTGGAGAGAGTGGGCATCCCTGTCTCGTCCCTGATCTTAGAGGGAAGACTCTCAGTTTTTCCCCATTGAGGATGATGCTTGCTGTAGGCTTGTGTTAGATGGCTTAATTATGTTGAGTAAAGTCCCCTCTATACCCATTTTGGCTAGAGTTTTCATCATAAAGGGGTGCTGGATCTTGTCAAATGCTTTCTCTGCATCTATTAATATAATCATATGCTTTTTATCTTTTGTTTTGTTGATATGATGGATTATGTTGATTGATTTCTGAATGTTGAACCATCCTTGCATCCCTGGGATGAATCCTACTTGGTCATGGTGTATGATCTTTTTGATGAGTAGTTGGATTCTATTTCCTAGTAGTTTGTTGAGGATCTTTGCATCTGTGTTCATCAGGGATATCGGTCTGTAATTCTACTTCTTTGTGTTATCTCTGTCTGCTTTTGGTATCAGTGTGATATTTGCTTCGTAGAAACTGTTCGGAAGTGTTTTCGATATTTCAATTTCGTGGAAAATCTTAAAGAGCATTGGGTATAAGTCCTCTTTAATGATTTGGAAGAATTCACTAGTGAATCCATCCGGGCCAGGGCTTTTGTGCTTGGGGAGACTTTTTATTACCATTTCAATTTCCTTGATGGTGATAGGTCTGTTCAGGTATTCCAGGTCTTCTTGGTTCAGCCTTGGGAGTCTGTAGCAGTCTAGGAATTTATCAATTTCCTCGAGGTTTTGATGTTCCGTGGCATAAAGCTTCTCAACGTACTCCCTGAGGATCCTCTGAATTTCTGTGGTTTCTGTTGTAATGACCCCCTTTTCATTTCTGATTCGGTTTATTAGGGTTTTCTCTCTCCCTTTCTTTGTGAGTTTTGCTAGAAGCTTATCGATCTTGTTAATTTTCTCAAAGAACCAGCTCTTGGTTTCATTGATCTTTCGGATTGTTTTTTGGGTTTCCATCTCATTAATCTCTGCTCTGAGTTTTATTATTTCCTTTCTCCTGTTCCGGTTGTGCTCCTTTTTTTGGTCCTTCTCCAAGCTCTTAAGCTGTGAGGTTAGGTTACTTATGTGTGCTCGTTCCTCCTTCCTGAGGAATGCTTGTAGAGATATAAACTTTCCTCTTAACACAGCCTTTGCTGTGTCCCATAAGTTTTGGTAACACGTGTTCTCATTTTCATTCGTTTCTAGGAATATTTTGATTTCTTCTTTGATTTCCTGTCTAATCCACTCGTTGTTCAATAGTGCACTGTTTAATTTCCAGGTGTTTGATTTAGTTTTCTGTTTTTGTGTGTGATTTACTTCTAATTTCAGCGCATTTTGGTCTGAGAAGATTGTTGATACAATCTCTACCTTGTTAATTTTATGGAGGCATGTTTTGTGGGTCAGCATATGGTCTATCTTGGAGAATGTTCCACGTATGCTTGAGAAGAATGTGTATTCAGCTTTTTGTGGATGAAGTGTCCTGTATATATCTACTAAGTCTCTTTCTTCCATTGTTTCCCTCTAATGAAGTATGTCCTTGCTAAGCTTGAGTTTGGTTGATCTATCAATAGGTGACAAAGGAGTGTTGAAGTCTCCCACTAGTATTGTGTTGCTATTGATGTCTTTCTCCAAATCTATGAGTAGTTGTTTTAAGTAATTTGCTGGTCTCTCATTAGGTGCATATACATTTATTATTGTAAGTTCTTCCTGTTGTACAGATCCTCTGATCAATAAGAAATGGCCTTCACTATCTCTTATGACCTTCCTCACTCTGAAATCGATGTGGTCTGATATAAGGATGGCTACCCCAGCTTTTTTATTGGAACTGTTTGCCTGTAGGATTGTTTTCCAGCCTTTGACTCTGAGTCTGTGTTTGCTTTGACTATTGAGATGCATTTCTTGCAGGCAGCAGAATGTTGGGTTCAATTTTCTAATCCATCCCGCCACTGTATGTCTTTTAATTGGTGCGTTTAGCCCATTTCCATTGAGAGAGATTATTGTTATGGGATTTTGTCCCATTGTTCTGTTAAAATTTGGTGTATTTGAGGGGCCTTTCTTGCCTTAAAGTAGTCCATTTAGTTGTCCTTGTAACCATGGTTTTGAGTCTATGAAGTTCCTGAGCTGTTGTTTGTCTGTGAAACTGTGTGTTGTTCCTTCTATTATGAATGAGAGTCATGCTGGGAAACGTATTTTTGGGGAGGCATTTATTTCATTGAGTTTTTTTACTATGTCCCACCACTGTTTTTGGGCCATGAGGGTTTCATCAGAAAAATCAGCTGTGAATTTTAAGGATGCTCCTTTGTAAGAGATTTCTTTCTTCGATCTTGCTGCTTTCAGAATTTTGTCTCTGTCTAAGGTTTTGGTCATTTTGATCAGAATGTGTCTTGGGGTATTTTTATTCGGATTTCTTTTAGCTGGTACACTTCAGGCCTCCTGAATGTGGTCACAAGTTTTCTTCAGCTCTGGAAATGTTGTAGCAATGATGTCTTTAACAGTTTCTTCTTCATCAAGGTTTTCTTCCCTTACCTCTGGGACTCCAATAATTCTTATGTTACCCCTCTTGGCTTCATCCCGATCTTCTCTTGCCATCTGTTCGGGAATTGTGAGTCTCTTTTCCATTTTCTTCTCTTTTCTGGAGAGTCTCTGAACTTCATCTTCGAGCTCACTGATTCTGTTCTCAGCCGCTCTTACTCTGCTGCTAAGGCCTTCCACTGAGCTTTTCAATTGGCCTACGAGATTTTTCAGGTCTGACATTTCTGATTGCATTTTCCTCATTTCTGCCTTCAGATTCTCTTGTCTTCTATTGGCATTGCTTTCCATTTTTCTTTTAATTCCCTAAGCATCCTAAGTAGCTCCCTTCTGAATTCCTTGTCAGAGACGTTGTCTAACACTACAGTACTGTTGGTGTCATCTGGGCTAGACTCTTCAATATGAAAGTTTGGTGGGCTTTTGCGTTGCTTTACCATTGTGAGAGGTGTGGTTTAGTCCTTCACGTTCACTGTTACTATTCTGCTTGATATGCAGTATGAGTTAAGATAGGCTTATGAGTTATTGGCTACCGTGTTTCTAGTGGCTGAGCTAAAATAGAGAAGTTTCCATCTAAGAAGGTAGCTTATGGTTCCTATGGCGTACATAGTGGGAAAATATTTCGCGGCTGCATCAGCGGCCGCGGCTCCGGAAAGAGTCCCTGGCACTGGGCGAGGAGTTGGGAATGTCTCCTGTTTGGAATTGGAGCCGTTCAGCTTTGTTGCCCAGAGCTGGGCCTCTGTGCCCGTCCCACGCAGATCAGGGGTTGAAAACGGCTTTCTAGGGGCTGGTTCTAGCTGTGCATGCCCAGAGAGGGACCCAGACCATTGGGGGTGGGCTGTACCTGTTGGAAGTGGAGCTGTTCAGCTTTGCTGCCCAGAGCTGGGCCTCTGTGCCCGTCCCACGCAGATCAGGGGTTGAAAACCGGCTTTCTAGGGGCTGGTTCTAGCTGCGCATGCCCAGAGAGGGACTCAGGCCCTTGGGGGCAGGTTGTACCGGTTGGAATTGGAGCCGTTCCTCAATTTCTAATTTTTTGAGGAACATCCATACTGTTTTCCAAAAGGGCTGAACCAGTCGGCATTCCCACCAACAGTGAAGGAGGGTCCCTTTCTCGCCACATCCACGCCAGCAACGGTTGCTTTTGTTCTTTTGAATGTGGGCCAGTCTCTGAGGTGTGAGATGGTATCTCATTGTGGTTTTGATCTGCATCTCCCTGATGATTAATGATGTAGAGCATTTTCTCATGTGCTTTTTTGCCATTCTGATTTCTTCTTTGAGAAAGTTTCTGTTCATTTCATTGCCCCATTTTTGGATGGGGTTGGATGTTTTCTTCTTGTGGAGTTCAACCAGTATTTTGTATATACTTGATATGAACCCCTTGTCAGATGTGTATTCGGCGAATATCCTTTCCCATTCTGTAGACTGTCTTTGTATTTTGGTCACTGTTTCTTTGGAGGTACAGAAGCTTCTTAGTTTAAGATAGTCCCATTTATCTATCTCTGTTTTCACTTGCACAGCCAGTGGTGTGTCATCTTTGAAAATACCATTAGCCTCAATGTCATGGAGAGTTTTGCCAACTTTGTCTTCAATGTATCTTATGTTTCAGGTCTGATGTTGAGGTCTTTAATCCATTTTGATCTTATCTTTGTACATGGTGTTAGGCAGAGTTCTGAGCCCATTCTTTTGCATGTAGCCGTCCAGTGATGCCAGCACAATTTGTTAAAGAGGCTTTCCTTACTCCACTTCACTTTTTCTTGCACCTTTATCAAAGATTAGATGATCATATGATTGAGGGGAGATGTCAGTGTATTCAACTCTGTTCCATTGGTCTGCAGTTCTGCCTTTGTTCCAGTACCATGCTGTTTTGATTATTACCGCTTTGTAGTAAAGTTTGAAATTATGGAGGTTGATTCCTCCCATTTTCTTTTTCCCAAGAATTGCTTTAGCTATTCGTGGGGGTTTATTGTTCCATATAAATTTCAGAAGTGTTTGCTCCATTTCTTTGAAGAATGTCATGGGTATCCTTATAGGAATTGCATTGAATTTGTACAGTGCTTTCGGTAGTATGGCAATTTTGACAATGTTAAGTCTCCCGACCTATGAGCAGGGAATGTCTTTCCATTTCCTCATGTCCTTTTTATTTCCTGAAGTAGCGTTTTTTAGTTTTCTTTGTACAGGTTCTTTACTTCCTTAGATAAGCTGATTCCTAGGTACTTGATTTTCTGGGGCACAATTGTGAATGGGATTGATTTTTTCATATAGCTTTCCTCTCTCTCACTGTTTGCGTATAGGAAAGCCATGGACTTTTGGGTATTGATTTTATAGCCTGCAACTTTACTATACAAGTCTATTGTTTCTAGGAGTTTTTTGGTGGAGGTAATTGGGTTCTCTAAGTAAGGTATCATATCATCTGCGAATAGTGAGAGCTTAATTTTTTCCTTTCCTACCTGAATGCCCTTAATATCTTTTTCTTGCCTAAGTGCTATTGCAAGTACTTCCAGTACTATAATGAACAGCAGTGGAGAGAGTGGGCATCCTGGTCTCATTCCTGATCTTAGAGGGAAGGCTCTCAGTTTTTCCCCATTGAGGATGATGCTTGCTGTAGGCTTGTGGTAGGTGGCTTTAACTATGCTGAGGAAAGTCCCCTCTATACCCATTTTGTCTAGGGTTTTCATAATAAAGAGGTGCTGGATCTTGTCAAATGCTTTCTCTGCATCTATTGATATGATCATATGCTTTTTATCTTTTCTTTTGTTGATATGATGGACTATGTTGATTGATTTCCGAATGTTAAACCATCCTTGCATCCCTGGGATGAATCCTACTTGGTCATGGTGTATGATCTTTTTGATGAGTGGTTGGATTCTATTTGGTAGTAGT
Source organism: Sorex fumeus (assembly GCF_029834395.1). NCBI lineage: Eukaryota > Metazoa > Chordata > Mammalia > Eulipotyphla > Soricidae > Sorex > Sorex fumeus. The sequence goes on from NW_026606107.1 coordinate 15,863,720, forward strand.
TTGTTGAGGATCTTTGCATCTGTGTTCATCAAGGATATCGGCCTGTAGTTCTCTTTCTTTGTGTTATCTCTGTCTGCTTTTGGTATCAGTGTGATATTTGCTTCATAGAAACTGTTCGGAAGTGTATTTGATATTTCAATTTCCTGGAAAAGCTTAAAGAGTATTGGGAGTAAGTGTTCTTTAAAGATTTGGAAGAATTCACTAGTGAATCCATCCGGGCCAGGACTTTTGTGCTTGGGGAGAATTTTTATTACCATTTCAATTTCCTTGATGGTGATAGGTCTGTTCAGGTATTCCAGGTCTTCTTTGTTCAGCCTTGGGAGTCTGTAGCAGTCTAGGAATTTATCCATTTCCTCGAGGTTTTGATGTTCCGTGGCATAAAACTTCTCAAAGTACTCCCTGAGGATCCTTTCAATTTCTATAATTTCTGTTGTAATGACCCCATTTTCATTTCTGATTTGGTTTATTAGGGTTTTCTCTCTCCCTTTCTTTGTGAGTTTTGCTAGGTGCTTATCGATTTTGTTAATTTTCTCAAAGAACCAGCTCTTGGTTTCATTGATCTTTCGGATTGTTTTCTAGGTTTCCATCTCGTTAATCTCTGCTCTGAGTTTTATTATTTCCTTCCTCCTGTTAGGGTTGTGCTCCTTTTGTTGGTCCTTCTTCAAGTTCTTAAGGTGTGAGGTTAGTTTATTTATGTGGGCTCGCTCCTCCTTTCTTAGGAATGCTTGTAGAGCTATAAGCTTTCCTCTTAAGACCGCTTTTGCTGTGTCCCATAAGTTTTGGTAACTCGTGTCCTCATTTTCGTTCGTTTCTAGGAATCTTTTGATTTCCTCTTTAATTTCCTGTCTAAGCCACTCATTGTTTAATAGCGCACTGTTTAATTTCCATGTGTTTAATTTAGTTTTCTGTTTTTGTGTGTGATTTACTTCTAATTACAGCGCACTATTGTCTGAGAAGTTTGTTGATATAATCTCTATGTTCTTAATTTTATGGAGGCATGTTTTGTGGCTCAGCATGTGGTCTATCTTGGAGAACATTCCATGTACGCTTGAGAAGAATGTGTATTCAGCTTTTTGTGGATGAAGTGTCCTGTATATATCTACTAAGTCCCTTTCTTCCATTGTTTCCCTCAGATGAAGTTGGTCCTTGCTAAGCTTGAATCTGGTTGATCTATCAAGAGGTTACAAAGCGGTGTTGTAGTCTCCCACTAGTATTGTGTTGCTATCGATGTCTTTTTCCAAATCTATGAGTAATTGTTTTAAGTACTTTGCTGGTCTCTCATTAGGTGCATATACATTTATTATTGTAAGTTCTTCCTGTATTACAGATCCTTTGTTCAATAGGAAATGGCCTTCACTGTCTCTTATGACCTTCTTCACTCTGAAATCGATGTGGTCTGATATTAGGATAACTACCCCAGCTTTTTTATGGGAGCTGTTTGCCTGTAGGATTGTTTTCCAGCCTTTGACTCTGAGTCTGTGTTTGCTTTAACTATTGAGATGTGTTTCTTGCAGGCAGCAGAATGTTGGGTTCAGTTTTCTAATCCATCCTGCCACTCTATGTCTTTTAATTGGTGTGTTGAGCCCATTGATATTGAGAGATATTAGCCCATTGATTATTGGTATGGGAATTTGTCCCATTGTCCTGTTGAAATTTGGTGTATTTGGGACGCCTGTCTTGCCTTAAAGTAGCCCATTTAGTTGTACTTCTAACCATGGTTTTGAGTGTATGAAGTTCCTGAGCTGTTATTTGTTTGTGAAACTGTGTGTTGTTCCTTCTATTATGAATGAGAGTCTCGCTTGGAAATGTATTTTTGGAGAAGCATTTATTTCATTGAGTTTTTTCACTATGTCCCACCACTGTTTTCTGGCCCTGAGGGTGTCATCAGAAAAATCAGCTGTGAATTTTAAGGATGCTCCTTTGTAAGAGATTTCTTTCTTCAATCTTGCTGCTTTCAGAATTTTGTCTCTGTCTAAAGTTTTGGTCATTTTGATCAGGATGTGTCTTGGGGTATTTTTATTCGGATTTCTTCTAGCCGGTACCCTTCGGGCCTCCTGGATGTGGTCACAAGTTTTCTTCAGCTCTGGAAACGTTGTAGCAATGATTTCTTTGACAGTTTCTTCTTCATCAAGGTTTTCTTCCCGTCCCTCTGGGACTCCAATAATTCTTATGTTACCCCTCTTGGCTTCATCACGATCTTCTCTTGCCATCTGTTCTCGAACTGTGAGTCTCTTTTCCATTTTCTGCTCTTTTCTGACAAGACTCTGATCTTGATCTTCGAGCTCACTGATTCTGTTCTCAGCCGCTGTTACTCTGCTGCTGAGGCCTTCCACTGTGGTTTTCAATTCGGCTACCAGGTTTTTCAGGTCCGACATTTCCGATTGCATTTTCCTCATTTCTGCCTTCAAATCCTCTTGTCTTTTATTGGCATTGGTTTCCATTGTTTCTGTTAGTTCCCTAAGCATCCTGCGTAGCTCCATTCTGAATTCCTTGCCAGAGAGGTTGTCTAATGCTATAGTACTGTTGGTGTCTTCTGGGCTAGCCTCGTGAATAAGAAAGTGTGGTGGGCTTTTGCGTTGCTTTACCATTGTGACCAGTGTGGTTTGGGCCTTCACACTCGCTGCTACTGTTCTGGTTGAGTGAGGAGAGTCTGCCAGGAGCCGTTCAGATTTGTTGCTGCTAGATGCGCCTCTTCTACCTTTCTGAGTCTGACCTTCTTCTCAATCAGGCGTTATTCTTTGTTTTATAACTGACATTGAGTGAAACTTTTGGAGGAGTTGCTATTTACTACTGAGCTTGTATAGCTATTTTTAAACAGAACTTTTGTTGGAAATGGAGTAGTCGAGTGGGATTTTGTTGAATTGTAGTAGAAGAGGTGAGAAGTTTTGGTTGGTATTAGGTAACAAGTTGAAGAAAAGGATGAAAGGATGAAGGTCCAACTTGCTTGGAGTGAGTGATATACCTGTGTCCGCGTGAGCGGCCGCCTGCCTGGAAGCAGGCCCCGCCCACTTTTAGGAGGCCACGCCCCTTCTTAGAGGCCACGCCCCTAGCCAGTCTCAGGCCACTCCCTCCCAGGATCCTGGGGTCCGCGCTATCCTCAGGCGGGGCTCGCTCGGCGGGCGGCGCGTCTGGAGTCAGGGGCGGGGCTCCACTGGGGTCCTTCAACCCACCTGGATGGGGGGGCCGGTGGGCTGCTGTGCGTGCGGTTCCGGAGCTGGACGCGTGCTGGGGCCTGGGGTCCGCGCTGTCCTCCGGCGGGGCTCGCTCCTCTGTAGCTCTTTCTGAGTCTTGCATAATATCTTTACCAGTTATATTATGTGAAAATGTTCAATAACTTTTAGTAAAGTTCCTTGCAATTGTAGCCCATGCTTCTTTTGCAATGCTGACTAATAAAAAAAAAAAACCTCAGTCTGTGCCCTCAACAGTACAATGGCAAAAAATAAAATAAAAAAAATAAACTATAAATTGAGCTTTCATATGATCCAGCAATCCGACTCCTGAGAATATCATTTGTTGGATATAAAGAAACATACTATGAGATTAACACGCAAGGAAATTAAAAACAAGGGCCAAGGTATATTGGGCCTCTGTTGTAATCTGGTCTCAAGTACTGGTGGATAATGCAGCTGGGGTAGAGAATGGACAACTATTACAATGATAGTTGGAAATTATCATTCTGGATAAGAACTGTGGGCTAAAATTAGGTAAATGAACAAACATGATAATCTCTCTATACTTGTATTACAAACTCTAATACCTAAATAGAGAGAGAAGGGCTTGCAATAGAGACAGGCTGGTTGGAAGATGACCAGAGGGAAACTGTGGACATTGGTAAATTGTTGGAGGGAAATGTAAACTGGTGGAGGGATAGGTTTGGGAACATTGCATGACTAAAACCTAACCATAAACAGCTTTGCAACTGTGTATATGACAATGATTTAATAAAAAGAGAAGAAATACAGAGAAATATTTTGATAAAATAAAACACCATTCAAGAAAAATCCTCAGTGAATTGTCAGTAGAATGAAACTTTCTCAAGATAAGTCATCTACAACCAACCAACAGCAATGTTATTGTTTTCAGTGGTGAAAAATTAAAATGTTTCCTCTAAAAAACTAGGCACATCCACTTTCTCAACTTTCTTCCCACTTATGTACTATAGTACTGGAAAAACTAGCTGCTGAAATGAGGGAAGAAAAAATAAAGGACAATTATCAACTTTGGAAAGGAAGACAAATTATCACTATTTGAAGATGACTTGCTAAAACATAGAGGATTTTACTAAATTTTTAGAAACAATAAACCAGTACAGCAAAGTAGCAGGCTACAATATCAATACAAAAAATATGTTGCATTTCTATGTTCAAATAATTTACTAGAAGGGAAAATTTTAAAAAAGAAAAAACTACTCCATTCAAAATAAGAAACAGAGAGATAATACAATAAGTAAGGCAATTTTATTGTATGTGGCTGACCTGTTCTAACCCTGGAAAACAGAATGGTCCTCTGAGCCACACCAGGAGTGGTCCATGAGTACAGAGCCTAGAGTAAACCCTAAGCTTTGCTGAATGTTGTCCTAAAAGCAAAAAAAAAAAAAAAAAATAGAAGCCAGTGCTCAAGGGAACTGAAATATTGGTGGTGGGAAATGTACACTTTTGAAGGAAAGGGTGTTGAAATATTATATGACTGAAACCCATTCATAAAAAACCAATACATGTAACTGTGTATCTCACTGTGAATTAATAAATAAAAGCCAAAGTAGTCTCCAAAAATCATCAAATGTCTAAGTATCAACTTAACAAAATATGTGAAAGACCTATACTTTAAAAACTTTCACTTAGAAAAAATATTAAAGAATCACATAAAATTAAATAAATATTCCAAGTTAATAAACTGGAAGAAAAATCAATGTTTAGGTGCTCATTATACTTAAATTACTATATAGATTCAATGCGCTCACCATAAAAATTCCAATAATATTTTTTAAGGACATAGAACAGTAACTAATGAAATTAGTAATGAATACGTGAACACGTTGAATACACAAAGCAATTATGGGAAATAAAAAAGTGAGGTGTTGTACTACCTGCATTGAAAATATGCCACAAAAAATATATATTAAATCAAAAAGCATTGTACTGGAATAAAAATTGATTGTCTAACCAGCTGTGTTAGAATCAACAATTCCAAACAAACCCTCTAGTCTATGGACATTTAATTTACACAAAAGATATGGGCAATTAAGTGGGGTAAAGATAACTACTTCAACGATTCGTGGTGGAAAAACTGCATAACCATATGCAAATAAGTGAAACTAGATCCATATCTCAGACCTTACACAAAGATCAAATCAAAGTGGATCAAATACCTTAATTTGCTCGAGCGGGCCCAGTAACGTCTCCATTGGAGACTTTGTTGTTACTGTGTTTGGCATATCGAATACGTCACGGGGAGCTTGCCAGGCTCTGCCGTGCGGGCGAGATACTCTCCGTAACTTGCCGGGCACTCCGAGAGGGGTGGAGGAATCGAACTCGTGTTGGCCACGTTGGCTGCGTGCAAGGCAAACGCCCTACCGCTGTGCTATCGCTGTTGGTTGGTTGTAGATGACTTATCTTGAGAAAGTTTCATTCTACTGACAATTCACTGAGGATTTTTCTTGAATGTTGTTTTATTTTATCAAAATATTTCTCTGTATTTCTTCTCTTTTTATTAAATCATTGTCATATACACAGTTGCAAAGCTGTTTATGGTTAGGTTTTAGTCATGCAATGTTCCCAAACCTATCCCTCCACCAGTTTACATTTCCCTCCAACAATTTACCAATGTCCACAGTTTCCCTCTGGTCATCTTCCAACCAGCCTGTCTCTATTGCAAGCCCTTCTCTCTCTATTTAGGTATTAGAGTTTGTAATACAAGTATAGAGAGATTATCATGTTTGTTCGTTTACCTAATTTTAGCCCACAGTTCTTATCCAGAGTGATAATTTCCAACTATCATTATGATAGTTGTCCATTCTCTACCCCAGCTGCATTATCCACCAGTACTTGAGACCAGATTACAACAGAGGCCCAATATACCTTGGCCCTTGTTTCTAATTTCCTTGCGTGTTAATCTCATAGTATGTTTCTTTATATCCAACAAATGAGTACAATTATTCTATGCCTGTCACTCTCCTTCTGACTCATTTCACTCAGCATAGGCTCTCCATGTCCATGAATTTGTACTTTAATTTTATGACTTAACTTCCTGGTTGCTGCATGGTATTCCCTCATGTAGATGTACTATTGTTTAACAAGTCGTCTCTTCTCAGGCACTTATCGGTCACCCAGATATAGATATTGTGAATAGTTCTGCAATAAACAGAGAAGTGCAGATGACATTAATTCTGTGTGTTTTTGTATACCTGGGGGATATTCTCAGGAGTCGGATTGCTGGATCATATGAAAGCTCAATTTATAGTTTATTTTTTTATTTTATTTTTTGCCATTGTACTGTTGAGAGCACAGACTGAGGTTTTATTTTTTATTAGTGAAACACCGTGAGGTACAGTTGTAGATCTACAATTTTTTGTGCATGGGTATGATTATACAATGATCAGAAACCCATACCTCCACCAGTGCCCATTTTCCACCACATGGATAATATCCCCCCCACCCCCAACCCCCCAACCCCCCTTCCTCTGTGGCAGGGCAATACCCTGTGTTCTCTCTCACGTTTTGGGTGTTGTGGTCTGCAAAAGAGGTATTGAGTGGAAAACATGTTCAGTCCATAGTCCACTTTCAACATGCATCTCCCCTCCTGGGAGGATCCTCCAAACACCATTTATTTGGTGTTCCCTTCTCTATCTGAGCTGCCCTTTCCTCTAGAATGCCCGACTGGTCACTAAGCTATGGAGTAATCCTCCTGATGCTGACCTCAGCTATTCTTGGGTATTAATCTCATATTTTGTTACTTTATGTCCCCCAGGTGAATGCAATCTTTCTATGTATATCCCTCTCTTTCTGACTCATTTCGCTTAGCGTGATACTTTCCATGTTGTACCACTTGTATGTAAATTTCATGACTTCATCTTTTCTAACAGCTACATAGTAGTCCATTGTGTAGATGTACCAAAGTTTCTTTAACCAGTCATCTGTTCTTGGGCATTCAGGTTTCTTCCAGTTTCTGGCTATTGTAAAGAGTGCTGCAATGAACAAACAAGTACAGATGTCACTTCGAATATACATTTTTGCCTCTCTGGGATATATTCCTAGGAGTGGTATTGCTGGGTCAAATGGGAGCTCAATTTCTAATTTTTTGAGAATCGTCCATACTGTTTTCCAGAAGGGCTGAACCAGTCGACATTCCCACCAACAGTGAAGGAGTGTCCCTTTCTCGCCACATCCGCGCCAGCATCGGTTGCTTTTGTTCTTTTGAATGTGGGCCAGTCTCTGAGGTGTGAGGTGGTATCGCATTGTGGTTTTGATCTGCATCTCCCTGATGATTAATGATGTAGAGCATTTCTCATGTCCTTTTTTGCCATTCGGATTTCTTCTTTGAGAAAGTTTCTGTTCATTTCATTGCCCCATTTTTGGATGGGGTTGGATGTTTTCTTCTTGTGGAGTTTAACCAGTATTTTGTATATCCTGAATATCAACCCCTTGTCAGATGTGTATTCAGCGAATATCCTTTCCCATTCTGTAGACTGTCTTTGTATTTTGGTCACTGTTTCTTTAGAGGTGCAGAAGCTTCTTGGTTTAAGATAGTCCCATTTATCTATCTCTGTTTTCTCTTGCTCAGACAGTGGCGTGGCATCTTTGAAGATACCATTAGCTTCAATGTCATGGTGGGTTTTGCCAACTTTGTCTTCTATGTACATTATGGTTTCTGGTCTGATGTTGAGGTCTTTAATCCATTTTGATCTTACTTTTGTACATGGGGTGAGGCAGAGTTCTGAGCCCATTTTTTTGCATGTAGCCGTCCAGTGATGACAGCACAATTTGACAAAGAGGCTTTCCTTGCTCCATTTCACATTGCTTGCACCTTTATCAAAGATTCGATGGTCATATGATTGAGGGGAGATGTCAGTGTATTCAAGCCTGTTCCATTGGTCTGAAGTTCTGCCTTTTTTCCAGTACCATGCTGTTTTTATTATTACTCCTTTGCAGTACAGTTTGAAGTTCGGGAGGCTGATTCCTCCCATTTTCTTTTACCCAAGAATTGCTTTAGCTATTCGTGGGGGTTTATTGCTCCATATAAATTTCAGGAGTGTTTGCTCCATTTCTTTGAAGAATGTCATGGGTATCCTTATAGGGATTGCATTGAATTTATACAATGCTTTCGGTAGTATTGCCATTTTGACAATGTTACGTCTCCCGACCCATGAGCAGGGGATATCTTTCCATTTCCTCATGTCCTCTTTTATTTCCTGAAGTAGCGTTTTGTAGTTTTCTTTGTACAGGTCCTTTACTTCCTTAGTTAAGCTGATTCCTAAGTACTTGATTTTCTGGGGCACAAATGTGAACGGGATTGTTTTTTTCATGTTGATTTCTTCTCTCTCACTGTTTGCATATAGGAAAGCCATGGAATTTTGGGTATTGAGTTTATAGCCTGCAACTTTATTATACGAGTCTATTGTTTCTAGGAGTTTTTTGGTGGAGGTTATTGGGTTCTCTAAGTATAGTATCATATCATCTGCGAATAGTGAGAGCTTGATTTCTTCCTTTCCTTCCTGAATGCCCGTAATATATTTTCTTGCCTAATCGCTATTGCAAATACTTCCAGTACTATATTGAACAGCAGTGGAGAGAGTGGGCATCCTTGTCTCGTCCCTGATCTTAGAGGGAAGGCTCTCAGTTTTTCCCCATTGAGGATGATACTTGCTGTAGGCTTGTGGTAGATGGCTTTAATTATGTTGAGGAAGGTCCCCTCTATACCCATTTTGGCTAGGGTTTTCATCATAAAGTGGTGCTGGATCTTGTCAAATGCTTTCTCTGCATCTATTGATATAATCATATGCTTTTTATATTTTCTTTTGTTGATATGATGGATTATGTTGATTGATTTCCGAATGTTGAACCATCCTTGCATTTCTGGGATGAATACTACTTGGTAATGGTGTATGTTCTTTTTGATGAGTAGTTGGATTCTATTTGCTAATAGTTTGTTGAGGATCTTTGCATCTGTGTTCATCAGGGATATCGGTCTGTAATTCTCTTTCTTTGTGGTATCTCTGTCTGCTTTTGGTATCAGTGTGATATTTGCTTCGTAGAAACTGTTCGGAAGTGTTTTTGATATTTCAATTTCGTGGAAAAGCTTAAAGAGGATGGGGAGTAAGTCCTCTTTAAAGATTTGGAAGAATTCACTAGTGAATCCATCCGGGCCAGGACCTTTGTGCTTGGGGAGAATTTTTATTACCATTTCAATTTCCTTGATGGTGATAGGTCTGTTCAGGTATTCCAGGTCTTCTTGGTTCAGCCTTGGGAGTCTGTAGGAGTCTAGGAATTTATCCATTTCCTCGAGGTTTTGATGTTACGTGGCATACATTTTCTCAAAGTACTCCCTGAGGATCCTTTCAATTTCTGTAGTTTCTGTTGTAATGAACCCCTTTTCATTTCTGATTCGGTTTATTAGGGTTTTCTCTCTCCCTTTCTTTGTGAGTTTTGACAGAGGCTTATCGATCTTTTTAATTTTCTCGAAGAACTAGCTCTTGGTTTCATTGATCTTTCAGATAGTTTTTTGGGTTTCCATCTCGTTAATCTCTGCTCTGAGTTTTATTATTTCCTTTCTCCTGTTTGGGTTGTGCTCCTTTTTTTGGTCCTTCTCCAAGCTCTTAAGCTGGGAGGTTAGGTAACTTATGTGTCCTCGCTCCTCCTTCCTGAGGAATGCTTGTAGAGCTATAAACTTTCCTCTTAACACAGCTTTTACTGTGTCCCATAAGTTTTGGTAACTCGTGTTCTCATTTTCATTCGTTTCTAGGAATCTTTTGATTTCCTCTTTGCTTTCCTGTCTAAGCCACCCGTTGTTCAATAGAGCACTGTTTAATTTCCAGGTGTTTGATTTAGTTTTCTGTTTTTGTATGTGATTTACTTCTAATTTCAGCGCATTATTGTCTGAGAAGATTGTCGATACAATCTCTATCTTCTTATTTTTTTGGAGGCATGTTTTGTGGCTCAACATGTGGTCTATCTTGGAGAATGTTCCATGTACGCTTGAGAAGAATGTGTTTTCAGCTTTTTGTGGATGAAGTGTCCTGTATATATCTTCTAAGTCCCTTTCTTCCATTGTTTCCCTCAGATGAAGTATGTCCTTGCTAAGCTTGAGTCTGGTTGATCTATCAAGTGGTGACAAAGCAGTGTTGAAGTCTCCCACTAGTATTGTGTTGCTATTGATGTCTTTTTCCAAATCTATGAGTAGTTGTTTTAAGTACTTTACTGGTCTCTCATTAGGTGCATATACATTTATTATTGTAAGTTCTTCCTGTTGTACAGATCCTTTGATCAATAAGAAATGGCCTTCACTGTCTCTTATGACCATCCTCACTCTGAAATCGATGTGTTCTGATATTAGGATGGCTACCCCAGCTTTTTATGGGATCTGTTTGCCTGTAGGATTGTTTTCCGGCCTTTGACTCTAAGTCTGTGTTTGCTTTGTCTATTAAGATGTGTTTCTTGCAGGCAGCAGAATGTTGGGTACAATTTTCTAATCCATCCTGCCACTCTATGTCTTTTAATTGGTGCGTTTAGCCCATTGACTTTGAGAGAGATTATTGTTATGGGATTTTGTCCCATTGTTTTGTTGAAATTTGGTGTATTTGAGGGGCCTTTCTTGCCTTAAAGTAGCCCATTTAGTTGTTCTTGTAACCAAGGTTTTGTATATATGAAGTTCCTGAGCTGTTCTTTGTCTGTGAATCTGTGTGTTGTTCCTTCTATTATGAATGAGAGTCTCGCTGGGTAAAGTATTTTTGGAGAAGCATTTATTTCATTGAGTTTTTTCACTATGTCCCACCACTGTTTTCCGGCCATAAGGGTTTCATTAGAAAAATCAGCTGTGAATTTTAAGGATGCTCCTTTGTAAGAGATTTCTTTCTTCGATCTTGCTGCTTTCAGAATTTTGTCTCTGTCTAAGGTTTTGGTCATTTTGATCAGAATGTGTCTTGGGGTATTTTTATTCGGATTTCTTCTAGCCGGTACCCTTCGGGCCTTTACTGAATATGGTCACAAGTTTTCTTCAGCTCTGGAAACGTTGTAGCAATGATGTCTTTGACAGTTTCTTCTTCATCAAGGTTTTCTTCCTGTACCTCTGGGACTCCAATAATTCTTATGTTACCTCTCTTGGCTTCATCACGATCTTCTCTTGCCATCTGTTCCCGAATTGTGAGTCTCTTTTCCATTTTCTGCTCTTTTCTGGAGAGTCTCTGAACTTCATCTTCGAGCTCACTGATTCTTTTCTCAGCCGCTGTTACTCTGCTGCTGAGGCCTTCCACTGAGTTTTTCAATTCGCCTACGAGATTTTTCAGGTCTGACATTTCTGATTGCATTTTCCTCATTTCTGCCTTCAAATCCTCTTGTCTTCTATTGGCATTTCTTTCCATTGTTTCTTTTAGTTCCCTAAGCATCCTAAGTAGCTCCCTCCTGAATTCCTTGTCAGATAGATTGTCTAACACTGCAGTACTGTTGATGTCATCTGGGCTAGACTCTTCAATAAGAAAGTTTGGTGGGCTTTTGCGTTGCTTTACCATTGTGAAAAGTGTGGTTTAGTCCTTGACGTTCACTGTTACTCTTCTGCTTGATATGCAGTGTGAGTTAAGATAGGTTTATGAGTTATTGGCTACTGTGTTTCTAGTGACTTAGCTAAACTAGAGAAGTTTCCTTCTAAGAAGGTAGCTTATGGTATGTATGGCATATGCAGTGGGAAAATATTTCGCGGCCGCATTAGCGGCCATGGCTCTGGAAAGTGTCCCTGGCACTGAGCAAGGAGTTGGGAACGTCGATGGAGCTAGCTGTACATGTGCAGAGAGGGTTCCAGGCCCTTGGTGGCGGGCTGGTTGGAATAGGAGCCGTTCAGCTTGGTTGCCCAGAGCTGGGCCTCTGTGCCCATCCCGCGCAGATCAGGGGAGAAAACCGGCTTTCTAGGAGGTAGAGCTCGCTCTGCATGCGAAGAGAGGGTCTCATGCCCTTGGTGGAGGGCTATACCTGGTTGGAATAGGAGCCGTTCAGCTTGGTTGCCCAGAGCTGGGCCTCCGTGCCCGTCCCGCGCAGATCAGGGGAGAAAACCCCAATTTATAGTTTTTTGATGAATGCTCATATTGTTTCTTCCTGAACAAACTTGAAAAGGTTTGGGGGTAGGTACTCATTAAATGTTTGAAAGAATTCACTAATGGTACAATTCATCTGAACGTGGGCTTTTCTCCTGGGGGTGACTTTTGATTACAGTTTTAATTACAGGTATTTCAAATCTTCCTTGTTCAGCCTTGCGAGATTATGTGAATCCAGGAATTTAACCATTTCTTCAATGTTCTCTTGTTTCATCATATAGTTTCTCATGATAGCTAAAGTTTCTGTGGTTTCTGTTGTGTTTCCCCCCCTTTTAATTTCAGATTCTGTTTATTTTCTCTCTTTTATTGTGAGTCTTATTAGTGATTTATTGATCTTGTTTATTTTCTCATAGTACCACTTTTTGTTTCATTGATCTTTTGAATAGCTTTTTGGGAGGCATTCGAGCTCACTAATTTCTGCTCCAAACTTTATTATTTCCTTCCTTGTCCCTGGTTTGGGCCCCTTTGCTGGTTATTTTTCATGATCTTAATTGCAAAAGTTAAGCTATTTCTGTGGGTCTTTCTTCCTTCATGATGAATGCTTGCAGAGTTGCCAACTTACCTCTTAACACTGGTTTTGCTGTCTCCCACAAGTTCTGGTAACTCATGTTTTAATTCTTATTTTTTATTTCATGAATTGTTGATTTCCTCTTTATCTCACTTTTTATTCAATAATAAGCTGTTTAATTTCCAGCTGCTTGATTTGATTCTGCAATCCTGTGTCTGACTAAGTTCTATTTTCAATATTTCATGGTCTGAAAGCATATTTGATACAATTTCTATCCTCTTATTTTATGGAGGTATTTTTTTTAAATTTTTTATTAGTGAGACACCATGAGGTACAGTTGTAGACTTACGAAGTTTTGTGCTTGGGTTTCAATTATACAATGATCAAATACCCATCCCCCACCAGTGTCCATTTCCCACCACCACGGATCCCAGTATCTCTCCTACCTCCCACCGCTCCCCCATCCCACCCTGCCTCTCTGGCAGGGCATTCCCCTCTGTTCTCTCTCTCCTTTTGGGTGTTGTGGTTTGCAAAAGAGGCATTGAGTGGCAATGATGTCTGGTCTATAGTCTAAATGGAGGTATGTTTTGTGGCCTAGCATTTTATCTAACTTGGACAATGTCCCATGTGCACTGGAGAAGATTGTGTTTTAGCTTTTTGAGAACTAAAATCCCTAACTACATCCACTAACTCGTGTTGTTACATTTTTCAAAAAAATATATATTCTTGCTGAGCTTTAGTTTAGTTTGATCTATCAAGAGGTAACAAATTGTTGCTGAAATGTCCCGTTACTATTGTGGCTATCAATGTCTTTCTTCAAGTATATTCGCAGTTATTGTAAGTAGTTTCCTAGTCCTTAATTAGGTACTTACAGTTTAGAAGTATGAGTTCTTCGTGATATACACATGCCTTGACCATTAATAAATGGCCTTTACTGTCCCTTACAACCTTCTTCACTCTGACGTCTATGTTGTTTGGCACTGGTATGGTTACCCCGACCTTTCTGAGAGGTTTTGTTTTCTTTAAGTATTGTTTTCAACCTTTTCCTTTGAGTCTGTGTCTGTTCTGGCTGTTCAAATAAATTTCTTCCAGGCAGCAGAGTGTTGGGTTCAATATTCTATTCCATTCTCCCATTCTGTGTTGCATAATAAGTGAATTTAGCCCATTGACATTGAGAGAGATTATTGTTTTGGGGTTTTGTGCCATCTTTCTTTCAGCAGTAATTTGGCCTATTCCGGCTGCTTGTTTTACTTTAATTAAAGTAGCCTGTTTATTTCTTTTTTAAACAACAACTATTCTATTTCTTTATTTTTTGGCTTTTGGGGTCACACTCAGCGATGCTCAGGTGTGACTCATGGCTCTGCACTCAGGAATCACTCCCGGTGGTGCTTGGGGGACCATATGGGATGTTGGGGTTCGAACACAGGTTGGCCGTGTGCAAGGCAAACACCCTACCTGCAGTGCTATTGCTCCAGCCCCGCATTTTTATTTCTTGCAACAACTGTTTTGAGTCTATGAAGTTCCTGAGTTGTTTATCTATGGAGTTGTGTATTTTTCATCCAAATCTGAATGAGAGTCTGACTGTCCAAAGTATTCTTGGTGAGGAATTCATTTCACTAAGTATTTTCTCCATATCACCACTGTCTTCTGGTCTGATGGTTTCATCTGATAAGTCTGCTGTGAGTATTAAGGTTTCTGCTTTTTAAGTAATTTACTTCTTTTATCTTGCTGCTTGCAGTATTCTATCTGTATGATGTTTCATAACTCTGATTAGGATGTGTCTTAGATAATTTTATTTGAATTTCATTTATTTGGTACAATTTGAGCTTCCTGAATCTGGGTGCAAGTATTCTTCAGCTGTGGGAACTTCTCAGCAATGATTTCTTTGAAAGTTATTTATCATCAGGATTTTCTTCTTGCCCCTCATTTCTCCCTAATTATTCTTATGTTGCCTCTTTATTTTAATTTTTATTAGTGAGACATTATGAGGTACAGTTGCAGACTTACACGTTTTTGTGCTTGGGTTTCAATTATACAATAATGATCAAATACCCAACCCTCCACCAATGCCCATTTGCCACCACCACGGATCCCAGTATCCCTCCCACACCCCATCCCCCCTCCCACCCTGCATCTGTGGCATGGCATTGCCTTTTGTTCTTTCTCTCTTATTGGTTGTTGTGGTTTGCAAAAGAGGCAATGGGTGACAATCATGTTTGGTCTATAGTCTATTTTCAACAGGCTTCTCCTATCCTGGGAGGATCCTCCCAACACCTTTATTTGGTGCTCCCTTTTCTATCTGGGCTTTCTTTTCCCTAGCATGTGTGGTTGGCCTCCAAGCAATGGAGTAAAATTCCTGGTACTAACCTAGGCGATTCTTGGGTGTTAGTCTCCTATTTTGTAACTTTATGTTCCCCAGATGAATGCAATCTTTCTATGCATATCCCTTTATTTCTGAGTCATTTCGCTTAACACCATACTTTCCATGTAGTACCACTTGTATATAAATTTCATGACTTCGTATTTTCTAACAGCTACATAGTACTCCATTGTGTAAATGTACCAAACGTTCTTTAACCAGTCATCTGTTCTCGGGCACTCAGGTTTTTTTCCAGATTCTGGCTATTGTAAAGAGTGTTGCAATAAACAGACAATTGCAGATGTCACTTTGACTATAATTTTTTGCATCTCTGGGATATATTCCTAGGAGTGGTATTGGTGGATCAAATGGAAGCTCAATTTCTAATTTTTTGAGCATCGTCCATACTGTTTTCCAAAAGGGCTGAACCAGTCGGCATTCCCACCAACAGTGAAGGTGGGTCCCTTTCTCGCCACATCCGTGCCAGCACAGGTTGATTTTGTTCATGTGGATATGGGCCAGTCTCTGTGGTGTGAAATGACATCTCATTGTGGTTTAGATCGGCATCTCCCTGATGATTAATGATGTGGAGCATTTTCTCATGTGCCTTTTAGCCATTCGGATTTCTTCTTTGTGAAAACTTCTGTATATTTCATTTCCCCATTTTTTGAAGGGGTTGAATGTTTTCTGTTTGTGAAGTTCAACCAGTACTCTGTACATCCTTGATATCAACCCCTTATTGGATATGTATTTGGAAAATATCCTTTCCCATTCTGTAGACTGTCTTTGTATTTTAGTCAATATTTCTTTTGAGGCGCAGAAGCTTCGTAGTTTAAGATAGTCCCATTTGTCTATCTCTGTTTTCACTTGCTTGGCCAGCAGTGTGACATCTTTAAAGACACCATTAGCTTCCATGTCAAGGAGGGTTTTCCCAACTTTTTCCTCAATGTACCTTATGGATTCCGGTCTGAAGTTGAGGTCCTTAATCCACATTGATCTTACTTTTGTACATGGAGTTAGGCAGAGATATGAGCCCACTTTTTTGCATGTAGCCATCCATTTTTGGCAGCAAAATTAGTTAAAGAGGCTTTTCCTGCTTCACTTCACTTTTCTTGCCCCCTTATCGAAGATTAGATACTTGTATGCTTGGGGGGAGATGTCAGTATATTCAACCCTGTTCCATTGGTCTACAGCTCTGCCTTTGTTCCAGTACCATGCTGTTTTAATTATTACTGCCTGGTAGTAGAGTTTGAAGTTAGGGAGGTTGATTCCTCCCATTTTCTTTTTCCCAAGAATTGTTTTAGTTATTCGTGGGGGCTTATTTTTCCATATAAATTTCAGAAGTGTTTGCTTCATTTCTTTGAAGAATGTCATGGGTATGCTAATAGGGATCAAGTTGAATTTATACAGTGCTTTGGGAAGTATTGCCATTTTGACAATGTTAATCCTCTCGATCCATGAACAGGGGATATTTTTCCATTTCCTCGTATTCTCTTTTATATCATGAAGTAGCGTTTTTTAGTTTTCTTTGTACAGGTCCTTTACTTCCCTTAGTTAAGGTGATTCCTATGTACTTGATTTTCTGGGACACAATACAAAACCGGATTGATTTCTTCATGTCACTTTCTTCTCTTTCACTATTTGCATATAGAAAAGCCATGGACTTTTGGGTATTGATTTTATAGCCTGCAACTTTACTATACAAGCCTATTGTTTCTAGGAGTTTCTTAGTAGAGGTTTTAGGTTCTCTTAGTATAGTATCATATCATCTGTAGATAGTGAGAGCTTGATTTCTTCCTCCCCTACGTGGATGCCCTTAATAACTTTTTCTTGTCAAATCTCTATTGCAAGTACCTCCAGTACTATATTGAACAGCAGTGGAGAGAGTGGACATCCTTGTCTCGTCCCTGATCTTAGGGGGAAGGCTCTCAGTTTTTCCCCATTGAGGCTTATGCTTGCTGTAGGCTTTTGGTAGATGCCTTTAACTATATTAAGGAAAGTCCCGTCTATCCCCATTTTGGGTAGGGTTTTCGTCATGAACGGGTGCTGGATCTTGTCAAATGCATTCTTTGCATCTATTGATATGATCCTGTGATTTTTATCTTTTCTTTTGTTGATATGATGGGTTATGTTGATTGATTTACGAGTGTTAAACCAGCCTTGATTTCCTGAGATGAATCCTACTTGGTCATGGTGTATGATCTTTTTGATGAGTAGTTGAATTCTATTTGCTAGTATTTTGTTCAGAATCTTCACATCCGTGTTCATCATGGATATCTTCCTGTGGTTTTCTTTACTTGTGGTGTCTTTGTTTCCTTTTGGTATTAGAGAGATATGGGCTTCATAGAAACTGTTTGGGTGAGTTTCTGTTTTTCCAATTTCCAGGAAAAGCTTGAGAAGGACTGGAAGTAGGTCCTCTTTAAATGCTTGGAAATATTCGCTAGTGAATCCGTCTGGACCTGGGCTTTTGTTTTTGGGAAGACTTTTGATTACAGTTTCAATTTCCTTCATGTTAATAGGTCTATTCAGATATTCTATATCTTCTTGATTCGGCTTTGGGAGATTATCAGAGTCCAGGAATTTATCCATTTCTTCTAGGTTCTCTTGTTTCGTGGCATACAGTCTTTCAAAGTAGTCTCTGTTAATCTTTTGGATTTCTTTGTTTTCTGTTGTGGTATCCCCCTTCTCATTTCTTATTCAGTTTATTAGAATTCTCTTTCTGTTTCTTTGTGAGTGTTGCTAGTGGTTTATCTATCTTGTTTATTTTCTCGAAGTACCAGCTCTTGCTTTCATTGATCTTTCTGATTGTTTCTTTGGATTCCATTTCATTAATTTCTGCTCTAAGTTTTATGATCTCTTTCCTTCTGCCTGATTTAGGCTCTTTCTGTTGATCCTTTCCTAAGGTCTTGAGCTGTGAGGTCAAGTTGTTTATGTGCATCCTTTCTACATTCCTAAGGTATGGTTTTCGATGCATCCCATAGGTCTGGTAGCTTGTTTTTTCATTCTCATTTGTTTCGAGATATCTTTTCATTTCGTCCTTGAATTCCTTCCTGACCCACTCGTTGTTCAGCATTGAGTTGTTTAACTTTCAGGTGTTTGATTTGGTTCTCTGTGTCCGTGTGTGTTTCACTTCTATCCTCAGTGCATCATGCTCTGAAAAGATGGTTGATATTATTTCTATCTTCCTGATTCTGTTGAGGTACGTTTTGTGTCCTAGCACATGGTCTATTTTGGAAAATGTTCCGTGTGCAATGGAGAAGAATTTGTATTCTTTGATTTTGGGATGTAAATACCTGTATAGGTCTATAAGCCCTTTCTCTTATATATCTTCTTTCAAAGCCAATGATTCCTTCCTTGGTTTTGTTCTTGTTGATCAATCCAGAGGTAATAAGGCGATGTTTAAGTCTCCAAGTACTATTGTGAAGCTAGCAATGTCCTTCTTTAAATCTGTTAGCAGTTGTTTTAAATATTTAGCTGTTCTCTCATTCGGTGCATATACATTTAAGAGTGTGATTTCTTCCTGTTGTACGGATCCCTTGATGAAGAGAAAATAGCCTTCACTGTCCCTTCTAATCTTTTTTAACGTGAAATTAATGTTATCGGTTACTAGTTTTGCCTCCCCAGCTTTTCTGAAGGAGCTGTTTGCTTGCAGGATTTTTTCCTATCCTTTAACTTCTTTAACTTTGAGTCTGTGTTTGCTCTGACTGTTGAGATGAGTTTCTTGTAGGCAGCAGAATGTTGGGTTTTGTCTCTGTATCCATTTAGCAAGTCTGTGTCTCTCAAATGGTGAATTTAGACTGTTGACATTGAGAGATTATTGTTATGGGGTTTTGTGTCATCTTTCTGTAAGGGTTTGCTGCGGTTGTAGGGTTTGTCTTGTCTTATAGTAGCCCCTTTTGACCTTGTTTTAGGTTTGGTTTTGAGTCTATGATGTTCCTTAACTGCTGTTTATCTAGAAAATAAAGTACTGTTCCTTCAATTTTGAGTGAGAGTTTCGCCGGATAGAGTACTCTTGGTGAAGAATTCATTTCAGTGAGTTTTTTGACTATATCTCGCCACTGTCTTCGGGCTTTTAGGGTTTCCTCTGATAGGTCTGCTGTGAATCTAAGGGGTGCTCCTTTGTATGTGATTTCCTTCTTTGCCCTTGCTGCTTGCAGTATTGTGTCTCTAGCGGCAGCATCGATCATTCTAACTATGATATGTCTTGGATTGTTTTTGATTGGGTCTCTTTTAACTGGCACCCTTCGGGCTTCTTGAATCTGAATGGCTGCATTGTGGAGCCCTGGGAAGTTTTATGCGATGATTTATTTTACCATGGCTTTTTCATTGGGATTGTTTCCCTGAGCTTCTAGTAGTCCAATGATTCTAATGTTGTTTCTCTTGGAATCATCTCCAAGGACTCTGATTATCTGTAGAGTTATTTTGAGGTCCTTTGCCACTGTGTGTTGTGCCTGTTGGGTTGGTGCAGCTGATCTTCCAGCTCACTGATTCTTTCTTCAGCTGTGGTCATTCTATTTTTGAGGGTACAGACTGAGTTTTTCATTTCATCTATGGAATCTTTGATCTGTGCCATTTCTGTGCTAAGCTTTCCAATTTCTGCTTTAATTTCTTCCTGTATTTTGTCAATTGTGCGAGCGATTGTTTCTTTCATGTCCTCTTTCAATTTACTTGATATCTGTCTGACTGTTTCATTGAGTTGGTTTAACATCTTGATGACTTCATATCTGAATTCTTTATCGAAGAGGTCCCTTAGGTGCCTAGCACCTACTGAGTTTTCTGGACTTGATTCCTCATCCACTTCCTGCGGCTGGTATTTGCGTTGTTTCTTCATATTGGTGTGTATGTGTAGAGATTAGATTTCTTGGTATGAGTAAACTACTTGTGGCAGCGTAATCGCCCTTCTGCCAAAAATTAGGCCACGCCCACTACTAAAAAGCCACGCCCACTTTTAAATTGGCCTCACCCCCACGGGTACCTGGTGTGTGTCGGGGGAGTAAAGACTGGGTGTTGAGAAGAGACCAGCTCAGCTTGAGCGACGGAAAGTGAGAGGCAGAGAGGCTCAGAGCTCCTTTTTCTCCCAGAGTCCGGGGGATGCCTAATGGCTTGCAGGGTGAAATCCAAGTCACGGGTTTGAGAAGTGGTGGATAAAGTGACCTGGGTGTGGAGAAGAGACCACCTCAGCTTGGGCGACTGGAAGGGAGAGGCAATTTTGCCTCTTTTAATTCATCCTGTTTTTGTCTTGTTACTTGTTGATTTATTTTGAGGCTTTTCCAATTTCTTATGTTAGTTATAGCTTTCTTGCACCTCATCTTGGAGCTCACTCATTCTGTCCCTAGTAGGTCTTTTTCTACTGATGAGGCCTTCCACTGAGTTGTTTAATCTCAATACATCAGGGTCCTCCGTGAGCTGTATTACGAATTCACTACCAAGATCTCACCATTCTACAAGAAAGTGATCATCCATGTCAAGAGAGAGTTTCGGCAGGATGATACCATTTCACTGAAACTCTTCAGTGCCACCCTTGAGAAACTCATGTGACGCTTGGAACGGGAAAGAATGGGAGTGGAGTTAGACGGTCGGCAACTACACCACCTCTGCTTCACTGATGACATCGTTCTAATAACATGAGACATTAGCCAAGCGGCACAAATGCTGGCTGACTTTGACTGTGAGTGTGGAAAGGTCGGACTGCAGCTGAATCTCACGAAGACAATGTTTATGAGAAACAGTCTCATTCCTGACCTTCTATTTGCTCTCAATGGAACAAACATCTCCGAATGCATCAGATATGTGTACCTATGTCGAGAACTCAACTTGACGAATGACCTGGTACCTGACTAGTGCAGAAGGAAGAGAGTGGCTTGGAACGTCTTCAAGAGTGTCAAAGAAATAGGTAAGAGGATGAACAACCTCCAGCTCCAGGCACATCTCTTTGATTGCACTGTTCTTCCTGCATAAACATACGCCTCAGAGACCTGGGCTCTACAAAAACAGGATGAGAACGCTACAGGTCACTCAAAGAGGAATCGAAAGAGCTATGCTTAGAGTATCACACTTCACTAGAGTGAGAGAAAGATTCCAAAGTTCCGACCTCCTTCAACGATTAGGAATTGGGGACACTGTCTGGTTTGCCAAGGCATCTAAAATCAGATGGGCTGGACACTTAATGCGATTTGGAAACGACCGCTGGACCACAGCCATTACTGACTTGATTCCACGGGAAGTCAAAAGATCGCGTGGCTGCCCACCTACACGATGATGGTCAGACTTTTGTCAAGATCCTGAATGATCAATTTGAGACTCTTCATATTCCTGGAGTGAGCATACTCCATTGGGCTATACTAGCACGTGACAGGGATGAATGGAGACATTACTGGCACCCTCTGGATGAGTAACGGGATATCAAGTGATCAAGCAATCAAGTGACCTACCAGGTTTTTCAGACTTGTTATTTCTGCTTGTATTTTTCTTTGTTTTTCATTCTTTCTGCTCCTATATCTTCTGCAGATATTGGCAGTTTTTTTTCATTTTTTTAGTTCCTTATGCATCCTCAACAGTTCCATTTTCAACTCCTTATCACAGAGGTTATGTAGCTCATTGCTAGTACTGGTTTCCATTTATTTACTATACTGCTTGGGTCATCTGGGCTAGTGTCTTCAGTCACTAAGCCTGGTTGGTTTCTGTGTTGCTTTACCATTGTGATCTTTGCAGGTTGGAGTTGTTTCTCAGGTGTTGTATGTTTAAGAACCTACAGTTAGTGTGTCTTTGAATGTTTATGGTGTGTTATGTAGAGGAGAAGAAATGTGAGGCCACGGAGGAAAGTGGAGTGGTCGAGTCTTAGCATTCTGAGTTTTCTCTTCTCCTTGGGAGGGACAAAAGACTTCCTTAGCTCTCTCCAGAGCCGGATGCCATACATGTGTCCTTTCTTTAGCTCTTGAGGACTTTGGCTGATCTGAGCAGAGCCAAGCCTATATGGCTAACTGCACTTTCCTCTTCGTAGGCAGGGTTTACTTCTTACCTGGGGAGGGACAAAGACATTCTTGGCCCTCTCCAGAGCCCTGAGTGACTCAATGTTGCCTTTCTCTAGCTTTGGGGTCCTTGATTCCCTGTATGTTATATAACTAGATAATTTTTACCTTTTTTTTGGTATTGTATTAATTAACTTGTATAATCTGCATGATCCATGCATCTGTGGTTTAAATTCCACTGATCATTGTGTATTATACTTTTGATGTTGGTTTATTTAATTTGTTATGGTTTTATTCAGGTTTTTGATCAATGTTCATCAGAGAAATTGGCCTACAATTTTTGTTTTTTAATAATATCTCCACCTGTTTTCAATATTACTGGAATCTTAGTTTTATACAGACATTAAGAAGTATTCCTGTTTCTTTAAATTTTTGAAAGAACTTGAGGAATATTGGTAGCAACTGAATATTTGATTGATCTCACCAGTTTATCCTTCTAGACAAGAGGTTTTTGCTCCTTGAAACATTTTTAATTGCTGTTTCAATTATATTCATTGTAATTGCTCTATTAAGGTTTTCTCTTTACTATGTATGGAGTTTTGGATGTTAAATGATCCCAGTAATCCTTTCTTCTAGGTTCTCCAGCTTGATATTATTGGGTTATTTGTAACAACTTCTAATACTTTGTATTTCTCTGTATTCTCTGTATTCTTTGTATTTCTTTGTATTTCTGAAGTGTCAATTTGAGTTTCATCCCTTTCATTTCTGATACAAGTTTCATTTGTGGTCCATGTATGTATAATTATATATTTATATGTATGTACACATATTATGTCTATCGAAGGGTTTATCTATGCTATTTATTTTTCATACCAAACTAGTTCCTGGTTTTAATATACTTTATTGCTTTATGTATTTCTATTTTTTGATTTATGCTCTAGTTTATAATATTACCTTCATTCTCCTAATTTTTTATTCACTTATAGTTTCTTTTCTATGTTCTTAAAGTGTGTTCTAGGCTGTTAATTTTAACTTTTTATACTTTTTTAACTTTCTTAAAAACATTTTCCCCATTTTTATACTCTGAATTGAGGCCTGTATTATTATGAATTTGCCCCCTAAGTACTACTTTTTATCTGTACCACACATTCCAATAATTTGTTTCTCCATTCACATTAGTTTTACTTTTTAAGTAAAGTTTATTTTTAAAATGAAGGATTTAAGAAATCCTTTCATCCTTTGATACTCTCTTTGACTCAATAGCTATTTAGCAGCATCTTTCTGTATACAAGGATTAGAGATCTCCACTCATTACCTTTTTATGATTAATTTCAAACTTCATAGTGTTTTGGTCTGGGAAAATACTTGATAGGATTTCAATTTTGTGACTGTGTGTATTGAAACATATGTTCATATATTGCTGATAAAATTGTACTAAATGTTCATAATTAGGGGAGAGGTGGGAAGGTCATTTTAATAGTGTTAGTTTTTCTAGTCCCTGTACTTGGATATTTTTCTATTATATTTTTAAACTTTATTTAAACACTGTGGTTTACAAAGTCGTTCATATACAGTTGTTATGGGCATTCAATGTTCCAACACCAATCCCACCATCAGTGTGACCTTCCTTCCAATATTGTTCACAGATTCCCACTAGTCACCCTAGAAATCTCCTTATTGGGCACAAAATACTTTATTCTATACTGCTTCCTAACAAAAAAATGCCTAATGGAATTATAGAAAAATCAGCAAAAAAAATTTAGAAAAATAGTTCTATCTCACTATGTCTAATCGCACTAATTGTCTGAGGTTTTACTGAACTATTGCCATTTGAGTCTTCTGTTTTATTGTTTTTTTGTTTGTTTATAGAGCTTAATTGGCTTCTATGTTAGATTCCCATTTAATTTCATATGCCTCTATGGGGTTGTAAATATTGTGGAATTTGGAGGTGTCAGGTGGCCCTGTATGCAATTGCACACATCAGGATCTCCAGGATCTTTAGAACTGAATGAATAAGTTCCAGCGAATTGACATAGCTTGGATCTCTTCTGAGATTAGCTGTGAAGCTATAAGTCGGGGCCATTGTTTACATGGAGGCATATGTGGGATGTGGTTGCCAAGACTTCCAGAAGTATGGGTCTGTGAGGATGCTGCCCATTCACACCAAGAATACCTCAGAGTTTTCATCTAGTAAACATGAAGTTTTTCAGCTAGTGGACCAGAGTTTTCAACAGTGGACTTGAAAATATCATTGGTGTTTGTCTCTACATAAATTAGTCATAAAGCAGTAACGCTAGAAATTTGCATGGATTCCTGGTGACAGTTGTGGGGTATAGGTATGGCAACTGGTGATTCAGCAGGTTTGGTACTCAACCAGTCCCTTTTACAAAGGTTTCCAGAACTTTCAGCCCAAAGACGGTTGTGCCCACAATTTTTAACAGTTTGGTTTGTATCGCTTCTAAGGATACTAATGAAGCTGTGAAGTAGTACCATTATTTATGTGGCGGCAACTGTTCCTGTTCAGATTCTTATGAAAATGAAATTGTTATATAGTTTTCAATATATAAATTTCACATTCTTTCTTAAGTTATGTCCTAAGTGTTAGATATTTTAGGACATTACTTAAAATGGGATTTTTCTTTTTAAATTTCTTATTATAATTTTTGCATATAAAATACTACTTACTTTTGTGGATTGCTTTTGTAGCCTGCTATTTTACTATAATAATTTATTATCTCAAAATATCTTTTATTTGAATATTTAGGGTCTTCTCTGTATAAAAGTATATCAAATATAGATAATGATAGTTTAAATTATTTTTCAGTCTCAATCCCTTTGATATATTTTATACCATAGTAGTTGGTCCCAAATGATATTGAACATTAGTGGAGAAAGTGAAAAGAATTGCCTTCACTTGGTATATTGGCAAGGACTTAATATTTTCTGTGCGGAATATGATATTGTTTGTGGATTTGTTCCAAGTGGATATTACTGTGTTAAGAAAATTCATTCTATTCATACCTTACTGAGGGTTATACACCAAGAATTTTGTCAAAAATTTAACTGTATTATTATTATATTAAGATGTCCTTTCAGGGGCTGGAGCCATAGAACAGTGGGTAGGGAGTTCGCCTTGCACGTGGCCGACCCGGGTTCTATTCCCAGCATCCCATATAGTCCTCTGAGCATCGCCAGGGGTAATTCCTGAATGTAGAGCCAGGAATGACCCCTGTGCATCGCCAGTTGTGACCCAAAAAGAAAAAAAATCCTAGTTCTCAATAAAACCTGTCAAAAATATTTTTAAAAAAGATGTCCTTTCAATCCCTTGAATCAATCCCACTTGATATTGGTATATGATCCTTCTGATACACTACAAGATTTTGTCTGATAAGTTTCTGATCAATATTCATTGGGACATCAGTTCATAGTTTTATTTTTACTAATGTCTATCTGTTTATAGTTTTTTTAGTAATCTTCCCTTTATAGAATTTTTTAAAAGTCAAATTTCTTCTCCACTTTCAAAGGGTTTGAGTAGAATAATTAACAAGTTTTCTTTGAAGATTTGGTGTAACTTACTACAGAAGCCATCCCATCCAGAGATAGAATGTTGTGTTTGAGGTTTTTTTTTTTTAAAAAAAAATATTGTTTAAATGTTCTTAATTGAAAGTTATCTATTTGAGTTTTGAATTATTCCCCTATTCATTCTTGGAATTTTGTGTGATAGTAAGTCATTCAACTCTTCTAAGTTATTCAGCCTAGTGGCACAGAGGTTTTTGTTGTTGTTGTTTTGTTTTCTTTTTTTTTTGTGTGTGTGTGTGTAGAGCATTTTCCTTGCATGTGGCCGACATGGCTTCGATTTCTCTGCCACTCTCGGAGAGCCCAGCAAGCTACCAAGACTATCCCGCCCGCGAGGCATAGCCTGGCAAGCTACCGGTGATGTATTCAATATGCCAAAAACAGTAACAAGTCTCACAATGGAGACATTACTGGTGCCTGCTCGAGCAAATCAACGAACAATGGGAGGACAGTGCTACAGTGCTACAATAATTCCTTACCTTCTTATTTATAGGATATCTGTTTCAATTTCTCCCATTTCATTTCTGATATAATTTCTTTGATTTTTTTCATTTTTTCTCATTAGTTTAGCTAAGAGTGTTAATAGTGTTTATTCTTTAAAGTTGATATGTCCATTGCATTTGCCCCTTGAATCTTTTCTTTATGTATATCATCAGTTTATAACATATTCTTTGTTATTTACCTTCTTTTATTCAGGTTGTGATTCCTTTGTTTTTCTTTTGCAATTTTCTCAAGATCAGATTATATTCTTATTTCATCTTTTTCCTACTTTCATATGTAAGTTTGTTTTGCTCTGAAATTCCCAGTTAATACCATTTTTCTGTTCCCTGTACATTCTGATAGTTTGTATTTATTCCACTCCCTGAGAATTTTCAATTCCTCTTTCACACAATTTTTTAAATTTTGGTTTTGGTTTTATATCCAGCAGTGTTCCGGGCATATTCCTGACTCTATTCTCTGGGATTACCTCTGGTAGCTCAGGGACCGTACATGGTTCTGGGGATTGAACCCAGATCAGCTATGTGCAAGGCACAAAGCTATGTGCCTTGGCTCTGTACTGTCATTCCGGCCACAGAAATAATACTTTTAAAACATTATTTTGTTAAAAATATCATTTTGTTAAATTTCCATATGGCTTATAACTGTCCCAAAGTTTCTCTCTATGATTTCTTCTACTTTTATGCTATTTTTGTCTGAGAAGTTATCTGATATTATTCCTATGTGTGCCCAATGTGATTTCTATCCTGAAAACAATGTTTTATTTTCACTGTGGAGTTTGTGTATTAGGAATATTTTGTTAAGTATTCTGTTCATATATATTAATTCTGTTCTTTCAATTCCTCACTTAGGATTCATTCGTTTATTTAATTTTTGCTTTTCTGAAACACATTCAGAATTACTTAAGGGATATATCTGGCTCTGAGCTCAGGGATCATTCTTGGAAGGACCCAACTGGAGTGCTGGGGAATCGAACTCTGGTCTAGTCCGCTTCTCACAAGACCAGCACACTACCGACTGTACTGTCTATCCAGTCCTCATTTTGAACTCTTGTATTCTTAATAACACAATGATGGGCATATTTCATAACTTTAATGAGCCATTTTATTATTATAACGCATTTGATTATAGCGGGTAGGGCGTTCGCCTTAAAAGCGGCCAACATGGCCGACCCGAGTTCGATTCCTCCACCCCTCTCGGAGAGCCCGGCAAGCTACTGAGAGTATTCGATATGCCAAACACAGTAACAACAAAGTCTCCAATGGAGACATTACTGGGCCCGCTCGAGCAAATTGACGATCAACGGGAGGGCCTTTTTTTTTCCTTCATTTGGTGCACATATTTTGATAATAATTGTTACTATCATCATTGATCCGTTGACCAATATGTAATGCCCATTATTATCTATATTTTATTTTGCTTGGGTGATATTTGGTCTTTTTTAGATATGGTCTTTTATAGATATGTGCTGGTGTGATAGCACAGCGGTAAGGCTTTTGCGTTACGAGCGGCCAACATGGCCGACCCGAGTTCGATTCCTCCACCCCTCTGGGAGAACCCGGCAAGCTACTGAGAGTATCTCACCCACACGGCAGAGCCTGGCAAGCTACCCGTGACGTATTTGATATGCCAAACACAGTAACAACAAGTCTCATGATGGAGACGTTACTGGGCCCGCTCGAGCAAATTGATGAACAATGGGAGGACCGTGATCCGTAATCCATAGATATGGTTATGCTTATTCTTATTATTGAACATGAATCTGTAAGATTGCACTCCATAATTTTACTTTGAACATGCGTTTATTATGTATGCTCTCTTCTGTATGCAGCATGTTAGGTTTTATTTCCTGATAAATCTAACCACTGTGCATTTTGATAGGATATTTTTCCATTGCTATATGGAGACATTATTTATATCGAGTAATGCTTGATATTTTTCTTTTATAACTTTCTTATTTTGGTCATTTTGCACTTGTATTTTTAGGAGTAATTCTATTCTTATTTTTAGGAGTACTTTCTATATTTATTATAGAATTGAGTTGAATGCAACAAATGCCTTCATCTGTTATTTGTCTGAAAAAAATTATTCCTCTCTCAAATGTGAATTGTAGTTTTGGGAATAGAATATCTTGACCGAGAATTATATTAATTCAGTATATTGAATATATTATTTCATTTACTTCTTGTTTACTTCTTTTCATTTACTTCTTGTTTGTAGACTTTCATTTGAGGAATTCAATGTATTTTGTTTCCCTTGGAATTTATGTTTTGCTTCTCTCCTGTCACTTTGAGTAATCTTTTATTTTGGCAACTTTAATTGCAATTTCTCTTGATATTGTTCTGTTGAGGATTTTTTGTTTGTTTAGCACTATTTCAGCGTTCCCTCTTTAGATCAGGAAGTTATCAATCATTATCACTACCACCAGTCTTCTATTTTTTCTCTTTCCACTACATCTGGGATTTATGTAACTGGAATGTTGTTCCTCTTGTTATTATGCATGACAAATATTATATTTTATCTTTTAAAATATGTTCAGGCTGGTGAATTAATACAGCCGGTAAAGTGCTTGTCTCAGATGCAGTCAATCCGAGTTTGATCTCCGGAACCAAAAATGGTGCACTAAACACAACTAGGAATGATCCAGGAGTACAGAAGGAGAATCCCTAAGGACCTCTGAGAATGGTCACAACGCAAAAATAAATTTAAAATTTATTTTCTACTGACATTTATTATTTATGTTGTGAGATTTGTCTCTGAGATCAATGATTCAATTATTGGTTTCCTCCATTCTACTGCCAAAATTCTACTGCCGTATTGTCATGATAATTGCTGTTTGAATTAATTATTTTATTTTTCTATTAATATTCATTAAGATTTGTGTTTTAATTATTTTTTTCTGCTCAAGAAAATAGATTCCTTGATGTCTTCCTTAAGCAATGTCAACATTTGTGATGCTCTTGAGGATTTTTCTGGACTTCTGTCCCAATCTGTTGAAGTTGCCATACTACTTCATTATTTTTTTCATTTTTTCTTTTTTGTGATGTGGGTAGATTTTTGTGTTATCATTGATCTTAATGGTGATCTAGTGCTCTCATTAACAATACTGAACTATATGACTCTATTGACTTCTGCACCAAATTCCCCAGCTGGACCAATGTATTTGGAACTATGTTTTAAAATTTAACTATGCATTGTTCAGGTGCCAGCTGATGGAACCTTGCCAAATCTTACTAGGCCCACCTGGGGAAGACAGGGAGAGCAAAGAAGGGTATAGTTTCTGGGGTATATGGGTAGCAAGGGAGCTAAGTCAACTTTAAAAGGGCGTATTCCAGCAGAAAGTTTGTCAGATGGAAAATGAAGTAGGATTTAATTACTTACACAGGAAGGATATGAGATTACTGGATAATAAAGACTAATATGTACTATATTTTATTTTTTAAAATATTTTTTGGCTGGACACTTCATGTGATTTTTTAAAAGTTTTTTAATAGTGAGACATCATGAGGTACAGTTGCAGACTTACACATTTTTGTGCTTGGGTTTCAATTAAACAATGATCAACTACCCATCCCTCCACCAGTGCCTATTTCCCATCACCACGGATTCTAGTATCCCTCCAACCCCCCATCCCACCCTGCCTCTGTGGCAGGGCATTCCCTTTTGTTCTCTCTTTCCTTTTGTGTGTTGTGATTTGCAAAATAGGCATTGAGTGGCAGTCATGTTTGGTCTATAGTCTACTTTCAGCATGCTTCTCCCATCCTGGGAGGATCCTCCCAACACCCTTTATTTGGTGCTCCCTTCTCTATCTGAGCTCACTTCGACTATACTTTTTTGCCTCTCTGGGATATATTCCCAGGAATGGTATTGCTGGCTCAAATGGGAGCTCAATTTCTAATTTTTTGAGAGTCGTCCATACTGTTTTCCAAAAGGGCTGAACTAGTCGGCATTCCCACCAGCAGAGAAGGAGGGTCCTTTTCTCGCCACATCCACGCCAGCACCAGTTGCTTTTGTTCTTGTGGATATTGGCCAGTCTCTGTGGTGTGAAATAATATCTCATTGTGGTTTTGATCTGCATCTCCCTGATGAATAATGATGTGGAGAATTTTGTCATGTGCCTTTTAGCCATTCTGATTTCAGTAGGCTGAGTTCTGTTTGAGGTTCAGTCTTGAGGAAATGGTGTCTGGCTAGAGGAATGCCACCGACTTTGGAGTGTGGGAGCATTATTTTTCTTACAGTTCATGTTTATACTGTACTGAATAAAGTATATGGTGCTTGCTCAATTTTAGTTACATCCTTTTAGTTTTTAATCCTCCTGGTAAGTGAAATATCACAATAAAATTGGTAATTGGGAATGTTGGAAACTTGTAACTTCTCTAGGTATTAAATCATCAACTTATTTATTAATAACATTTAATGTCTGTCATTCCCATATGTTCTTTATATGTGTAATAAAAATTTTCAAGAAGTTTTTGCTTCTTCACACAAAAAATTCATATTTCAGTAAGATATGAAATATGACGAATGAAGAGAGCATTTTTGAAGTAAAGAATGAGCTTTATTTTGAGGAATGGGGTGGAGAAAAAGAATGCAACACTCCAGAGAGAACAAGCACTTTTCCATAGTGGAGAGGGAGCCTCAGTACCTATCCTGGTGCTAGGTATGAAAGTGTGAGGGTACACATCTCAAGAGGAGAAAATGAAGGGGACACATGTCTGTGCACCACATGTGCTCAGCATCAACACATGGGCACAGGCATCACATGGTCTAGGGCAGCATATGTGCACTTTTCCTTCATTCAAGTTGGTTCTTATAGGGTTTCTCCCAAGGTGTACCACAGAATGCTTTCTACCTAGTAAGAATCAGATGCAAGGGTGGTTGCCAAAGGGCGAGAGCTGGGAGTAGTTGATGATCATCTTTAGTATTCCTTTGCTGACTTTTGCCCCTTCTCGAGCTTCTCTCAGAAGGATTCTAGTCTCCTACAGGTTTATGCTGGTACCAGTTAAAGATCTTATCAGGGCTTAGTTTCTGTGTCCACAAGGTGGGTCCTGACAGCCTCAGGGCAGTTTGGTTTTATTACTTCTCAAGAAATAATTGCTCCCTCACTGCTGGTGGGAATGCAGACTAGTTCAGCCCTTTTGAAAAACAGTATGGACGATTCTCAAAAAATTAGAAACGGAGTTCCCGTTTGACCCAGCTATACCACTTTTGGGAATATATCCTAGAGAGGCAAAAGAGTATAGAAATGACATCTGCACTTGTATGTTCATTGTTGCACTGTCTACAATAGCCAAAATCTGGAAAAAACCCGAGTGCCCAAGAGCAGATGTCTGGTTAAAGAAAATTTGATACATCTACACAATGAAATATTAGGCAGCTGTTAGAAAAGATGAAGTCATGAAGTTTGCGTATAAATGGATCAGCATGGAAAGTATCATGTTAAGTGAAATGAGAAGGAGAGGGAGAGACACAGAAAGACTAAACTCATCTGTGGTATATAAAGAAACAGAATGGGAGACAGACACCCAAGAATAGGAGAGAGAAGGATCAGGAGGTTTACTCCACTGTTTGGAAGCCAACCTCAAATGCTGGGGGGAAAAGGCAGATCAGATAGTGAAGGGAATATCAAGTAAAGAGTATTTGGAGGACCAGCTCAGGTTGGGAGATGTAGCCGAATGTAGACTATAGATCAGAAACAATGGCCACTCAATGACTCTAGTACAAACTACAATATCCTAAATGAAAGAGTAATCAAAAGGGAATGCCCTGCCACAGAGAAGGGGTGGGGTGGGAGGGATGGTGTGGGGGTAATGGGAGGTATACTAGGGTCATTGGAGGTGGAGAATGGGCACTGGTAGAGAGATTGGTACTCAATCATTGTATGACTCAAACGCAATCACGAAAGTTTGTAAGTGTAACTGTACCCCACGGTGATTCACTAATAAAATATTTTTAAAAACCTAATAATAACTGAAAAAAGAAACAATTGGCCTGAGGTTTCTTCCCTATCTACCTGCTTGACTGCTTCATAATGCTGCCTAACCCCCCGCCCCACTAGAGATTTCACCATCTTCAATCTTTAAAAGGAATATGAGTGAAGGTCTATCTTCTGGAGCTTCTTCATGCTCAACAAAGGACTGTAGAAGCTGTCTTTATAAGGGGGGGGTGAAATTTCATGCTATCTGAGTTTTAATGGGACTTAGGCAGTGATTCATTGGGTTTCTGAGTCATCAGTCTGAAAGTGTGAAAAGTGAAAACATAGTTCAAACTGCCATGATTTACAAAGTTACTGAAAGTCGCATTTTAGGCATACCATAATTCAACATCAATCCATCCAACAGTGTGAATTTACATCCACTTGTATTCCCAGATTACCTTCTCATCCCAAGCCCCACTCTGCCTCTTCCTGTAAACGTGACAGCCACATTTTAAAATTTCAATTGTTCTTGCTTAGAGTTCATGCTTTCAGTTCTGTTTAATCTGTGTCTGGAATATATGGCTATACCCGTCACTCATATCACTAGTATAACTGAAGCCCTGATGCCTGTTAACCTATTTCTTCTTATTTTCTTCTTACTTTGGTTTCCTTCCTTCTAACTCTGTCCCCGCTCTAAACACTGGAGTCAAGGAAATTCAACTAGCAGTAACTTTGTAAACCATGGCTTTTAAACAAAAATTTAAAAAAACAACTTTTCTCTGTTCTTGGAAAAGTAGAATGATTTGCTGCTTGAGAAAACACTCATTTTGAAAGTTAAAGCAACATAGTATTATACCTATTTCTATTATTAGAAGAACAAAAATAGGTTATCAAACACAAGTTTGGTTGATAGAAAAGAACTTACTGTGTTAAGGTTCTATATTGGACATGGAAACACTGGACCATTACATTACATTGCACCCTGAGATGTTTAAATAAAAATTGCATCTTATGAGCTCTGTTAGACCTGTCCAATTTTTTTCATAAAATTGTGAACACAAATTAGGGCAACCACAATGTGCTAGTTAGGGCCATAAAAATACATACCCAAAAGATACTTTGATTTCTTTCTTGTGCATACTGCTGGACCCACTGCAGAAATACTTTAGGTTCTGTATGTAAAACTTAATATCAGTAATTATTTTGAGGAGCAGTTTTGGATAAAGAGACATAATACCATTTAGATGATGATTATTCTACAATTTTTCTTTAGAAGTTTTAGTTCTTGATGGGTTCACAGGAGTAGGTTGACTCATTTTCTTTTGGAATCTATTAACTGCTTAATGTGGATAGTTATGATTTTATCGTGAGAAGATGAACCCACTTAGTAATAGCATTAAGTTTCACAATTGTAGGAATGCTCAGGTTAACTTTTTAAGGTTCCTTCCACTTAGGCAACAGTTAGTTTGAAGGGGATTAAGTCATCAGAGTTTTTAGTAAGAGACAATTACAGGCTGGATTTCATCTGGAGATAATTATTCTTTGGATAAGACAAAACAACATTCCCATATCCCTTTATTGCCTGCTGCACCTATCCTCAATTAATAGAATGGACTGATACTCTTTAACTCTTAGTCTAATTAGAAATATGTCTTTAACCAATCCCCAGGACCTCTCATAAATAATGGGGTATCCATTATGGGGTATCCATATGATATGAAGAAGTATAAAATCTTGATAAGTTTATGCAAAAGGAGAAATAAGGTCTATAAAACAATATCACAAATTTAAAGTGAAGGTGGAGAGAAAACTCTTTCTTATACTTGCCTTTTGTATAAATCAGATTCTAGTTGTACAAAGGTTATTGAATAAATGTATTTTAATAGGGTCGATTTAAAAAGTACTCCCTTATGTAATCCAAATGAAGCTGGGTTTTATAACTATAGGTAGCATCCTAGTTGATAAAAAAAAGAGTCCTAACGCTGCACATGCTGTTATTAGTCTGACTACAATACTGGAAGCCAGAAGTTTATGGGAAGAACTTCAGCTGAAAATGCAGACATACTTTTTCGTGAGCAGTAATTAAAATAGCGCTGTATTGGGATAGAAACAGTCCTGCAGACCAATGGAACAGAGTTGAATATTCTGTCATTAAGCCCCAAATATATAACCTCTTAATCTTTGACAAAAGAGCAAGAAATGTGAAGTGGAACAAGGAAAGCCTCTTCAACAAGTGGTGCTGGGAAAACTGGATAGCTACTTGCAAAAATAATGAGCTCTGATCTCTGTCTAATGTCTAACATAAACAAATGAGACTACATCAAACTAAGAAGGTTCTGAACTTCAAAAGAAACAGTGACCAAAGTACAGAAAAAGCCCACAGAATAAGAAAGAATATTTTCCCAATACCAAGACACTAGTAGAATTGTTCAAGAAAAAAAACCTCCAACCCCACCAAAAGTGGGGAGAAGAAATGAACATAAGTTTCCTCAAAAAAGAAATAAAAATGGCAAAAAGGCACATGAAAAACTGCTCCACATCGCTAGCCATCAGGGAGATGCAAATCAAAACAACAATGAGATATCATATCACACCACAGTAACTAGCACACATTCAAAAGAACAAAAACAACCAGTGCTGGCATGGATTTGGGCAAAAAGGGACACTCCTTCACTGTTGGTGGGAATTCCCTCTAGTCCAGCCTTTCTGGAAAACAATATGGACAGTCCTTAAAAAATTATAAATTGAGTTTCCATATGACCCAACCATACTACTTCTGGGAATATATCCCGTGGATGCAAAAGTGCACAGCAGAAATGACATCTGTACCTATCTGTTCATTGCAGCACTGTTCACAATACCCAAAATCTGGAAACAATTTAAGTGCCCTAGAACAGATGACTGGTTAAAGAAACTTTGCTACATCTACACAATGTAATACTATGTAGATATCAGGAAAGATGAAGTCATGAACTTTGCTTATAAATAGATAGACATGGAGAGTAACATGCTAAGTGAAAAGAGTCAGAAAGAGAGGGACAGATATAGAAGGACAGCACTCATTTATGGAGTATAAAACAACATAACATGAGGCTGACTCCTAAGGATAGTAGAAGCACGCAACAGATAGATTGCTCCATAGCTGGAAGCCTGCCCCATGAGCAAAGGGGATAAGATGGCTGGTATAGAGAAGGGATCATTAAGAAAAAGATGGCTGGACGAATTGGTCAGAATGGGAGATGTGTGCAGAAAGTAGATAAAGAACCAAACTTGATAACCTCTCAGTGTCTGTATTGCAAA
The DNA here is from genome assembly GCF_029834395.1 of Sorex fumeus. NCBI lineage: Eukaryota > Metazoa > Chordata > Mammalia > Eulipotyphla > Soricidae > Sorex > Sorex fumeus. Next base: position 15,899,141 of record NW_026606107.1, read on the forward strand.
CCATAATGCCCAAAAGTAGAGAGAGATTTTTGGGAATCATATCTGCCATGGAGGAAGGGGGATGGTGGGAAAGGAGGGTTATGCCAGGGATATTGGTGGTTGGGAATGTTCACTGGTGGAGGGACGGGTGTTTGATCACTGTGTGATTGTAACCCAAACATGACAGCTTATAACTATCTCATGGTGATTCAATAAAATTAATAAAAAAGAAATAAACTTTGGTAGGGCGTTTGCCTTGCACACAGCCAACATGGCCGACCCGAGTTCGATTCCTGCGCCCCTCTCGGAGAGTCCGGCAAGCTACCGAGAGTATCTCGCCCGCACGGCAGAGCCTGGCAGAGCCTGGCAAGCTCCCTGTGACGTATTCAATATGCCAAACACAGTAACAACAAAGTCTCCAATGGAGATGTTACTGGGCCCACTCGAGCAAATGGATGATCAATGGGAGGGCCTTTACTTACTTTACTAAACTTTGGTACATCTACACAGTAGGATACTATGCAGCTGTTAGGAGAGATGAAATCATGAAATTTTGTTACGGATGGATAGACACATATCAGGCTAAGTGAAATGAGTCAAAAAGAGAGGGACAGATATAGAAGGACTGCACTATTTTGTGGAATATAAAACAACATAAGATGAGGTTGACACCCAAGGGCAGTAGATACAAGGGCCAGGACGATTGCTCAATAGCTGGAAGCCCGCCTCATTGGCGGGAGGGTAGAAGGCAGATAGAATCGAGAAGGGATCACTGAGAAAATTATGGCTGGAGGGATTGGTCGGGATGGGAGATGTGTGCTGAACATAGATAATGGACCAAACATGAAGACCTCTCAGTGTCTGTATTGCAAACCATAATTCCCAAAAACAGAGAGTATAGAGAATATTGTCTGCCATGGAAGCAGGGGAAGGGCAGAGAAGGGGAGTATACTCGGGAGATTGTTAGTGGGGAATGTGCACTGGTGGAGGGATAGGTGTTTGATCATTGTGTGATTGTAACACAAACATGAAATCTTGTGACTATCTCATGGTGAATCAATAAAATAAAAAAGCTAAAATAGCTAATAAATCATGTGGTAGAAATCCTAAAACTATTAGAGGCAGTGTAGGCCCTAAAGGAAATAGTTAAATACTGAAAACGTCATTTAAAATTATTTAATAGAATTGGTGTGAGATTGAATTTTAGTCACACAATGTTCCAACACCCATCCCTTCACCAGTGTACAAGTCCCATCATCAATGTTCCCAGTCTCCATACCAGTCACCACTCCACTCTATCCCCAGCTTCCTTATTGGCAGGCACTTTTCTTCCTTCTCCCTGTCTCTCCCTCCATTTTGGCATTATGGCTTGCAATGCAGTAAGTGAAAGATTATTTTGACAACACAAAAATAAAAGTAAAAGTGAATCCTAATTTATTTTTTGACTAGTGATCTTACCTGAATCAGACTTTCAATACAATTATAGTAATATGAAAATGTGTTTTAATAAGCTTTAAAATATGATATTTGACTAGTATGAAAATGTACCTAATAGAATATGTGTATATCTACCATTAATTTATTCCCAATGGATTTTGACTCCAGCTTTGTTCCTTAACACACACATTGCAAAACTTTGAGAAATAAACTTTCCTTTTAGAGAAAAATGTGACATGTAGCATTACTAAAATTTCAAATCTGTAGGTGCTACGGGGAAATATCCTAAGTCAATAAATCCAATATTCTCATGCTCAGTAACATCTCATGGGTTGCTCAGTAACATCTCAGGGGTAAGGGAGATGCCATGAGAACCTTTTTTAATTAGCCTACTAAAAGTGTAGTGGAAGACGTGGCATTTTTGGAAAATAGCGCCCTGTGCTGCTGAAGCGCTGCGTGTGTAGTGGGGCTGCGTCTGCGCATCCGCGTACGAGGCGCCTCGGGATCCCACACCACCTCCCGCCGCTTCCCCCGCCACCACTCCTGAAGATTTTCCAGGTACAGCCTGCCCCCAGGGCTTGGGACTCTCTCTGGGCATGCGCAGCTAGCTTGATCCCCTAGAACAGCCGGTTTTCTCCCTTAGTCTGCACGGGACGGGAACTGAGGCCCATCTCTCTGCAACAAAGCTGAACGTCTCCTGGTACTCTCTCCTCATTCAACCAGGTACAGCCCGGCTCCCAGCGCCAGGGACCCTTTCCGGAGCCGCGGCTAATGTGGCCGTGAAATATTCTCCCACTACATATGCCATAGGAACCATAAGCTACCCTCTTAGATGGAACCTTCTCTAGGTTAACTCAGCCACTAGAAACACAGTAGCCTATCTCAACTCACACTGCATATCAAGCAGAATAGTAACAGTGAACGTGAAGGACTAAACCACACTGGTCACAATGGTAAAGCAACTCAAAAGCCCACCAAACTTTCTAATTGAGGAGTCTAGCCCAGAAGACACCAACAGTGTTAGACAACCTCTCTGACAAGGAATTAAGAAGGGAGCTACCTAGAATACTTAGGGAACTAAGAAACAATGGAAAGCAATGCCAATAAAAGACAAGAGGATTTGAAGGTAGAAGTGAGGAAAATGCAATCAGAAATGTCAGACCTGAAAAACCTAGTAGGCAAATTGAAAAATTCTGTGGAAGGCCTCAGCAGCAGAGTAACAGTTGCTGACAACAGAATCAGTGAGCTGGAAGATGAAATCCAGAGACTCTCCAGAAAAGAGCAGAAAATGGAAAAGAGACTCACAATTTGGGAACAGATGGTAAGAAAAGATCATGATGAATTCAAAAGGGGTAACATAAGAATTATTGGAGTCCCTGAGGGACAGGAAGAATACCCTGGTGAAGAAGAAACTGTCAAAGACATCATTGCTACAAAGTTTCTAGAGCTGAAGAAAACTTGTGACCACATTAAGGAGGCCCAAAGGGTACCAGCTAGAAGAAATCTGAATAAAAATACCCCATGATACATCCTGATCAAAATGACCAAAACCTTAGACAGAGACAAAATTCTGAAAGCAGCAAGAACGAAGAAAGAAATCTCTTACAAAGGAGCATCCTTAAAATTCACAGCTGATTTTTCTGATGAAACCCTCATGGCCCGAAAACATTGGTGCGACATAGTTAAAAAAACTCAATGAAAAAAATGCCTCTCCAAAAGTACTTTACCCAGTGAGACTCTCATTCATAATAGAAGGAACACACACAGTTTTACAGACAAACAACAGCTCAGGAACTTCATAGACTCAAAATCATGGTTACAAGAACAACTAAATGGGCTACTTTAAGGAAAGACAGGCCCCTCAAATACACCAAATTTCAACAGAACAATGGGACAAAATCCCATAACAATAATCTCTCTCAATGTCAATGGGCTAAAAGCACCAATTAAAAGACATAGAGTGGCGGGATGGATTAGAAAATTGAACCCAACATTCTGCTGCCTGCAAGAAACACATCTCAAAAGTCAAAGCAAACACAGACTCAGAGTCAAAGACTAGAAAACAATCCTACAGGCAAACAGCTCCATAAAAAAGCTGGGGTAGCCATCATAATATCAGACCACATCGATTTCAGAGTGAAGAAGTTCATAAGAGACAGTGAAGGCCATATCTTATTGATCAAAGGATCTGTACAACAGGAAGAACTTACAATAATAAGTGTATATGCACCTAATGAGAGAACCAGCAAAGTACTTAAAACAACTACTCATAGAATTGGAAAAAGACATCAATAGCAACACAATACTAGTGGGAGATTTCAACACTGCCTTGTCACCTCTTGATAGATCAACCAGACTCAAGGTTAGCAAGGACATACTTCATCTGAGGGAAACAATGGAAGAAAGGCACTTAGAAGATATATACAGGACACTTCATCCTCAAAAAGCTGAATACACATTCTTCTCAAGCGTACATGGAACATTCTCCAAGATAGACCATACGCTGAGCCACAAAACATGCCTCCATAAAATTAAGAAGATAGAGATTGTATGAACAATCTTCTCAGACCATATTGCGCTGAAATTAGAAGTAAATCACACATAAAATCAGAAAACTAAATCAAACACCTGGAAATTAAACAGTGCGTTATTGAACAACGAGTGGCTTAGAAAGGAAATCAAAGAGAAAATCAAAAGATTCCTAGAAAAGAATGAAAATGAGGACACGAGTTACCAAAACTTATGGGACACAGCAAAAGCTGCGTTAAGAGGAAAGTTTATAGCTCTACAAGCATTCCTCAGGAAGGAGCAACAAGCACACATAAATAACCTAACCTTACAGCTTAAGAGCTTGGGGGAGGACCAACAAAAGGAGCACAACCCGAACAGGAGGAAGGAAATAATAAAAATCAGAGCAGAGATTGACGAGATGGAAACCCAAAAAACAATCCGAAAGATCAATGAAACCAAGAGCTGGTTCTTCGAGAAAATTAACAAGATCGATAAACCTTTAGCAAAACTCACAAACAAAGGGAGAGAGAAAACCCTAATAAACCGAATTAGAAATGAAAAGGGGGTCATTACAACAGAAACTACAGAAATTCAAAGGATCTTCAGGGAGTACTTTGAGAAGCTTTATGACAAGGAACATCAAAACCTCGAGGAAATGGATAAATTCCTAGACTCCTACAGACTTCCAAGGCTGAACCAAGAAGACCTGGAATGCCTGAACAGACCTATCACTATCAAGGAAATTGAAATGGTAATAAAAAGTCTCCACAAGCACAAAAGTCCTGGCCCGGATGGATTCACTAGTGAATTCTTCCAAATCTTTAAAGAGGACTTACTCCCGATCCTCTTAATGCTTTTCCATGAAATTGAAATATCAAAAACACTTCCAAACAGTTTCTACGAAGCAAATATCACACTGATACCAAATGCAGACAGAGATACCACAAAGAAAGAGAATTACAGGCCGATATCCCTGATGAACACAGATGGAAATATCCTCAACAAACTACTACCAAAAAGAATCCAACTACTAATCAAAAAGATCATACACCATGACCAAGTAAGATTCATCCCAGGGATGCAAGGATGGTATAACGTTCGGAAATCAATCAACATAATCCATCATATGAATAAAAGAAAAGATAAAAAGCATATGATCATATCAATAGATGCAGAGAAAGCATTTGACAAGATCCAGCACCCCATTATGATGATAACCCTAGCCAAAATGGATATAGAGGGGACTTTCTTCAATATAGTTAAAGCCATCTACCACAAGCCTACACCAAGCTTCATCCTCAGTGGGGAAAAACTGAGAGCCTTCTCTCTAAGATCAGGGACGAAACAAGGATGCCCACTCTCTCCACTGCTTTTCAATATAGTACTGGAAGTACTTGCAATAGCAATTAGGCAAGAAAAAGATATTAAGGGCATTCAGGTAGGAAAGGAAGAAATCAAGCTCTCACTATTTGCAGATGTTATGATACCATACTTAGAAAACCCAATAACCTCCACCAAAAACTCTTGGAAACAATAGACTTGTATAGTAAAGTTGCAAGCTATAAAATCAATACCCAAAATTCCATGGCTTTCCTACACGGAAACAGTGAGAGAGAAGAAATATACATGAAAAACACAATCCCGTTCAAAATTGTGCCCCAGAAAAATCAAGAACCTAGGAATCAGCTTAACTAAGGAAGTAAAGGACCTGTAGGAAGAAAACTACAAAACGCTACTTCAGGAAATAAAAGAGGACACGAGGAAATGGAAAGATATCCCTGCTCATGGGTCGGGAGACTTAACATTGTCAAAATGGCAATTCTATGGAAAGCATTGTATAAATTCAATGCAATTCCTATAAGGATACCCATGACATTTTTCAAAGAAAAGGAGCAAACACTCCTGAAATTTATATGGAACAATAAGCCCCCACGAAGAGCTAAAGCAATTCTTGGCAAAAAGAAAATGGGAGGAATCATCCTCCCTAGCTTCAAGCTCTACTACAAGCAGTTATAATTAAAACAGCATGGTACTGGAACAAAGGCAGAACTGGAGACCAATGGAACAGGGTTGAATACACTGACATCTCCCCTAAATCATATGATCATCTAATATTTGATAAATGTGCAAGAAAAGTGAAGTCGAGCAAGGAAAGCCTCTTTAACAAATTGTGCTGGCATCACTGGATGGTTACATGCAAAAAATGAATTAGGAACTCTGCCTAACACCATGTATAAAAGTAAGATCAAAATGGCTTAAAGACCTCAACATCAGACCAGAAACCATAAGGTACATTGATGACAAAGTTGGTAAAACCCTCTATGACACTGAAGCTAATGTTATTTTCAAAGATGCCACGCCACTGGACAAGCAAGTGAAAACAGAGATGGAAAAATGGGACTATCTTAAACTAAGAAGCTTCTGCAACTCCAAAGAAACTGTGACCAAAATACAAAGACAGTCTACAGAATGGCAAAGGATATTTGCCGAATACACATCTGGCAAGGGGTTGATATCAAGGATATACAAAGTACTAGTTGAACTCCACAAGAAGAAAACATCCAACCCCATCCAAAAATGGGGCAATGAAATGAACAGAAACTTTCTCAAAGAAGAAATAAGAATGGCAAAAATGCACATGAGAAAATGCTCTACATCATTAATCATCAGGGAGACGCGGATCATTACCACAATGCGATACCATCTCACACCTCAGAGACTGGCCCACATTCAAAAGAACAAAAGCAACCGATGCTGGCGCGGATGTGGTGAGAAAGGGACACTCCTTCACTGTTGGTGGGAATGCCGACTGGTTCAGCCCTTCTGGAAAACAGTATGGACGATTCTCAAAAAATTAGAAATTGAGCTCCCATTTGACCCAGCAATACCACTCCTGGGAATATATCCCATAGAGGCAAAAATGTATAGTCGAAGTGACATCTGCACTTGTTTGTTCATTGCAATGCTCTTTACAATAGCCAGAAACTGGAAGAAACCTGAGTGCCCAAGAACAGATGACTGGTTAAAGAAACTTTGGTACATCTACACAATGGACTACTATGTAGCTGTTAGAAAAGATGAAGTCATGAAATTTACATACAAGAGGTACAATATGGAAAGTATCATGCTAAGTGAAATGAGTCAGAAAGAGAGGGATAGACTTAGAAAGATTGCATTCATCTGGGGGATAGAAAGTAACAAAATATGAGATTAATACCCAAGAATAGCTGAGATCAGCACCATGAGGATTACTCCATAGCTTAGAGGCCAGACGGGCATTCTAGGGGAAAGGGCAGCTCAGATGGAGAAGGGAGCACCAAAAAAGGGTGTTTGGAGGATCCTCCCAGGAGGGGAGATGCATGTTGATAGTAGACTATGGACTGAACATGTTTGCCACTCAATGCCTCTTTTGAAGACCACAACACCCAAAAGGAGAGAGAAAACAAAAGGGAATGCCCTGCCACAGAGGCAGGGTGGGATGGGTGGGATGGGTGTGGGAGGGATATTATCCATGGTGGTGAAAAATGGGCACTTGTGGAGGGATGGGTATTTGTCCTTGTGTTATCGAAACCGAAGCACAAAAATTGTAAATCTACAACTGTACCTCATGGTGTTTCACTAATAAAAATTTTAAAAAATATATAAAAAATAAAAAGCAACAACAACAACAACAAAAAGTGTAGTGGAACTTTTCCAACATCACTACACTAAGTGGTTGAAATGACTATCTCTGTTATTTGATATCCATGATCATATATTCATATACCTTTATAATACATGCATAATGCATGTGCTAGAGAATAGCTAAGCATCTACAGTATTTGAAATTTGAGGCTTAACACATCTTGAAGGAAAACAAAATTGTATTAAGATATATGAATGAGTAATGGCAAAGAATTAATATTTTTCATGAAATTTTAATTACTTTCAGCAAACTATTGAACTAGTGCTGAGTAAAACCAAACTTTGACATGTTTATATAAGAGGTACAAGTTAAGACAGCTTCTGTGCTAATTAATTCTTCTCTTTTTTATAACAAATCAAAGTGAGCAAATATTTCTTTTAAAAATGGTTGTTGGGCCTGATACATTGTACAGGATTTAAGGCATTATCATACACAAACCTGAACTTGGTTTGAAACCCTGAGCACTCCAGTGAATAATTCTGATTATAGAGATAGAAGTAAGCCCTGAGCATTACCAAATATGACTTTAAAGACAAATGCAAACAGAAAAGCAAAAAATGAAAACAATTATTTAACATTGGAACATCACATAAAATGGATTATTTAATCTATGGTCAGTTCATATGTTTATCTATAATATGCTAACTTCAGTTAGAACCTTTCGGTTAACATATTAGGAACTGGTATAACTTTATATGGTATATTTCCAAGTCACTTTTCCATTTGATTGCCTTTTTTTCTCATTCTATTTTCATTTCTAGCATTCTTTTTCCTCTTCACTTCCTTCTTCTCTCCCTCTCTCCTTCACTCCCTCCCTTTATCTTTCTTTCTTCCTTCTTTCCTTCCTTCTTTCCCTCCTTCCTTCCTTCCTTCCTTCCTTCCTTCCTTCCTTCCTTCCTTCCTTCCTTCCTTCCTTCCTTCCTTCCGTCCTTCCTTCCTTCCTTGCTTCCCTCTCTTTCTTTCTTTCTTTCTTTCTTTCTTTCTTTCTTTCTCTTTTTTTCTTACTTCTTTTTTAATTGAAATTTTTATTAGTGAATCACCGTGGGGTAGAGCTACAGACTTACAAACTTCAGTGCTTGCATTTCAGTCATAAAATGATCGAGTACCCATCCCTCTACCAGTGCTCATTCTCCACTACCAATGATCTCTGTATCCCTCTCACGGTATCTACCCTATCCCCTCCCACCCCGCTTCTGAGGCAGGCCATTCCCTTTTGCTCACTCTTTCCTTTTGGGTGTTTAGTTTGCACGAGATGCATTGAGTGGCCATTGTTTCCGATCTATAGTCTACATTCAGCTCGCATCTCCTAACCCGAGAGGGTCCTCCAAATACCCTTTACTTGGTGTTCCCTTCACTATTTGGTCTGCATTTCCCCCCAGGATTTGAAGCCAGCTTCCAAGCCGTAGAGTAAACCTCCTGGTCCTTATCTCTACTATTTTTGGGTGTATTTTTACTATTATTTGGTGTCAGTCTCCCAATCTGTTACTTTATATACCACAGGTGAGTGCAATATTTCTATGTCTCTCCCTCTCCTTCTGACTCATTTCACTTAACATGATACTTTCCATGTTGATCCATTTATATGAAAATTTCATGACTTAATCTTTTCTACCAGGTACCTAGTATTCCATTGTGTAGATGTACCAAATTGTCTTTAACCAGTCATCTGTTCTCGGGCACTTGGATTTTTTTCAGATTTGGACTATTGTAAACAGTACAGTAATGAACATACAATTGCAGATGTCATTTCTGCTATACTCTTTTGCCTCTCCAGGATAATTACCCAAAAGTGGTATAGCTGGGTCAAATGGAATCTCAGTTTCTAATTTTTTGAGAATCGTCCATACTGTTTTCCAAAAGGGCTGAACCAGTTGGTATTCCCAGTAAAAGTGAATTAAGGTCCCTTTCTCCCCACATCTGTGCCAATAATGGTTGCTTTTGTACTTTTGAATGTGCGTCAATCTTTGTGATCTAAGATAATACCTCATTGTTGTTTTTATCTGAGTCTCCCTGATGATTAGTTATGAAGAGCATTTTTTCATATGCATTTTGCCAATTTGGATAACCTCTTTGAGAGAGTTCCTGTTCATTTCATAACCCCATTTCTGATGGGGTTAGATGTTTTCATTTACTAGAGTTAAACTAGTGCCTTATATATCCTTGATATCAACCCTTTATCCAATGGGTATTGGTTGAGTATCCCTTCTCATTCTGTTTACTCTCTTTGTATTTTGGTCACTTTTTCTATTGAGGTGCATAAGCTTCTTAATTTAAGATAGTCCTATTTGTTTATCTCTGTTTCCAATTTCTTGGCGAGTGGTGTGTCATTACTGAAGATACCATTAGCTTCAATATCATGGAAGGTTTTGCCAACCTTTTCTTCAATGAATTTTATGGATTCTCGTCTGATGTTGAGATCTTTAATCCATTTTGGTCTGATATTCATACATGATGTTAGATAGATATCTGAGCCCATTGTTTTGCCTAGTTTTGTCTAGTTTTGCCAGCACAATTTGTTAAACAGGCTTTCCTTGCTTGACTTCACATTTCTTGCTCCATTCTCAAAAATTAGATTATCATATATTTGAGGGTGTGTATCAGAATATTCAACCCTGTTCCACTGGCCTGCGGCTCTAACTTTGTTCAATTATTGCTGCTTCAATTATTGCTGCTTTGTAGTAGAGTTTGAAGTTGGGAAAGGTGATGCCTCCCATCTTCTTTTTTCCCAGAATTGCTTTAGTTATTAGTAGGGGGTTGTTGTCTCATATGAATTTCAGGAGTGTTTGATCCACTTCTTTGAAGAATTTCTTGGGTATCCTTATAGGGATCACATTGAATCTGTACAATGCTTTGGGAACTACTGGCATTTTGACAATGTTAATTCTCCAAATCCTTGAGCAGAGAGTATCTTTACATTTCCTCTTGTCCTCTTTTATTTCGTGAAGAAGTATTTTGTAGTTTTCTTTGTACAGGTGTTTTACCTTCTTAGTTAAACGGATTTCGAACTACTTGATTTTTTGAGGCATGATTGTGAACAGGATAGCTTTTACCATGTCACTTTCTTCTCTCTTGTTTGCATATAGGAAAGCCATGGAGTTTTGCATATTGATTTTATAGCCAGCAACGTTGTTATACAAGTCTATTGTTTCTAGGAGTTTCTTGATAGAGGCTTTAGGGTTCTTTAAATATGGTATCATATCATCTGCAAATAGTGAGAGCTTGATTTCTTCCTTTCCTGGGTGCCCTTAATATCTTTTGCTTACCTAATCGCTATTGCAAGTACATCTAGTACTATGTTGAACAGAATTGGTGAGAGTGGGCATCCTTGTCTCGTCCCTGACCTTAGAGGAAAGACTTTTAGTTTTTCTCATTTAAAATGATTCTTGCCATAGGCTTGTGGTAGATAGCTTTGACTACATTGTAAAAAGTTCCTTCAAAAACAATTTTGACAATGTTAATTCTCCCGATCCATGAACAGGGGATATTTTCCCATTTCTTCTTATCCTCTTTTATTTCCTGAAGTAGCGTTTTGTAGTTTTCTTTGTATGGTCCTTTACTTCCATAGTTAAGGTGATCCCAGGGTACTTGATTTTCTGGGACACAATTGTAAACGGAATTGTATTCGTCATGTCACTTTCTTCTCTTTCACTATTTGCATATAGGAAAGCAATGGATTTTTGGGTGTTGATTTTATAGCCTGCAACTTTACTATACAAGTATATTGTTTCTAGAAGTATCTTGGTAGAGGTTTTAGGATTCTCTAAGTATAGTATCAAATCATCTGCGAATAGTGAGAGCTTGATTTCTTCCTTTCCTACCTGGATGCCCCTAATATCTTTTTCTTGCCTAATCGCTATTGCAAGTACTTCTTGTACTATATTGAACAGCAGTGGAGAGAGTGGACATCCTTGTCTTGTCCCTGATCTTAGAGGGAAGGCTCTCAGTTTTTCCCCATTGAGGACGATGCTTGCTATAGGCTTGTGGTAGATGGCTTTCCGAAAGCACTGTATAAATTCAACCCAATCACTATTAGGATACCCATGACATTTTTCTAAGAAGTGGAGCAAATACTCCTGAAATTTATATGGAACAATAAGCCCCCACAAATAGCTAAAGCAATTCTTGGGAAAAGGAAAATGGGAGGAATCAACCTCCCTAACTTCATACTCTACTACAAGGCAGTAATAATTAAAACAGCATGGTACTGGAACAAAGTCAGAGCTGTAGACCAATGGAACAGGGTTGAGTATATTGACATCTTCCCCCAAACATACGATCATATAATCTTCGATAAGGGGGCAAGAAAAGTGAAGTGGAGCAGGGAATGCCTCCTTAACACATTGTGCTGGCAAAAGTGGACGGATACATGCAAAAATGGGCTCAGATCTCTTCCTAACTCCATGTACAAAAGTAAGATCTAAGTGGATTAAAGACCTCAACATCAGACCACTATCTATAAGGTATGTTGAGGAAAAAGTTGGCAAAACTCTCCATGACATAGAAGATAATGGTGTCTTTAAAGATATCACACCGCTGGCCAAGCAAGTGAAAACAGAGATAGACAAATGGGACTATCTTCAACTAAGAAGCTTCTGCGCCTCAAAAGAAACAGTGACAAAATACAAAGACAGTCTACAGAATGGCAAAGGATTTTCATCAAATACACATCTGATAAGGGGTTAATGTCAAGGATGTACAAATTACTGGCTGAACTCCACAAAAAAGAAAACATTCAAGCCCACCAAAAATGGGGAGATGAAATGAATATAAACTTTCACAAAGAAGAAATCCGAATGGCTAAAAGACACATGAGAAAATGCTCCACATCATTAATCATCAGGGAGATGCAGATCAAAACCACAATGAGATATCACTTCACATCACAGAGAATGACCCATATGCACAATAACAAAAGCAACCGGTGCTGGCACGAATGTGGCGAGAAAGGGACCCACCTTCACTGTTTGTGGGAATGCCGACTGGTTCAGCCCTTTTGGAAAATATTATGGACGATTCTCAAAAAATTAGAAATTGAGCTCCCATTTGATCCAGCAATACCACTTCTGGTAATATATCCCAGAGATGCAAAAAAGTATAGTCTAAGTGACATCTGCAATTGTCTGTTTATTGCAGCACTCTTTACAATAGCCAGAATCTGGAAAAAACCTGAGTTCCCGAGAACAGTTGACTGGTTAAAGAAACTTTGGTACATTTACACAATGGAGTACTATGTAGCTGTTAGAAAAGATGAAGTCACAAAATTTACATACAAGTCTTACTACATAGAAAGTATAATGTTAAGCGAAATGATTCAGAAAGAAAGGGATAGACATAGAAAGGTTGCATTTATCTTGGGGATATAAAGTAACAAAATAGGAGACTAACACCCCAATATGGCCGAGATTAGTACCAGGAATTTTACTCCATGGCTTGGAGGCCAACCACACATACTAGGGGGAAAGGGAGCTCAGATAAAGAAGGGAACACCAAATAAAAGTGTTGGGAGGAACCTCCCAGGATGGGAGAATCATCCGGAAAGTAGACTATAGACTAAACGTGATTGTCACCCATTGCCTCATTTGCAAACCACAACACCCAATAAGAGAGAGAGAGAGAACAAAAGGGAATGCCCTGCCACAGAGGCAGGGTGGGATGAGGGGGATGGGGTGTGGGAGGGATACTGTGATCCGTGGTGGTGGGAAATGGGCACCAGTGTAGGGATGGGTATTTGATCATTGTATAATTGAAACCCAAGCACAAAAATGTGTAAGTCTGCAACTGTATTTCATGATGTCTCATTATTTAAAAATTTAAAAAAACATTTTGGAGAGAGTTTTCATCATAAACGGGTCCTGGATCTCGTTAAATGCTTTCTCTGCATCTATTTATATGATCATATGCTTTTTACCTTTTCTTTAGTTGATATGATGTATTATGTTGATTTATTACCGATTGTTAAACCATCCTTGCATCCCTGAGATGAATCCCTCTTGGTCGCAGTGTATGATCTTATTGATGAGTTGTTTAATTCTATTTGCTAATATTTTGTTGAGAATCTTGGCATCCGTGCTCATCTGGAATATCGGCCTGTAGTTTTCTTTTTTTTGATGTCTTTTTTGCTTTTATTATTAGGGAGATATGAGCCTCATAGAAACTGTTTAGGAGAGTTTCGTTTTTCTTCAATTTCCTGGAAAAACTTGAGAAGAACTGGGAATAGGTCTTCTTTAAGTGTTTGGAAAAAAGTCGCTATTAATTCTACTGGATTTGGAGTTTTATTTTTGGGAAGAATTTTGATTACAATTTTAATTTCCTTGATATCAATGGATCTATTCATGTATTCCAGATCTTCTAGATTCAGCCTTGGGAAATTATAGGATTGCAGGAATTTATCCATTTCTTCTAGGTTCTCTTGTTTTGTGGCATAGAGACTTTCAAATTAGTCTCTGTGATGTTTTGAATTTCCTTGGTTTCTGTTGTGATGTCCCCCTTTTCATTTCTGACTCGGTTTATTAGGGTTCTTTCTCTCTCTTTCTTTGTGAGTTTTGCTAGTGATGTATCAATCTTGTTTATTTTATTAAAGAACCAGCTCTTGGTTTCATTGATCTTTCGAAATGTTTTTTGGGTGTTTCCATGTTTTTATTTTCTGCTCTAAATTTTGGTATTTATATCCTTCTGCCTAGTTTGGGCTCCTTTTGTTGGTCCCTTTCTAAGATCTTGAGCTGTGAAGTCAAGTTATCTATGAAGATAGACCCTTTCTTCCTTCCTGAGGAATTCTTTCAGAGCTAAAAAATTGTCTTTCCCCTTAACACAGCTTTAGCAGTGTCCCATAAGTTCTGGTAACTCGTGTCTTCATTTTAATTAGTTTCCAGGTATATTTTTATTTATTCTTTGAGATAGCACAGCGGTAGGGCGTTTGCCTTACAAGCGGCCAACATGGCCGACTCGAGTTCGATTCCTCCGCCCCTCTCGGAGAGCCTGGCAAGCTACCGAGAGTATTCGATATGCCAAACACAGTAACAACAAAGTCTCAAATGGAGACGTTACTGGGCCCGCTCGAGCAAATCAACGATCAACGGGAGGGCCTTTACCTTTACCTTTACCTTTACCTTTGATTTCCTTCCAAACCCACTCATTGTTCAACATTGATTTGTTTAATTTCCAGATTTTTTATTTGGTTCTTCGTTTCTGTGCATGATTAGCTTCTATCTTCAGTGCATCGTTGTCTGAAAAGATAGTAGATACAATTTCTATCTTCCGGATTCTATTGAGGTATGTTTTGTGACCCAGCATGTGATCTATTTTGGAGAATGTTCTGTGTGCACTGGAAAAGGTGTATTCTTTCTTTTTGAGATGCAAAGCCCTGTATAGATATATTAGCCCTCTCTCTTCTATCTTTTCATTCAAAGCCAGTGTTTACTTGCTGAGTTTTAATCTTGTTGATCTATCTAGAGGTGACAGTGCAGTGTTGAAGTCTCCAACTACTATTGTGTTGCTAATAATGTCCTCCTTAAAATCTGTTAGCAGCTGTTTTGTGGATTTAGCTTGTCCCTCATTAGGTGCACATTAAGGAGTGTGATTTCTTCCTGTTGAACATATCCATTGGACAAACTTGAAGGCTATCGAATGTAGCCTGCCCACAGGGCAGAGTCTGGCAAACTCCCCGTGGCGTACCAAATATGCCAAATACCAGTAACAATGATGGGTCTCATTCTCTTAAAGAGCCTTGAATATAATCTCAGGGCTAGGATGAAAGAGACGTTACTGGGGCCTGCTCGAGGCAATCGATGAATAACAGGATGATGAATGAATGAATGAATGAATGAACATATCCATTGATTAGTAAAAAGTGGCATTGGTTGTCCTTTCTAAGGTTTTCCAGCCTGTTATCATATACTAGTATGGCCACCCCGGATCTTTTGAGGGAGTTGTTTGTTTTCAGGATTGTTTTCCATTCTTTGATTTTGAGTTTATGTTTGCTCTGACTAATTCAGATGTGTCTCTTGTAGGCAGCAGAATGTTGGGTTTAGTTTATGAATCCATTTTGCCACTCTGTGTCTCTTAATTGGTGCTTTTAGTCCATTGACATTGAGAGAGATTATTGTCATGGGGTTTTGTGCCATCGTTCTGTAGGGGTTTGTTGTGCGTGTAGGCATTTTCCTGTCTTACAGTAGATCCTTTAGTCCTTCTTTTAAGTTTGGTTTTGAGTATATGAAGTTCCTGAGTTGTTTTTTATCCATGAAATAGTGTATCGTTCCTTCGAGTTTGAGTGAGAGTTTAGCTGGATAAAGTATTCTTGGTGAAGCATTTGTTTCACTGACTTTTTTCATTAGATCCCACCATTGTCTTCAGATTTGGAGGATTTCCTCTGATGGGTCTGCTGTAAATCTAAGGGGTACTCCTTTGTATGTTATTTCCTTCTTTGACCTTACTGCTTTCAGTATTCTGTCTCTATCTGTGGCATCCATCATTCTGATTATGGAGTCTTTTTTATTAGGATCACTTTCAGCTGGTACCCTTTGGGCTCCTTGTGTCTGGATGCCTGCATTCTCAAGCTCTGGGAACTTCTTAGCAATTATTTCTTTAACTGTGGCTTTTTCACTGGGGTTAACTCCCTATTCTTCTGGTACTCCGATGATTCTTATATTGTTCCTCTTTAGGTCATGCCCTAGGACTCTGATTCGCCCTAAAGCTAATTTGAGTTGTTTTGCCATTGTTTGTTGTTTTCTGTAAGCCGTCTGCAGCTCATCTTCAAGCTCATTGATTCTGTCTTTGGATGTAGCCATTCTACTGTTGAGGCCACCCACTGAGGTTTTTTTATTTCATCTACCGATTCCTTTATTTGTGTCACATCTGTTTGTAGCTTTGAAATATCTACTCTCGTTTCTTCCTGTATTTTCTTGGTGGACAATTCCATTGTTTCTTTCATGTCCTCCATTAATTCACTGGATGTCTGTTCCATCTTTATATTGAGTTAGTTGAACATCTTCAACATTTCATCTCTAAATTCTTTATCTGAAAGATTGTATTTGTGGGTAACCCCTGTTGGGGCTTTAGGAGTCTTTTCTTCATCTTCTCCTCTTGGTGGGGATTTTCGCTGTTTCTTCATATTGTTGTGGATTTATGGAGGTGGAACCTTCCAGTTCTCTATCCCTATTCCCTCTTACTGCAAAAATGGATTCGGGATGACCTCAGTCAATGATGGTCACCTTTTTAATCCTACTAGAACACTTCCTTGCTCTCAAGCATTCCTCCCTGTTTTATGTGAGGCCTCTAGTGAAGTTATGGAGGATATGATCTTTTGATGTTGGGATTGTGCAGCTTCTTGTGTTCAGTGATAGTTTCGTTGAAATTGAAATAGGCTACTGTACTATTGGCCTATTGTGACTGAGAGTGCAGGATGTTCTCCACAGAATTAGGTTATACAAATTATGACTAAGTCCGCAGTGCTGGGAAGGGGGAAATAACTTTGGTCCCTAGAGGCTGCCAGCCCCACAGTAGGCCATGCCCCTTCTTCAGAGGCCTCACTCCCTTAGGTAGAGGCCACGTCCCCAGCCAGAAACCAGGGTCCAGAGGGGGGTGCAGGGAGGCCACTGTGCCTGTAGGGCAGCACAGTTCTCTCGGGTGGGGCGGGGTGGGGCTGGAGGGTACAGTGCACCTGTTAAGGAAAGTGGTGGTGCTAGAGCGGCAGCTGGGGGTGGGGGGCCAGAAGTTTCTTTCTTTCTTTCTTTCTTTCTTTCTTTCTTTCTTTCTTTCTTTCTTTCTTTCTTTCTCCCTCTCTCTCTCCCTTCCTTCCTTCCTTCCTTCCTTCCTTCCTTCCTTCATTCCTTTTTTTCTTTCTCACACCCACATGTGCTCAGAGATTTCTCCTGATAATGTGTATAGAGACCACTCATGCTGGTGCTCACTGAACATTATTTAGTGCCAGGGGAATCTAATCAGTATATGGAGTGAGCAAAGAAGACATGTTGCACCCTGGGTAACATCTCTCTGCTCCTAAACATTTTTTCCCATTTGAATAAAGGCTTATGTAATCTTAGATTTGTTTCCTAGTGTCTTCTTTCTCTAGGCAGCACTTATCACACAACTTAACTCCAACAACATACACTGTTTAACTAAAGATCAAATAGCCTGTAAATCACTAGAAATTGACACAGGTTTGATTTATGAGAAATTAAGTTTGAAACAAACCAAGTTTCCTGACGTTTACAGTGTCTCTGAAAACAAATATCTTAATAACATGATTAATTTTATTAGCAAGTTATATTTTCTTCACTTATATAAAAATACACACAACAGGGGCTGGAGAAATAATGCAGCGGATAGGGCATTTGCGTTGCATGCGGCTGACTTGGGTTCTATTCCCAGCATCCCATATGGTCCCCTGAGCACCGTCAGGAATAATTCCTGAACACAGAGTCAGGAACAACCGCTAGGCATTGCCGGGTGTCACCCAAAAAGGAAAAAAATAAAAAACCACACACACAGCATAAATATGCTTTATAACTGTATGTATTTCCTTATAAAGAATAAAAATGAGAACGTTTTTCTGTTACTCACAAAACTATTATAGTTACTGGAGTCATAATTGTACCCTCTGCATTAAAGTTTGGAATTATTTTTTCCAAATTTAATTTTATGAATTCACCATGATTTACAAAGTTACTCTTAGTTGAATTTTAAACATACAATGCTCCATCACTGCTCCCGCCACCAGTTTCACCTTTCCTCCACTCTTGTTCCCAGGCTGCTTCTTCCACCCACACCTGCACCCCAGCCTACCATCTTGAAAGGCACCTTTTTAAGTTTGTTTTTTTAAGTTCAGTGTTGTTTATATGTAGTTTGGATATTTAGCTCAATCATTCCATAGTCATTCCCTTGCTTCTCATATGTAGTTTCTTCCCCAAATTCCATTCATTGTCTTTCTTACTTCTTTCTATATCTGTATTTTGGAACCAAGGGTGATCTAGGCATCTCTTTAAACCATTACATTTCCTCATCCAGTTACTCTAAATACCACAGATAAGTGATATACCCCTGTGTTTATTCTTCTTCTTGCTTACTTGATTTAACATGGTATCTTTCAGTTACATTAATGTTGCAACAAATTTCATAATGTCATTCCTTACTGCTGTACAGTGTTCCATTTTATATATATATATATGTACATATATATATATCACAACTTTAGGCCACACTGATTTGTTATTGGACATCTTGGTTGATTATAAACATTTTTCCCTTTCAGTTAAGCATTTATTTTGCAACATGTATGGTACATGATCTATAGGAGGCTTCTGGTTTGTCCTCTCCTCTTTTACACTGCGAATTTCCAGTCCAGTTGTAAAAAAATGTCTTTTTGATTCGAACTTTAGTGATGAAGAATGTATACGGAGTATGAGGAAAGAGGCTACATCAAGAGCAAATCAAGAGAAAAGGGGCATGGAGAAATACAACACAGAGAAAGAGGAAACAAGACACAAGTAATCTCAAAGGTGTCCTCTAATAAAATTGTCAATCACTGAATTACTTTGAGGCCAGGAAAGTAATTTGGCTTCAGGAAGTAAAAGCAAACATTCTGCTACAATGCAGTGACCAGTACAACATATTTTCCTAATTGGAAAATTCTGAATAATCCATTGAAATATTAGATTACTTATAGGTTTCAACAGATATTCTTAAATCTAACAATACCAAGTTCAACTATTGTAGCTATTGTACTGAGTGCTTCAGTGAATAACAGTGTGAATATGTCCTTTTGAATCAATATTTTTCTCTCATGATGATAAAACCCAAAATTGGAATTGATGGTTAATATGGCAGCCCAATTTTAGTTTACTGAGAATACTCCTTACTGTTTTTCATAGGGGTTGAACCAGACAATATTCCCACAAGAAGTGAATGAGAGTTCTTATTAGTTGATAATGAATTAAAATACTAATTATACTATAAAAATGTAGTAATAGTTATAATGTAGTGTGGTGATAGTTGTAACAAAGTAAAATCATTTCATTAAATGATTTTAGTTAATTTCATGTTATTGTAAATAATTATAAATAAATATTTTGTAAGACTGAAATTAAACAAATAATAAGCCAATGTATTATTTTCAAAGAATTTTTGTATGTTTATCTCATGCTTACATATCTGTTTATGTATCTTGGCTGTGGGTACTAGGTATGGGGTAGAAGTAAATGGTGTATGGATAATGTGTAAAGAGGGAGGATGGATAATTGTAGATAAAACTGTATAAAACATCTAGGAAGTAGGACACATTCATTCTTCAATTTACTTCAGTCACTGAGTGTTTCAGAGTATGCCATGTTAAAGATCCGGTACTGGAATCCACAACAGGTGAAACATGAGAATTCAGGGAATGTAAATGAATTCCTACACTCATTTATTCAGCTCTCAAAATAGTACCACTTTTAAAAATTAATTAAAATCTTAAAAAATATAGCATATATTTGGGTCAGAGCTATAGTAGAGCAGGCAGGTGGTTTACCTAAAACTCATTTGACACAGGTTTGATCTCCAGCATCCCGTATGGTTCCCTGAGCACCGATAAGAGTAACTCCTATGATAGGGATGGGTCAGTCCCTCTTATTTCCCACACCAATCCCATCCTCATGTCCCCATGGGGCCCTGGAGGTCACGCCCACAAACTGCTTCCAGCTGCTACTTAAACTCCTTAATGATCATGATCTAGAGACACACAAAAGAATCTCCAAACTGAGCAGCTTGCTGCAGAGATGCCTCCAGATTTTAAGCCAGACCGACTTCACCAACATGCCTCAGACGGGGTCAGGCATCATTCCTCCACCTGTCCCCTAAGTACTCTGGCAACCCCCAACTTCCAGAACCCAGTGGAAAGTGCAGGTTTGTGGGTTCAGTGATGGCAATCTTCAGGCCTCAAGGGATAGGGGATGGGAGGTCCTTCTGGTCCTTCCCACCCCCCTCCTCCCCCACCGTCCCCATGGGACCCCAGAGGTCATGACCCAAAATTGCCTCCAGCTGCTACTTAAGCTCCTTAGTGGCCATGATCCAGAGACAAAGAAAAGAATCTCTGAATCAAACAGCTTGCTGCACAGATTTCTCCAGATACTAATTATCTAAAATTTTAGAATTCCAGTAGCATGTCTGTCTTGCGGCCACGTAACATCTTATGCTATTCATAAAAAACAATAAAAAAGAGAGTATGGGGAGATTGTCTGCCATAGAGGTAGGGGAGGAGTGGGATGGGTGGGGGATACTGGGGACCTTGGTGGTGGAAAATGTGTACTGGTGGAGAGCTGGGTGATTGATCATTGTATGACTGAAACTCAAACAGAAAAGCTTTGTAACTGTATCTCACGGTGATTAAAAATAATAATAAAATAATAAAATAAAATCAGCATTCTGAATAAAAAAGTAATGTTGATATTATACGCAATTCAATCAGCTTAATCAATAGCTGAATAAACAACAGTACTCCTGCATTATTTTTTTAAAAAAGAGTAACTCTCGAGTGCAGAGCCAGAAATAATGCCTAAGCATTTCTGGGTGTGCTTCCTCAAAAGAAGAAAACTGTAGTATATATTTGAGTTAATTTATATATGTAAATATTGATATATTTTGGAATGCATCAATAGTGATACATTTAGAATTCTCATAATAAAGCTTATATTAACAGAATGCAGTGATATAATGTATAATAATTAAATACTTGAATTTGTAGATTTGAATGGCTTTTAAACTATCACACTGAAAATGATATAAATCAGTTATGCCTTACTAACCCTGATATTGATATACATATATATGGGTTTTATAATATATATGTTATATATAATATGGGTTATATAATATATATGTGCCCTGAGCACTGTTGGGATATGTGTGTGTGTAAGCTCTGTATCCACTATATTATTACACAAGCCCCACAAGAAATTTAGTTTTAAGAGGAATTATAGATATTAAAACAATAATATAAACTATTCATTAAAATGAACACTAATACCACCGAAGAGATATTTGAGCTGCTCCTCACAAGATTTCAGATTACAGTATCCTTTTGCTGCTTGTAATAGTTAAGAAAGTATCCACTAGCTGATTCAAAATTCATGAGCTGTGGAAGATTGTATGAACCAGTGCTCTTCCCCCCTCCTTTTTTATTAGTGAAACACCATGAGGTACAGTTGTAGATTTACAAATTTTTGTGCTTGGGTTTCGATTATACAATGATCAAATACCCATCCCTCCACCACTGCCCATTTTCCACCACCATGGATCCCAGTATCCCTCCCACACCCATCCCCCCATCCCACCCTGCCTCTGTGGCAGGGCATTCCCTTTTGTTCTCTCTCTACTTTTGGGTGTTGTGGTCTGCAAAAGAGACATTGAGTGGCAATCATGTTCAGTCCATAGGCTACTTTCAACATTCATCTCCCCACCTGGGACGATCCTCGAAACACCCTTTATTTGGTGCTCCCTTCTCTATCTGAGCTGCTCTTTCCCCTAGAATGCCCGGCTGGCCTCTAAGCTATGGAATAATCCTCCTGGTACTGATCTCGACAATTCTTGGGTATTAATCTCCTATTTTGTTACTTTATATCCCCCAGATGAATGAAATCTTTCTATGTCTATCCCTTTCTTTCTGACTCATTTCGCTTAGCATGATACTTTCCATGTAGTACCACTTGTATGTAAATTTCATCTTTTCTAACAGCTACATAATACTCCATTGTGTATAAAGATTCTTTAACCAGTCATCTGTTCTTGGGCACTCAGGTTTTTTCCAGATTCTTGCTATTGTAAAGAGTGCTGCAATGAACAAACACTTCAACTATACATTTTTGCCTCTCTGGGATATATTCCCAGGAGTGGTATTGCTGGGTCAAATGGGAGCTCAATTTCTAATTTTTTGAGAATCGTCCATACTGTTTTCCAAAAGGGCTGAACCAGTCGGCATTCCCACCAACAGTGAAGGAGGGTCCCTTTCTCGTCACATCCGTGCCAGCATTGTTGCTTTTATTCTTTTGGATGTGAGCCAGCCTCTGAAGTGTGAGATGGTATCTCATTGTGGTTTTGATCTGCATCTCCCTAATGATTAATGATGTAGAGCATTTTCTCATGTGCTTTTTTGCCATTCGGATTTCTTCTTGAGAAATTTCTGTTCATTTCATTGCCCCATTTTTGATGGGGTTGGATGTTTTCTCCTTAGGAGTTCAACAGAGCAAACACTTCTGAAATTTATATGGAACAATAAGCCCCCACGAATAGCTAAAGCAATTCTTGGGAAAAAGAAAATGGGAGTAATCAACCTCCCTAACTTCAAGCTCTACTACAAAGCAGTAGTAATTAAAACAGCATGGTACTGAAACAACGGCAGAGCTGCAGACCAATGGAACAGGGTTGAATACACTGTCATCTCCCCTCAATCATATGATCATCTAATCTTTGATAAAGGTGCAAGAAATGTTAAGTGGAGTAAGGAAAGCCTCTTTAACAAATGGTGCTGGCAAAACTGGAAGGCTACATCGAAAAATGGGCTTAGAACTCTGCCTAACACCATGTACTAAAGAAGTAATATCAAAATGGATTAAATACCTCAATATCAGACCAGAAACCATAAGTTACATTGAAGACAAAGTTGGCAAAACCCTCCATGACATTGAAGCTAATGATATCTTCAAAGATGTCACACCACTGGCCGAGCAAGTGAAAACAGAGATATATAAATGGGACTTTCTTAAACTTAGAAGCTTCTGCACCTCCAAAGAAACAGTGACCAAAATACAAAGACAGTCTACAGAATGGGAAAGGATATTCGCCGAATACACATCTGACAAGGGGTTGATATCAAGGATATATAATGAACCAGTGCTCTTAATATCCTTATTTTGAGCATGTACTGATTGAGGTCCAAGAAATGTTCCAAAGGAGGTTCAAACCTAAAATTTAATATACTCATGGGACTCACATCTTGATTCTTCTGTTATGTGATATTTAAAATTAGGTACTCATATAATGTATTGTCAGTTAGGAAAACAATACTTTATCTTAAAATTTTAATCTTTGTATAGTACATGATGGTACAGTGGAAGGATGCTAATTTCATATGTAGGATCTCTTGATGCTTAATCTCTTGATATTAATGACACACTTGAAGTTGATCACTAAGCACTATTTATGGAGGAATAACTATTCAGTAATGTTTGTCATAATGACATAAAATTTGCATTGTTAATAAAGTAACCAATATAATAATTCTGAAGTTAATCCAGATAATAAGTAAAGTAAAAAGGAGTATATTGAACTTGGAAAACATTAAATTCTGAGGATTGCTGACTGGGGAACAAGAGAGAGATATCAAGTGTCAAAACAGCAACAATTTAGCAGGCTTGAGATTGATTTTTATGAGTGTAAGATGTAAAAATAAATAAATAAATAAATAAATGGAAGTTAATGAGAGGTAAATCTTGCCTAAGTTCACTGTTACTGTCCTCCCGTTGTTTATCAATTTGCTTAAGTGGGCACAAGTAATGTCTCTGTTATGCGACTTGTTACTGTTTTGGGCATATCAAATACACCACAGGTAGCTTGCCAGGCTCTGCCATGTGGGCTAGATACTCTCAGTAGTTTGCCAGGCTCTCCGAGAGGGGCGGAGGAACCGAACCCAGGTCGGCCGCATGCAAGGCAAAAGTCCTACCCGTTATGCTATCGCTCCAGCTCTGCTTAAGTTCAATGAAGAATTTTCTAATAGTCACAGTTAAAATAGCTTCTCTCAGGAAATAAAATGTGTCACTTGAGTTGCTCAAATATCCAGGTAAGTTCATGAAAGTGTTGCAAAGACCAAGTGTTTACTTAATGATATAAACATATATATGTATATATATATACATATATATATATATATTGCTGAAGCGATAGCACAGTGGTAGGGCATTTGCCTTGCAAGCAGCCAGCCTGGCCAAGCCAGGTTCTATTCCTCCCCTCTCTTGGAGAGCCCGTCAAGCTACCCAGAGTATCTTGCCCACACGGCAAAGCCTGGCAAGCTCCCCGTGACGTGTTTGATATGCCAAACACAGTAACAACAAGTCTCAAAATGGAGACATTACTGGGTCTGCTCGAGCAAATCAATGAACAATGGGAGGATAGTGTGTTTATATAGTGTTATATATATATATAGTGTTACATATATATATATATATATATATATACATATGTAGTGAATTCTCGTGGCTGTTTTTTTGTTTTTTGAAATACCCATTACATTGTAAGTTTATGGTGTCAGAAAATGTGCTATTGTACTTAGTAAAATATATTTCCAAATAATTGTTATTTGGATAAAGTAATTATAAAAGTAAATATGATGCTTCATATAACTAAAGTTTTTTAATATAGGAGTAATACTGTTTATTCAGAATTGATTAGGCTCATTGAATTGGGCATGAATTCCACCTTATGTTTTTAATCTCCTTTTTTATAATTTTATTTATTGAATCACCATGAGAGCAGTTACAAAGCTTTCGGGTTTAAGTCTTGGTCATACAAAGAAATACGCATCCCTTCACCAGTGCCTATTTACCACCACCAAAAACCCTAGTATACACCCCATACCACACCCTCCTCTACCTGTGGGGCAGATGATTTCCACATTGCTCTCTCTCTACTTTGATTACATTCAATATTTCGACACCAGATCCACCATTATTATTTTGGGATTTTACCCCAACACTCAGATTTGCCGAAAAGGCAAGAGTAGACAGTTTGTTTTCTTTCTTTTTTTAATGTTGACTACGGGTGGAGCAATAGCACACTGGCAAGGCACTTGTCTTGCATTCATCCGACCAGGGCCGACCCCAGTTCGAATCCTCTGCCCCGCTCCGAGACCCCGGCAAGTGCTGAGAGTATCGCGCCCGCATGACAAAGCCTGGCAGTTAACCGTGAAGTATTAGATATGCCAAAAACAGTAACAAGTCTGACAATTGAGACGTTACTTGTGCCTGCTCGAGCAAATGGATGAACAATGGAAGGACAGTGCTATACAGTGCTATGTTGACTACAAATTACTTGTGTTTTGTTAGATTTGTTAGATTTAACATTTTTTTTTAAAAAAAAAGTTATTCTAGTGAAACGCCATGAGGTAGAGTTGTGGCCATTACAAGTTTTTCTGCCTGGGTTTCAGTTATACAATGATCAAGTACCCGTCTCTCCACCAGTGCCCATTCTCTATCCATAATGATCCCAGTATCCCTCCCCCTCCTCATCCACCCCATCCCATCCCACCTCTGTGGCAGGGCATTCCCTTTTGTTCTCTCTCTCCTTTGGGATGCTGAGGTTTGCAGAAGAGGCATTGAGTGGCAATCATGTCAGGTCTATAGTCCACTTTCAGAATGCATCTCCCATCCTGGGAGGATCCTCACAACACCCTTTACTTGGTGTTCCCTTATTTATCTGAGCTGCCGTTTCCCTTAGCATGTGCGGCTGGCATTCAAGCCATGGAGTGAACCTCTTGGTATTTATCTCGACTATTCTCGGATGTTAGTCGCCTATTTGTTACTTTATATTCCCCAGATGAATGCAATCTTTCTATGTCTGTCCCTCTCTTTCTGACTCATTTCGCTAAGCATGATACCTTCCATATAGTACCATTTGTATGTAAATTTCATGACTTCATCTTTTCTAACATCTGCATAGAACTCCATTGTATAGATTTACCAAAGTTTCTTTAACCAGTCATCTGTTTTTGGGCACTCGGGGTTTTTCCAGATTTTGGCTATTGTGAACAGTGCAGCAATGAACATAGAAATGCAGATGTAATTTCAACTATACTATTTGCCTCTCTGGGATATATTCCCAAAAGTGGTATTGCAGGGTCAAATGGGAGCTCAGTTTCTAAATTTTTGAGAATCATCCATAGTGTTTTCCAAAAGGGCTGAACCAGTAGGCACTCCCACCAGCAGTTAAGGAGAGTCCCTTTCATGCCACATCCACGCCAACACCAGTTGCTTTTTTCTTTCTGATGTGGGCCAGTCTCAGTGGTGTGAGATGATATCTCATTGTTGTTTTGCTCTGCATCTCCCTGATGATTAGTGATATAGAGCATTTTCTAAAGTTCCTTTTAGCCAATCGGATTTCTTCTTTGAGAAAGTTTCTGTTCATTTCATCACCCCATTTTTGATGGGGTTGTATGTTTTCTTCTTGTGGAATTCAACCAGTGCTTTGTATATCCTTGATATAAACCCCTTATCAGATGCGTATTGGATGAATGTCCTTTCCCATTCTGTAGATTCTCTTTGTATGTTGGTCACTGTATCTTTTGTGGTGCAGAAGCTTCTTAATTGAAGATAGTCCAATTTGTTTATCTCTGTTTCCACTTGTATGGTCTGTGCAGTGTAATCTCTGAAGATACCCTTAACCTCAATATCGTGGAGGGTTTGGCGACCTTGTCTTCCATATACCTTATGCATTTTGGCCTGATGTTGAGATCTTTAATCCATTTTGATCTGACTTTGATCTGACTTTTGTGCATGGCGTTAGGTTGAGGTCTAAGCCCATTTTTTTCATGTGGTTGTCTAGTTTGCCAGCACCATTTGTTGAAGAGGCTTCCCTTGCTCCACTTCATATTTATTGTTTCTTATCAAAGATTAGATGTTCATAAATTTGGGATTGTGTGTTCGGATATTCCACCTTATTGCATTATTCTGTGGCCCTGCCTTTGTTCCAATATCATGCTGTTTTAATTATTACCGTTTTGTAGTAGAGTTTGTGGTTGGGGAGGCTAATGTCTCTCACGTCTTCTTCCCAAGAATTACTTTAGCTATTCGTGGGCGGTTGTAATTCCGTATGAATTTCAGGAGTGCTTGATCTATTTCTTTGAAGAATTTCATGGCTATCTTTATAGGGATCACATTGAATCTGTATAATGCTTTTGGGAGTATTGCCATTTTGATTATATTAATTCTTCATATCCATGAGCAGGCGATATATTTCCATTTCCTTGTGTCCTATTTTGTTTCATGAATTACCATTTTGTAGTTTTCATTGTAGAGGTCGTTTACCTCTTTAGTTAGGCTGATTCCATGGTATTTGATTTTCTGGAGCGCGATTGTGAATGGGATTTTTTTTCCTGTCACTTTCTTCTATCTCATTATTTGCATATAGGAAGGCCATGGATTTTTGGGCATTAATTTTGTAGCCTGTAACTTTACTGTACAAGTCTATTGTTTCTAGGAGTTTCTTGGTAGAGGATTTAGAGTTCTCAAGATATAGTATCATATCATCTGTAATAGTAAGACCTTGATTTCTTCCTTTCCTATTTGGATGCCTTTAATGTCTTTTTCTTGACTAATCGCTATTGCAATTTCTTACAGTACTATTTTAAACAGAAATGGTGGTAGTGGGCATTCCTGTCTTGTCCGTGATCTTAGAGGAAAGGCCCTTAATTTTTCCCCATTGAGGGAAATGTTTGCCAGGTGTTTGTCGTAGATGGCTTGGACTATCTTGAGGAAAGTTCCTTCAAAAATTTTTTGGTGAATGTTTTCATCATAAACTGGTGCTGTATCAGTCAAAAGGTTTTTCTTCGTCTATTGATATGATCATATGGTTTTTATCTTTACTTTTGTTGATATGATGTATTATGTTGATTGATTTTCGAATGTTAAACCATCCTTGTATCCCCGGGATGAAACCCACTACTCATGGTGATTGATCCATTTTATGAGTTGCTGGATTGTATTCGCTAATATTTTGTTGAGGATTTTCATATCCTTGTTCATCTGGGATATTGGTCTATAATTTTCTTTTGGTAGTGTCTTTGTTTGCTTTTGGTATTAGGGAAATATGTGCCTCATAGAAGCTGTTTGGAAGTATTTCTGTTTTTTTCAATTTCCTGGAAAACCTTCAGTAGAACTTGCAAAAGGTCTTCTCTAAATGATTGGAAGATTTCACATTGAATCCTTCTGGGCCTGGGCTTTTGTTTTTGGGAAGAGTTTTCATTACCGTTTCAATTTCCTTGATAAGAATAAGTCTATTCAGGTATCCCAAGTCTTCTTGGTTCAATCTTGGGAGATTATAGGAATCCAGGAATGTATCCATTTCTTCTAGTTCTCTTGTTTCCTGGCATACAGTCTCTCAAAGTAGTCTCTGATGATCTTTTGAATTTCATTGGTTCTGTTGTGATGTCCACTTTTCATTTATGATTCGGTTTATTAGAGTTCTCTCTATATATTTATTCTTGAGTCTTGCTAGTGGTTTATCAATCTTGTTTATTTTCTCAAAGTACCAGCTCTTGGTTTCATTGACCTTTCAGATTGTTTTTTGGGTTTCCATGTCGTTAATTTCTGTGCTATGTTTTATTATTTCTTTCCTTCGGCCAACTTTGGTTTACTTTTGTTAGTCTCTGTATAAGATCTTGAGCTATGTCGTTAGATTATATATTTAGGCCCTTTATTCTTTCCTTAGGAATGCTTGCAACTCTATAAATTTTCCTCTTAGCATGGCTTTAGCTGCGTCCTATAGGTTCTGGTAGCTTGTGTCTTCATCTCATTTGCTTCCAGTTATATTTTTATTTCGTCCTTGACTTACTTCCTGACCCACTCGTTGTTCAACATTGACTTGTTTAATTTCCAGGTGTTTTACTTGTTTCTCGGTTTCTATATGTGAGTCTCTTCTATATTCAGCACTTTATGGTCTGAAAAGAGTGTTGATATGACTTCTATCTTCCTGATTCTATTGAGGTACTTTTTTGTGGCTTAGCACATGGTCTATTATTGAAAATGTTCTGTGTGCACTGGCAACCAATACATATTCTTACTTTTGGGGGTAAAGTCCTGTATAGGTCTCTTAGCATTCTCTTTTCTATTTCTAACTTCAAAGCCAATGTTTCCTTGCTGAGCTTTATTCTTGTTGATCTATTCAGAAGTGATAAGGAGATGTTGAAGTCTCCAACTACTATTTTGTTGCTAGCTATGTCCTCCTTCAAATCTGTTAGCAGTTGTTTTAAGTATTTAAATGGTCCTTCATTAGTTGCGTATTCATTTAAGTGTGTGATTTTTACTATTGTACGTATCCCTTGATAAATACAAAATGGCCTTCGCTGTACCTTCTAATCTTTTTCAATCTGAAATCTATGTTGTCCGATACTAGTATATCCACCCCAGGTTTTTTGAGGGAGCTGTTTGCTTGCAGTATTGTTTTCCATCCTTTAACTTTGAGTCTGTGTTTGTTCTGACAGTTCAGATGAGTTTCTTGTAGACAGCATAATTTTGGTTACAATTTCTGGATTCATTTTGCCACTCTGTGTCTCTTGATTGGTGCATTTAGACCACTAACATTGAGAGAGGTTATTGTCATGGGATTTTGTGTCATCTTTCTGTAGGGGTTGGTTGTGATTTTTAAGTGTTTTTCTTCTCTTACAGGAGCTCCTTTAATCCTCCTTTCAGTTTTGGTTTTGAAGTTTGAACTATAAAGTTCCTGAGCTTTAGTTTATCTATAAAATGGTGTATAGTTTCATCTTGTTTGAGTGAGAGTTTAGATGGATAAAGTATTCTTGGTGAGGCATTCATTTCATTGAGGTTTTTCACTATATCCCACCATTGTCTTCAGGCATGGAGGGTATCCTTTGATAGTTCTGCTATAAATCTAAGGGGTGCTCCTTTGTATGTGATTTTCTTCTTTGATATTGCTGCTTGAAGTATTGTGTCTATCCACAGCATCCATCATTCTGACCATGACATGCCTTGGAGTGTTTTTATTAGGGTCTTTTTTAGCTGGCACCCTTCTGACTCCTTGTATCTAATGTCTGCATTCCTTAACTCTGGGAACTTCTGAGCAATTGTATCTTTAACTATTGATAATTCATTTGGATTGCCTCCCTGTCCTTCTGGTACTCCAATGATTCTAATGTTGTTCCTCTTGGCGTCCTCTCCAAGTGGTTCAGAAAATAGTCCTGGTACCCTCATACGGAGCCATCTTGTATATTCCCATGGTCGCTGGGATTCCATCTGGAGAAGGCGGAGACACGGCACCTACCCCATATGGGATCTCTCAGTGATATCGGCTCTGTAAGAGGCCCAGAGAATTCTCCAGAATTTGTGGAGCCCGCCAGCCGATTCTCTTCGCCGCTGTATGCTGTCCCTATACGATTTCTGTTGCTCATCTTCAAGCTTACAGATCCTCTATTCAGATGTATTCATTCTACTGCTTCCTTGATGGACATGTGGTCTGTTCATACTTTTTTAAATTAGACTGTCCTTAAACACTATTGGTAGAGGGGAGGGGCACAGGACCAGGCTGGGATCTCCCCGACTGCTGCTCCTTGTTCCTGAGAAGGGTCAGGTAGGATTCTTCCAGAAGGCTGAGTATGCAGGAGCAAAGCTCCTACCAGGACCCCAGGTGGCTTTGAGACCCTGGAAGCCTCCGACATGTCACACAGTTTCTGTCCCAAGCGTCCCCTTTGATTACACAGAGAAGGAGAGAGGTTTAGAGAGCTGAGCAGATGCTTGGCATGTGGAAGACCCAGTTTTCAGCACCTCGTGATCCCCCGAGCACCACAGAGAGCCCAGAGAACAGAAGGTACAAGTTTGTCTTCAGAGCCGCCTGTGCAGACCCCACCCCAGTTGGCCCTTGCACCTCCACTCAGGAAAGTGCTCGGTGGTTTAAAATCTCGGTGGTAAGGGCTAACAATTTACTTGGGGATGTTGACTCTTGGCTGTGATTCTGGCTTTATAAAATACAATACGTATACTATAAATATAAAATACTTGTATATTTATATATTATGGGCTGGAACATTAGCACAGCGGTAGAGCATTTGCCACGCACGCGGCCAACTTAGCCAACCCGGGTTCGATTCCTCCACCCCTCTTGGAGTGTCCGGCAAACTACTGAAGGTATCCCGCCCACATGGTAGAGCCTGGCAAGCTCCCCGTGATGTATTCGATAGGCCAAACACAGTCACAAGTCTCACAATGGAGGCGTTATTGGACCCTCTTGAGCAAATTGATGACCAACAGGAGGACAGTGCTACAGTGCTACAGTGCTGAGGCACCTACTGAGTTTTTAATTTCATCTACCGAGTCCTTTATTTGTGACAATTCTTTTAGTAGCCTTTTTATTTCTGCTCTCATTTCTTCCTGTATTTTCTTGGCTATGCATTCTACTGTTTCTTTCATTTCTTCCTTTAATTTTCTGGATGTCTCCTCCATTGATTTTTGAGTAGTTCCTTGAACATCCCCCATATTTCATCTCGGAATTCTTTATTGGAGAGAGCATATTTTAGGATAACCTCGGTTGAGGATTCGGGCCTCTTTTCTTCGTCCTCTCCTTGTAGTGGAGATTTGCGCTCTTTCTTCATGCAGTTTTGGTTGTCTAGATGTAATTCACTAGCACTGTTCCCTCTAATAGCGGGAAAGGATTCTGGATAAGGTCAGTCTATGGTGGTCACCCTTCTCCCCTTCTTTAATCTGTCCTTCTTCTCTAGGCATTATTATGTGGCTTATAACGGGCATCTAGTGAAGCATTGGTAGGAAGTGCTCTTTAATATTGGGCTTGTACAGCTTCTTGTGTACTGGTCTTTTGTTAGAATTGGAGTAGGCCAGTGGATTATGGTTGTATTGTAGTTGAGGCAGCCAGGATTTTTTCCACAAATTAGGTGATATAGGCTGGGATATGAGTCGAGAGTGCTGGGAGTGGAAAATATAACTGCGGCTGCCTGTCTCGGAGTCCATGCCCACTTTTGGGATGACATGCCCCCTAAGTGGAGTCGACACTCCCAGCCGTTCCCAGGGACATGCTGACCTAAGAACCTGCAGAGGAGGGCAGGGCCCTGAAGAGATGGGTGGGGGGTTCTGTGGAACTCAGGCAGGTGTTCCCCAAAGTCTCCTCTGGCTGCTCGGAAGTGGGGGTTCACTGCCACCGGAAAAGGGGTGCAGAAGCGGGTCACAGGTAAGGGACACGCTCCCCTACAAACCTGCAAGGGTGGGCCCTGAAGAGGTGGGTGGGAGGTCTGGCGGAACTCTGCCAGTTGTTCCCCAAATTCTCATCTGGCTCAAGAATTTGTTTTCTATTGCTGGTTATGAATAACATCTGATGTCGCACGGCTGCAGTAGTGGCCTTGCGGTTTTGGAATTCCGAAATTTTACCAATTAAATCTGGATGGATTTCTGCCAAAACCTGCTGGGTTCCGAGATTTGTTCCTGAGTCTCTTGGATCATGGCCGTTAAGCAGCTTGATCAGGAGACAGAGAGGCTGTTCCTGGGCAGCAACTTTGGGTCTCATTGGGACAGGGAGAAAAGGGCCGGCTCCAACCCCATCCCACAAGGCCCCATGTATCTCATCACTGTGGGCACAATCCTGACTATTTAGTGACCTCTGGAGGAGAGTGGCCACCAAACCGCCAAGGGGGAGCAGGCGTAGGGACAGCATCCTTTCCCCCCTGGGGTGGCCTGGCACCGGTAACCTGCTGTGTGGAGCAGACGCATTTCTGCCAAAAGCCATTGGGTTCCAAGATTTGTTTCTGATTCTCTTGGATCATGGCCATTAAGCAGCTTGATCAGGAACCAAAGAGGCCTTCTGGGTGTGACTCAGGGTCTCATTGGGGTGGGGAGGAAAGGGCCGGCTCCACTCCCATCCCATGAGGTCCTGCATGTCTCGTCACTGCGGGCCCAAACCTGATTGTCCAATTGCCTCTGGAGGATGGTGGCCACCAAGCCACCAGGGCTATAATGCCAACACACGAAACCTATTCTCACCTGGGGTGGCTCTTCACTGGTCACCTACTGTGAGGAGCAGACACATTTCTGCCAAAAGCCGCTGGATTCCAAGATGTGTTTCTGACTCTCCGGGATCATAGCCATTAAGCATCTTGATCAGGAGCATGAGAGGCCATTCGTGGGTGGTGACTCGGGGTCATGTTGGTGTGGGGAGGAAAGGGCCAGCTCTACCCCCATTCCATGAGGCCCCATGTGTGTCATCACTGCGGGTCCAAAACTGATTGTCCAATGGCCTCTGGAAGATTGGGGAGACCGAGCCCCAAGGGGAGCAGGCAGAGGGACAACACCCTTGCACCTCTGGGGGTGGTCTGGCCCCGGTAACCTATTGTGGGGACTGGATACACCGTTGCCAAAAGCCACTGGGTTCCGAGGTTTGTTTCTGATTCTCTAAGATCATGGCCATTAAGCAGTCCGATCAGGAACCAGAGAGAACTTGCCTCCAATTACATAGCTGAGCCGTAGGCGGTTTTGGGGTGTGTCTCCCACATATCTAACTTTTATCCATTTATTTTCTTGGTAAACATTGCCCCAAGATTTTGGGGTCTGGCCAAATGCACAACAGTAATTTTGGGGTATCTGGAAGTGTGAAGGCACCAAAAGGCTACTGATGCACTCACCTCACAGGTACAGATTGGCTTGCTGGCAACAACATACCCCCTGAAATGTTTTTGAAATAACTGTATTAGATTTTCCTCAAGATTTCTCTCAATGTTAAATGAAAACTATTAAAATATTTAAAATTAAAGGATGGAGGTCTCCTTGATATATTAGTAAATGATTTCATGAGTATTTTTTTTCATTAAGACTAGGCCTGATGCTTGATTTGGCAGCACATATACTAAAATTAGAACGATACAGAGAAGATTAGCATGGCTCCTGCTCAAGGATGCACGCAAATTCATGAAGTGTTCCATATTTTTGACACAAAACCTCATAACAATAATCTCTGTCAACATCAACGGTCTAAATTCACCAACTAAGAGACACAGAGTGGCAAAATGGATTCAAAGACAGAATCCAAAATTTTGCTGCCTAAAAGAAACTCATCTCAACAGTCAGAGCAAACACAGATTCAAAGTCAAAGGATGGAAAACAATCCTGCAAGGAAACAACTCCCTCAAAAAAGCTGGGGTGGCCATACTAGTATCTGACAACATTAATTTCACGTTGAAAATATTAGAAGGGACAGCGAAGGCTATTTTCACTTCATCAAGGAATCCATACAACAGGAAGAAATCACACTCTTAAATGTATATGCACCTAATGAGGGAACAACTAAATATTTAAAACAACTGCTAACAGATTTTAAGGAGGACATTGCTAGCTACACAATAGTAGCTGGAAGTTTCAACATCGCCTTATCACGTCTGGATAGATCAACACGAACAAAATTCAGCAAGGAAACATTGGCTTTGAAAGAAGAAATAGAAGAGAAAGGGCTTATAGACCTATACAGGGCTCTACATCCCGAAAAGAAAGAATACACATTCTTCTCCAGTGCGCATGGAACATTTTCCAAAATAGACCATGTCGTAGGCAACAAAACATACCTCAATAGAATCAGGAAGATAGAAAAAGTATCCACAAATTTTTCAGACCATGATGCCCTGAGAATAGAAGTGAATCACACACAGAAAACCGAGAACCAAATCAAACACCTGGAAGTTAAACAACTCAATGCTGAACATCTAGTGGATCAGAAGGAAGTCAAGGAAGAAATCAAAAGAAACTTGGAAACAAATGAGAATGAACACAAGTGCTACCAGAACTTATGGGATGTAGTGAAAGCTTTATAAAGGGAAAATTTTATAGCTCTGCAAGCATATCTCAGGACAGAAGAAAGACACATAAAAAACTTGACTTCGCAACTCAAGATCTTAGAAAAGGATCAACAGAAGAAGAACAAATCAGGCAGAAGGAAAGAGATAATAAAACTAAGAGCAGAAATCAACGACATGGAAACCAAAGAAACAATCCGAAAGATCAATGAAACCAAGAGCTGGTTCTTTGAGAAAATAAATAAGATAAATAAACCAGTAGCAACACTCACAAAGAAACAGAGATAGAGAACGCTAATAAAAATATAATCAGAAATAAGAATGGGGATATCACAATAAAAACCAAAGAAATTCAAATGATCTTTAGAGACTACTTTGAAAGTCTGTATGCTACGAAACAAGAGAACCTAGAAGAAATGGACAAATTCCTGGATTCCTATTATCTCCCAAAGCTGAATCAAGAAGATAAAGAGTACATGAATAGACCTATTCACATCAAGGAAATTAAAGATGTAATAAAAAGTCTTCCCAAAAACAAAAGCCCAGGTCCAGATGGATTCACTAGCGAATTTTTCCAAACATTTAAATAGGAGCTATTGGCAGTTCTTCCCAAATTTTTCCAAGAAATTGAAAAAACAGAAACTCACCCAAAAAGGTTCTATGAAGCCCATGTCTCTCTGATAACAAGTGGAAACAAAGACACCACGAGAAAAGAAAACTACAGGCCAATATCCCTGTTGAGCACGGATGCGAAGATTCTCAACAAAATACTAGTAAATAGAATTCAACAAATCATCAAAAAGATAATACACCATGACTAAGTGGGATTCATCCCAGGGATGCAAGGATGGTTTAACATTCAGAAAACAATCAACATAATCCATCATATCAAAAAATAAAAGATAAAATCATTTGATCATATCAATAGATGTAGAGAACGCATTTGACAAGATCCAACACCGTTTATGATGAAAACACTCGCCAAAATGGGGATAGAGGGGACTTTCCTCAGTATAGTCAAAGCCATCTATCACAAGCCTACAGCAAGCATCAGCCTCACTGGGGAAAAACTGAGAGCCTACCCACTAAGATCAGGGACGAGACAAGGATGCCCACTGTCTCCACTGCTGTTCAATATAGTACTGGAAGGACTTGCACCAGCGATTAGAAAAGAAAAAGATATTAAGGGCATCCAGGTAGGGGAGGAAGAAATCAAGCTCTCACTATCTGGAGATGATATGATACTATACATAGAGAACCCTAAACCCTCTACCAAGAAACTTCTAGAAACAATAGACTTGTATAGTAAAGTTGCAGGCTATAATATCAGTACCCCCAAAATCCATGGTTTTCCTATATGTAAATAGTGAAAGAGAAGAAAGTGACATGAAGAAAACAATTTTGTTCACAATTGTGCCCCAGAAAATCAAGTACCTAGGAATCAACTTAATTAAGGAAGTAAAAGACCTGCACAAAGAAAATTACAAAACACTACTTCAGGAAATAAAAGAGGACACGAGAAAATGGACAAATATCCCCTGCTCATGGATGGGGAGAATTAACGTTGTTAAAATGGCAATAATTCTCAAAGCACTGTACAAATTCAATGCGATCCCTATTATGATACCCATGACATTCTTCAAAGAAATGGAGCAAACACTCCTCAAATTTATATGGAACAATAAGCCCCCACGAATAGCTAAAGATGTTTTTGGGAAATAGAAAACGGGAGGAATCAACCTCCCAAACTTCAAAATATACTACAAAGAAGTAATAATTAAAACAGCATTGTACTGGAACAAAGGTAGAACTGCAGACCAATAGAACAGGGTTGAATATTCTGACAATTCCTCCCAAGCATATGCTCATCTAATCTTCAATAAGGTGGCAAGAAAATTGAATTGGAGCAGGGAAAACCTATATAACAAATTTTTCTGGCAAAACTGGACGGCTTACATGCAAAAACGTGGGCTCAGATCTCTGCCAAATGCCATGTACAAAAGTAAGATCAACATCAGACCGGAATCCATAAAGTTCATTGAACACAAAGTTGGCAAAACCCTCCATGATACTGAAGCTAACGGTATCTTCAAAGATGCTATGCCACTGGCCAAGCAAGTGAAAACAGAGATAGAAAAATGGGACTATCTTAAACTAAGAAGCTTCTGCACCTCCAAAGAAACAGTGACCAAAATACAGACAGTCTACAGAATGGGAAAGTATATTCGCCGAATACACATCCGATAAGGGGTTGATATCAAGGATATACAAGGTACTGGTTAAACTCCACAAGAAGAAAACACCCAACCCCATCAAAACTATGGGGCGATTAAATGAACAGAAACTTTCTCAAAGAAGAAATCCAAATGGCTAAAAGGCACATCAGAAAATGCTCTACATCATTAATCATCAGGGGGATGCAGATCAAAATAACAATGAGATATCATTTCACACCACAGAGACTGGCCCACATCCAAAAGAACAAAAGCTACCGGTGCTGGCGCGGATGTGGTGAGAAATGGATCCTCCTTCACTGCTGGTGGGAATGCCGACTACTTCAACCCTTTTGGAAAACAGTATGAACGATTCTCAAAAAACTATAAATTGAGCTCCCATTTGACCCAGCAATACTACTCCTTGGAATATATTCCAGAGAGGCAAAAAAGTAGAGTCGAAGTGACATCTTCACTTGTTTGTTCATTGCAGCACTCTTTACAATAGCCAGAATCTGGAAAAAACCTGAGTGCCCGAGAACAGATGACTGGTTAAAGAAACTTTGGTACATTTACACAATGGAGTACTATGTAGCGGTTAGAAAAGATGAAGGCATGAAATTTACATACAGGTGGTACTACATGCAAAGTATCATGTTAAGCAAAATGAGTCAGAAAGAGTGGGATAGACACAGAAAGATTGCATTGATCTGGGGAACGTAAAGTAACAGAATAGGAGACTAACACCCAAGAGTGGCCGAGATTAGTACCAGGGAATTTTGCTCCATGACTTGGAGGCCAGCCACAAGTGCTAGGGGAAAGGGCAGCTCAGATAGAGAAGGGAGCACCAATTAAAGGGTGTTGGGAGGATCCTCCCAGGATGGGAGGAGCACGCTGAAAGTAGACTATAGACCAAACATGATTGCCACTCAATGCCACTTCTTCAGACCACAGAATCCAAAAAGAGAGAGAGAAAACTAAAGGGAATGCCCTGCCACAGAGGTAGGGTGGGATGGGGGGTGGGAGGGATAGTGGGACCCCTGGTGGTGGAAATTGGGCACTGGTGGAGGGATGGGTACTTGTTCATTGTATAACTGACACCCAAACACAAAAATTTGTAAGTGTATAACTGTACCTCATGATGTTTCACTAATAAAAAAAAAAGACTAGGCCTGATCTGGCTTGTGCTTCAAGTCTGTTTTATCCCTGGAACATGTTCTTTGTCTCTTTCTCTCCCCTCACATCCTTCTAAGTAAGTTTCAATAAAAACAATCTTGCTGCACCAAAAAAAAAAAAGAATATTCCTGGTTTATTAGAATTCCCCACACTTCTGCAATAGACGAGGAAATGCTAAGAGAGACAAAGGATATGCAGGTGATATCTAATGTACGTGCACCTTATTTCATGAAATTGATATTTTAATCTACTGTGTTGTTATGTATCTTTATATTTTCTATACACATTTTTGTTTTGGTGCCCCAATATGCAGTATTCAGTGCTTACTCCCTATTCTGTGCACAGAGATCACTCCTGGAAGGGCTCAGGAGACAATATGAGGTGCAAAGGATTAATGTTAGCACAATCAAGGCAAACACCCTGACTTCTGAATTTCACTCTGGTCCTCTATAAAATATTTTTCTAGCTAATGTATCAGTTTACCTGTTTTTTAGAACATAGAAGTACTGCTATTTTCAGCCACTGATTAAGTTGACTGAAGAAGGCATGGACTCCACATTACTTTTTAAAAAAATATCTGAGATATACTATTACAAAGCTGTTCATATTTGGGTTTCAGTCATACAAAGATTCATCACCCATCCCTGTACCACTGTACATTTCCCACAACAATGTTTTTCTATCACACCATCCCCCCAAGACCCACCACCACCCCTACCTCCCTCTATGGGAGGCACTTTCCTTCTTGCTTTCTCTCTCTTCTTTTCTTTTTGTGCATTACGGTTTGCAATACAGTTAGTAGAAGGCCATGGTGTTTGTTTAGGGCATTCAATATTTTTATTGGGACGGTAAGGCTGGAGTAGCTTTTCAATTGAGTGGCAGCTTTGGGGAGTGGTTTGACTGATGTAGCTTCCAGAAGTACAGGGAGGTGGGGGGGGGGAGGTAGCTAATCCCAACTCTGAGAAAGCCTGGAGATTTCAGTCACAAAACCCACACACCAGACTTTTCAGCAGACTATATATTGGTGATGTTTGTTGTCCTGAATGGGTGGAATTAGTTCGTAAGTATGTCAGTTATTTTGGATTGTCAAAGCAAGTGGATGCCAGGGGCTCTGTTTGGGTGGGCCTCAGGCCAACCCACCCCACTCCGATTTACCCCAGTCTGT
This sequence comes from Sorex fumeus, assembly GCF_029834395.1. Taxonomy (NCBI): domain Eukaryota; kingdom Metazoa; phylum Chordata; class Mammalia; order Eulipotyphla; family Soricidae; genus Sorex; species Sorex fumeus. The sequence continues at coordinate 15,938,839 of NW_026606107.1, forward strand.
TCATCCATGCGTTGTTCCGATATTAAATGTGGCTTTTGATCTCTTTTAAAATTTATTTATGGATCTCTGAAGCGAGGTTGGTAGTAGAGATTATATGGTGGCACTAGAATTGTTCGTGGGAGTGACTATCAGTGCTTCCATGGGTACTGAGAAGTGGGGAGAAGTAGCCCATCCCAACTCCAAGAAAGCCTAGAGATTTTAATCACAAAATCACATGCCATAATTTTCAGCAATTTATATTTTGGTGAGGTCTGTCCTGATACAGTGGAGTCAGGCCAGGAGTATGGTGGCAATTTTTGGATTGTGGAAGGAAGCAGCTGCTGGGGGCTCTGTTTGGGCGGGCCCCAGGCCAACCCTCCCCCATCTGATTTACCCCGGTCTGATCAGCCATGAGTGGGTCTGAGATTAGCTGTGGCTTTTGATTTATTTCGAGATTTATCTATGGGTCTCTGAAAAAAAAGCCAAAAAGTGAGCTTGTATAATTGAGCCAAAGGTGGTTTTGGGGCATGACTCCCAAGCACCTAACTTTTGGCCATTTAATTTCTTGGTAAACATGGTTCTAAATTGTTGGTGTCCAGTCAAAGACACAGTGACAATTTTGGAGTATCAGGAAGCTTGAAGGCACCATCAGGTTGCTGAAACTCTCGTTCTACAGGTACAAGTTGACCTTCTATTGGCACCATAACCTCGCATGTGATATCTTGTTTAATAAAAAATTATTGATTAATTGATATTAAAAGACCTTTGTCTTTTGAGCTTCTGGGGCAGCATGCCCAGAAAATTGACCCAGGGAACTACAATACCCCACTCTCAGCCCAGGTCCCCTCTGAGGGGATCCCTAGAAAGATTTATGACTGCATTAGAAGTGGGTGTTACCATATTTGAAATATGGTAACACCTACAAGGGGGTTTAGAGGTCACCCCAAAAGCCTCTATACCTCTCGGAAAGACTGGCAAGCTACCGAGAGTATTCCGCCCGCACGGAAGAGCCTGGCAAGCTATCCGCTGTGTATTCGATATGCCAAAACCAGTAACTACAACTGGTCTCATTCACCTGACCCTGAAGGCTTCACCGACATGGCAGCACTGAGAAGGATGAGAAAGGAGAGGCCGACAAAATCTCAAGGCCGACCTAGGCTGCCACAACGAAGGAAGACAAAAATGATCGTCTGTACTTTCAATGCACGTACGCTAGCATCAGATGCATCCATCGAGGACCTGATGGTACAAGCGCGAATGATCAAGTACGACATCATTGGTCTGACCGAGACAAGAAGACACGAATCTCACCATGCCGTTTTCGACACTGGAGAAGAATTGTTCCTCGGAACATGCGATAAAAGAGGTGTTGGAGGTGTCGGTGTCCTTATCAACACAAACTTGGCCAAGAGCATTGATTCATTCGAATGCCTAACAACCCGAATCGGACGTTTACATTTGAATAGATGTGGCTCACTGCCTGCAGTTTCTATCTTCGTTGTCTACGCACCAACATCTCATTATGATGAAAGAGAAATCGAGAAGTTCTACATGGAGCTAGAGAAATTCTATAAAGAAGACCACACCTTCTACAAGATCATTGTGGGTGATTTTAATGCCAAGATAGGACCGAGAAGATCAGCTGAAGAACTTCACATCGGGACCCATGGCCTGGAATGGAACGAACAGGGTGAGAGACTGTCTGAGTTCATCATGTCGACCAAGACCATTCATGGTAACTCACAGTTCCAGAAGGCAGAATCTAAACGATGGACATGGGAGTCTCCCGGTGGACGATTCCACAACGAAATAGACCACATCATATTCAATCGACGGTTTTGCCTGACTGATGTCGCTGTTGTCCCAAAATTTCGAACGGGATCGGACCACCGTCTCCTTCGTGCAAAATTCTACTTCACAGAGCGGGGAGAAAGGGCTGCAAAGTTCAAAAAGAGAACTCCCAGAACGACCACCAACTGGGAACTCTTTGGTACTATTGCGGCAACATGGGAAGATGCCATTGTTGACAACATTGACGAGGAATACGATCGACTGGTTCAGCACCTCCATGAATGTGCGAGGAACGCCAAGAGAGAGATAGCCACAAAAAGTCGCCTATCTTCGAAAACTCTTGAGCTAATTCGCCAGCGTGGTTTGGCGCATGCCTCAGGCAACCGCAAGCTAACGTCCAAGCTTGCAAAGCAGTGCAGAGATGCGATCAAGGAAGACCTCAAAGAGAGAAGAGCAGAAGTACTGGTAGATGCGGCAGAAGCCGGGAAAAGTATTCGTAACGCCCGCCTGTCCTTCGCCAACTATAAGACCAAGATGACTGCCCTCCGACGTCCTGATGGATCCATCACATCCTCCAGAACGGCAATGGAGAAGATTATCCATGACTTCTACTCAAATCTCTTCGATAGCCATGTCCACTTGCCGACATACCAAATTCCACAGGATGGGTATGTCGTTCCCAACGTTCTCCCTTCCGAAATCCGACACGCCATTTCGTCAGTAAAGAAGCAAACAGCACCCGGCCCAGACAAGGTCAGACCTGAACACCTGAAGAACCTGCCGTCAGTACTCATCAATACACTGGCTCGGCTCTTTACTCGCTACCTGTCTGAATGCAAGGTTCCATCTCAATGGAAAACCAGCAGGACCGTACTACTGTTCAAGAAGGGAGACATCCATGACATTGGCAACTATCGCCCGATCTGCCTATTGTCTGTCATCTACAAGTTGTTCACTCGAGTCATCCTGAATAGGATTGGCAGAACACTAGATGAAGGACAACCATGTGAGCAAGCAGGGTTCCGCAAAGGATTCAGCACCATCGACCATATCCACACGATAACCAAACTCATTGAGGTTTCTCGGGAGTTCAAGATGCCGCTCTGCTTAACGTTCATTGATTTAAAGAAGGCCTTTGATTCTGTTGAGACGGAAGCGGTCATTGAAGCCCTAGCCAATCAGGACATACAAGCCCAATACATCAGGATCCTCCATGAGCTGTATTGCGGATTCACTACCAGGATCTCACCATTCTACAAAGAAGTGATCGTTGATGTCAAGAGAGGGGTGCGGCAGGGTGATACCATTTCACCAAAACTCTTCAGTGCCACCCTCGAGAACATCATGCGACGACTGGAATGGGAAGGAATGGGAGTGAAGATAGATGGTCAGCAACTACACCACCTCCGCTTTGCTGATGACATTGTTTTAATAACACCAAACATCAGCCAAGCGGCACAAATGCTGGCCGACTTTGACCGTGAGTGTGGAAAGGTAGGACTACAGCTGAATCTTACGAAGACAATGTTTATGAGAAATAGCCTTGTTCCTGACGCCCCATTCGCTCTCAATGGAACGACCATCTCTGAATGCAACAGCTATGTGTACCTAGGTCGAGAGGTCAACATGACAAATGACCTGGCACCCGAGCTGCGCAGGAGGAAGAGAGCGGCTTGGAACGCCTTCAAGAACGTCGAAGAAATAGCTAAGAGGACGAAGAACCTCCGGCTCCGGGCACATCTCTTTGATTCCACTGTTCTTCCTGCATTAACATATGCCTCAGAGACCTGGGCCCTACGCAAACAAGATGAGAACGCCATTCAGGTCTCCCAAAGAAGAATAGAAAGAGCTATGCTTGGAATATCACGTTTCACTCAAATGAGAGAACGAATCCGGAGTTCTGACATCCGTCGACGATCAAGGATCAGGGACGCTGTCTCATTTGCCAAGGTGTCGAAAATCAGATGGGCTGGTCACGTAATGAGATTTAAAGACGACCGTTGGACTAGAGCTGTTACTGATTGGATTCCACGGGATGTCAAGAGACCGCGTGGCCGCCCACCTACCAGATGGTCAGACTTCTTTGTCAAGGTCATGAACGATCGGTTTGAGGCCCTCCATGTTCCCGGAGCGAAGAGATGCCATTGGGCTACACTAGCACGCGACAGGGACAAATGGAGACGTTACTGGCGCCCGCTCAAGCAAATCGACGACTAACGGGAAGTTAAGTGATTAAGTGATTAAGTGATTAGAAGTGGGATTTTAATCTTGTTCAGACACCAATATGGCAGACTCCCTCACAGGTTAAGAGGTAGCAGGGACGTGGAATCTGAGGCACTGGCTGCTCAGATGGCTGCAGTTATTTTCCCCTTTCACAGTGCTTTGGAATCACATCTCAGTCTCCATTATGTAATTCTGAGGGGGAAAGTCTGACTATCCCAAACACATTAGGCCAATAGTCCACTAGTCTATTCCAATCTCACCAAAATAACAGTGAATACAAGAAACTGAACAAGCCTAATATAAAAGAACACAACCTCTGAAGCTGCACTAGAGGCCTCACATAAGTCACAGAAGAGCACTAAAGAGGAACTTTGTATTCTAGAGGGGGGGAAAGGTGACCACTATTGACCAGGCTTATTCAGAATCCTTTCTCATAGCGAGGAGGTAGCACTGATAGTAAACTAGAGGGTCCCACCTCCATAGTACCACAGCAATATGAAGAAACAGTGCAAACCCCCCCCCCCCCCACAAAGAGTGGATGAACAAAATAGCCAAGAAGTCTCAATAGGGAATACCCATAAATACAATCTCTCTGATAAAGAATTAAAAGACAAAATGTTGAGGATGTTCAATAAACTCAAAGAAATGGTGGAAGAGACATGCACTAAATTAAAGGAGGACATGAAAAAAACAGTGGAATGGATATACAAAAATACAGAAAGAAATGAGAGCAGAAATAAGAAAGCTAAAAACAGAAGTCACGAATAAAGAATTTGGTAGATGAAATTAAAATCTCAGTGGGTGTCCTCAATAGCAGAATTACAACAGCCAAAGACATAATCAGTAACCTTGAAGATGAACTTCAGAAAGCATACAGGGAACAATATACAATGGGGAAATATCTCAAAATAGCTCTAGGAGGAAACAGAGATCTAGGGGATGAACTCAAGAGGAGCAGCATAAGAATCATCAGAGTACCAGAAGGACAGGGAGGCAACCCCAATGAAGTAGAAATAGTTAAAGATACAATTGCTTACAAGTTCCCAGAGCTAGAGAATTCAGGCATCCAGATCCAAGGTGCTGAAAGGGTGGCAGCTAAAAGAGACCCTAATAAAAACTTACCAATATCATGCATTATTGCTTTCCATCTTTTCATTCTGAACCCATATTTATCATTTGTTTTTCAAGTGTTATCAAGTGCTTTTCTTGTAAGGATAAAAATGTTGTTTTTGTATTTTATTTTTATTTTTTAATCTTCGGAAAATTATTTACTAGCGTATAAATGATAAATTTTTATGCATTCAATGTTTCAAGCCCAAATACTCTGCAAAATTATTCCCACTGATTAAATCTACCCTACATTATCATCATGGTGTGCTCAGTTCTGTGGAATAATTCTCATATTTTGTTGCCATTGGCCATTTGCTATTAATTTAAAATGTATTTTATATCCCACATATGAGAGAGATAATTTTGTATCTGCTCCACCCCTTCCGACCTATTTCATGCAGCATGACAATATTCAGTTCTATCCTTATATATCAGAATTATGATTTTATCTTGTTTTCATAGCTTAATGGCATTCCATTATGTATATATAAATTCTTTATCCAGTAATATGTTTTTGAGCAATTGGGTTGCTTCCAGGTTTGGGATATTGTAAACTGTGCTTCAGTGAACAAAGGATTCCAAATGTCTTTTCTGAGTAGAGTTTGGAGACCTTGTGGTAGATGCAGAATAAGTGGTATTGCTGAATCATACAGAAATTTTTAGATAACTCTCTGTTTTGTTTTCGAAAAAGGTTGAACATGTGTACAATCCAATGAGGAGTGTATGAGCGTTCCTTTCGCCCAACAGTGAAACCAATTCTAGTTGTTGTTGTGTGTATGTGTGTGTGCGTGTGTGTAATGTGTGCCACTTTCGCTGGTATGATGTGATATCTCATTGTCCTTTTTTATTTGTATTTCTCTGATGATCATGATGTAGAGCACTTTTCATATACCTATTTGAAACCTGAAAGTCTTTTTTTTCTAATTTTTATTAGAGAAACACCATGAGGTACAGTTGTAGATGTACAAATGTTTGTGCTTGGGTTTCAGTTATAAAATGATTGGGTACCCATCACTCCACCAGTGCACTTTCATTACCTCCAATGCTCCCAGTATCCTTCCCACCGCCCCATCCCCCAATAACACCCCACCACTGTGGCAGGGCATTCCCTTTTGTTTTCTCTCTCCTTTTGGGTGCTATAGTTTGCAAAAGAGGCATTGAGTGGCAATCATGTTAGGTCTATAGTCTCCTTTCAGCATGTACCTACCATACTTGAAGGATCCTACAAAAACCCTTTATTTGGTGTTCCCTTCTCTATCTGAGCTGCCTTCACCCCCAGCATGTGATGTTGGCCTCCAAGCCATGGAGTAAACCTTCTGGTACTTATCTCGGCTATTCTTGCATGTTATTCTCCTATTTTGTTACTTTATATACCCCAGATGAATGCAAAATTTCTATGCCTGTCCCTCTCTTTCTGACCCATTTCGCTTAGCATGATACTTTCCATGCATTACCACTTGCATGTAAATTCCATGACATCATCTTTTTTTAACAGCTACATAGTACTCCATTGTGTGGCTGTACCAAAGTTTCTTTAACCAGTCATCTGTTTTCGGGCACTCGGGTTTTTTCCATATTTTGGCTATTGTGAATAGTGCAGCAATGAACATAGAAATGAAGATGTCATTTTCACTGTACTTTTTTGCCTTGCCGGGATAAATTCCCAAGAGCGGCATTGCTGGGTCAAATAGGAGCTCAATTTCTAATTTTTTGAGAATTGTCCATACTGTTTTCCAAAAGGGAAGAACCATTCGACATTCCCACCAGCAGTGAAGGAAGGTCCCTTTCTCGCCACATCCATGCCAACATCAGTTGCTTCTGTTCTTTTGGATGTGGGCCAGTCTCTGTGGTGTGAGATGGTATCTCATTGTTGTTTTGATCTGCATCGCCCTGATGATTAGTGATGTAGAGCATTTTCTCATGTGCCTTTTAGCCATTCGGATTTCTTCTTTGGGAAAGTTTCTGTTCGTTTCATCACCCCATTTTTGATGGAGTTGGATGTTTTCTTCTTGTAGAGTTCAACCAGTGCTTTGTATATCCTAGATATCAACCACTTATCAGATGGGTATTGGGTAAATATCCTTTTCCATTCTGTAGAGTGTCTTTGTATTCTGGTCACTGTATCTTTTGAGGTGCAGAAACTTCATAGTTTAAGATAGTCCCATTTGTCTATCTCTGTTTTCACTTGCTTGGCCAGTGGCGTGTCATCTTTGAAGATACCGTTAGCTTCAATGTTGTGGAGGACTTTGCCGAGTTGTCTTCAATGTACCTTATGGATTTTGACCTGATGTTGAGATCTTTAATCCATTTTGATCTGACTTTTTTGCATGGTGTTAGGTCGAGGTCTAGGCCCAGTTTTTTGTATGTGGTTCTCCAGTTATGCTATTACCATTTGTTGAAAAGGCTTTCCTTGTTCCACTTCACATTTATGATAATATATCTCGAGAATCCTAAATCCTCTACCAAGATACTGCTAGAAACAATAGACTTGTACAGTAAAGTCGCAGACTATGAAATCAATGCCCAGAAATTCATGACCTTTCTATACGCAAATAATGAGAGAGAGGAAAGTGACATGGAAAAAATAATCCCATTCACAATCGTGCCCCAGAAAATTAAATACCTCGGAATCAGCCTAACTGAAGAGGTAAGGGACCTCGACAATGAAAACTACAAAACGCTACTAAATGAAATAAAAGAGGACACGAGGAAATGGAAACATATTCCCTGCCTATGGATTGGAAGAATTAACATCGTCAAAATGGCAATACTACCCAAAGCGTTATACAGATTCAACATGATCCCCATAAGCATACCCATGAAATTCTTCAAAGAAATAGATCAAGCAGTCCTGAAATTAATTTGGAACAACAAACGCCATCAAATAGCTAAAGCAATTCTTGGGAAAAAGACGTGGGGAGGCATTACCCTCCCCAACCTCAAACTCTACTACAAAGCAGTAAAATTAAAACAGCATGGTACTGGAACAAAGGCAGGGTCACAGACCAATGGAACAGGGAGGAATATCCGCACACACAACTCCAAATGTATGTATGTCTTTTTTGAGGAAGATTCTGTTAATCTCTACTCTAAAGTTTTTGGATTTATTTTCGTTGTGACATTTTGGATGTATTTTGTCCATCTTGAATACTTATGTATATTTTTGTCTATTTTCTGCTTCATAATTTGCATACAAATTGCCATGGATTTCTCCAGGTAATTCTGTAGTTTGCATTATGTCTGTGCAATTTTCTTGTTTCCAGTATATTTTTTGTATTTTTATTTTTGATTTTTTGTAGTGTCTTGTCCTCTGCAATAATAACAGTTTTGCTTCTTTTCTAACCTGGATGCCATAATTGCTATGGCAAGTACATATAACACTAAATTGTAAAATAGTGGTGGGAGTGGGTAGCCTTTTCTTGTACCTGATATTAGAAGGAAGACATTTCAGTTTTTCAACTTAGATTTTAATGTTAGTTGTGGCTTTAATTACACTAAATAGAGTCCATTTTATGTCTATTTCATTGAAAGTTTTATTAGCTAATGGATATTTGATCTTTTACAATACTTTTTCTTTACCTATTGGTATTAACATATTTCCTGCATTAGTATATTTTCATCTTTATTGCCCCTCTCGGAGAGCCCGGCAAGCTACCGAGAGTATTCGATATGCCAAATACAGTAACAACAAAGTCTCCAATGGAGACGTTACCGGGCCCGCTCTAGCAAATCGACGATCAACGGGAGGGCCTTTACCTTACCTTTACCTTGTTTGTACTGACCTATCTTGCATCCCTTGTGAATAATACTTGGGCATGTGTATGACCTTCTAGCTGTATTGATGAGTTTGTTTTGCTAAATGTGTTGATGAGTTTTGTGTAATGAGTTTGATTTGTTAATGAGTTTGATGAGTTTGGGTTGTTATATATATAATCTGTATATATATTCTTCAGGGATATGGTGTTACTTTTTATACTTTTGGTATCTGGGTAATTTGTGTTTCATACAAGTTTTTGAGAAAGTCCCTCTTTACTCAAATTTCTGGAAGATACCAAAGAGGATTGTGAGTAGTTCTTTAAATATTTAGAAATGATTAGTAAAATAATCTGAGCCTGGGGTTTTGATTTTGGAGATATTTTTAATGACCATTTAAATTTCTTTGATAGCTTCTGGTCTGCTTAGTAAGTGCTTTGGTAACTGACTGATAGTCCAGACCTACATCAACCTTTTCTACTGAAATGCCATTAGATTATAATGGCAATAGTCACAATGGCAGATTATAGTCAATATTTCCTTTACATAAAGTAATAAACCAGATCTGCATTCAGATAATCAGGTATCTAAATCTCATTTTTCAGAACTCACAATATAAAAGATAAATTAAATAAATGAAAATGTAATAATGATGAATGTCTTCAAAATTACAGTAATACCAAAAGAGGGAAAAAGAAAGTGGAAGAGCATCATGTGGAAGAAATAACTTAGAATTTCCAGTCTCTGGACTACACGTAATAAAGAATACCAAGGAGTGCCAAAATAGAATAGACTAAAACAGAACAATACAAAGAAAACTTTTATTCAAAATGTAATCAACAAAAATTTATAATAAAAACGAAAGAGGAACTTAGACTATTTAAAGCATCAAGAGGAAAGTAGTACCTCAAATACAAGGGAAAAGCATACGAATAATAACAATCCTCCCATAAGATACCATACAAATGAAAAATAGTAGAATGGCATATTCAAATTCACTTAATCACTTAATCACTTAATCCCCGTTATTCATCGATTTATTGAGCGGGTGCCAGTAACGTCTCCATTCATCCCGGTTGCGTGCTAGCGTAGCCCAATGGTATCTGTTCGTTTTAGGAACATGTAGAGCCTCAAACCGATCATTTAGGGTCTTGACGAAGAAGTCTGACCATCTTATAGGTGGGCGTCCACGTGATCTTTTGATGTCTCGTGGAATCCAATCAGTAATGGCTCTAGTCCAGCGGTTGTCTGTAAACCTCATTACGTGTCCAGCCCATCTGATTTTTGATGTCTTGGCAAATGAGACAGCGTCCCTGATTCTTGAGCGTTGACGAAGATCAGAACTCCTGATTCTATCTCTCGTTTGAGTGAATCGTGATATTCCAAGCATATTTATTTCGATTCCTCTTTGAGAGACCCGAATAGTATTTTCATCCTGTTTTCGTAGGGTCCAGGTCTCTGAGGCATATGTTAATGCAGGAAGAATAGTGGAATCAAAGAGATGTGCTCGTAGCTGGAGGTTTTTTGTCCTTTTAGTTATTTCTTCAATGCTCTTGAAGGCATTCCAAGCCGCTCTCTTCCTCCTGCGCAACTCAGGTGCCAGGTCATTCATCATGTTGATTTCTCGACCTAGGTATATATAACTGTTGCATTCGGAGATGGTGGTTCCGTTGAGAGCGAATGGAGCATCAGGAACAAGGCTGTTTCTCATAAACATTGTCTTCATAAGATTCAGCTGTAGTCGGACCTTTCCACATTCACGGTCAAAGTCGTTCAGCATTTGTGCCGCTTGGTTGATGTTTGGTGTTATTAGAACGATGTCATCAGCAAAGCGGAGGTGGTGTAGCTGCCAACCATCTATCTTCACTCCCATGTTTTCCCATTCCAGCGTCGCATGATGTTCTCGAGGGTGGCACTGAAGAGTTTTGGTGAAATGGTATCACCCTGCCGAACCCCTCTCTTGATATGGATGATAACTTCTTTGTAGAATGGTGAGATCTTGGTAGTGAATCCGCAATAGAGCTCACAAAGGATCCTGATGTATTGAGTTTGTACGCCCTGATTGGCTAGGGCTTCCATGACTGCTTCCGTCTCAACAGAATCAAAGGCCTTCTTTAAATCAATGAACGTTAGACAGAGTGGCATCTTGAACTCCCGAGATACCTCAATGAGCTTGGTTATTGTGTGGATATGGTCGATGGTACTGAATCCTTTTCGGAATCCAGCTTGTTCACATGGTTGTCCTTCATCTAGTGTTCTGCTAATCCTATTCAGGATGACTCGAGTGAATAGTTTGTAGATGACAGAAAATAGGCAGATTGGGCGATAGTTGCCAATGTCGTGGATGTCTCCTTTCTTGTATAGTAGTACAGTCTTGCTGGTTTTCCATTGGGATGGAACCTTGCATTCAGACAGGTAGCGTGTGAAGAGTCGAGCCAATGTATTGATGAGTACTGATGGTAAGTTATTCAGGTGTTCAGGTCTGATCTTGTCTGGGCCAGGTGCTCTTTGTTTCTTTACCGACGAGATGGCATGTTGGATTTCGGAAGGGAGAACATTGGGAACGACATATCCATCATGTGGTATGTGGTATGTGGGCAAGTGGATGTGGTTATTAAAGAGATCTGAGTAGAAGTCATGAATAATCTTCTCCATTGCCCTTCTGGAAGATGTGATAGATCCATCATGATGTCGGAGGGCAGTCATCTTGGTTTTGTAGTTGGTGAAGGACAGGCGGGCATTACGAATGTTTTTCCCAGCTTCTGCTGCATCTACCAGTACTGCTTCTCTCCTGTTCTGAGGTCATCCTTGATGGCTTCTCTGCACTGTTTTGCCAGTTCGGACGTTTGTTTGTGGTTGCCTGAGGCACGTGCCATGCCACGTTGGCGAATAAGTTCAAGAGTGTTCGAAGAAAGACGGTTTTTTGTGGTTATCTCTCTCTTGGCATTCCTTGCACAATCATGGAGGTGCTGAATCATTCGATCGTATTCTTCATCAATGTTGTCAATGACGGCATCTTCCCATGTTGCCGCAACAGAGCCAAAGAGTTCCCAGTTGGTGGTTGTTCTGGGAGTCTTCTTCTTAAACCTTGCATTCTTTTCTCCTCGTTCTGTGAGGTAGAATTTTGCATGAAGAAGACGGTGGTCTGATCCCGTTTGGAATTTTGGGACAACAGCAACATCGGTTAGGCAAAACCGCCGATTGAATATGATGTGGTCTATTTCATTGTGGAACCGTCCATCGGGAGACTCCCATGTCCAACGTTTAGATTTAGCCTTTTGGAATTGTGAGCTACCATGGAAGGTTTTGGTTGACATGATGAACTCAGATAGTCTGTCACCCTGTTCGTTCCATTCCAGGCCATGGGTTCCGATGTGGAGTTCATCGACTGATCTTCTTGGTCCTATCTTGGCATTAAAATCACCGACAATGATCTTGTAGAAGGTGTGATCTTCTTTATAGAATTTCTCCAGCTCCATGTAGAATTTCTCAGTTTCTCTTTCACCATATCTGGATGTTGGTGCATAGACATATTCAAATTATTCAATAAAAAATCTAAACCTAACTTCCACTATCTTACAAAGCCGTCGTGTCTTCTGTTTCAAGCAGACGTTTTGATATGCCAAACAAGAGTAACAAGTGTCACAATGGAGACATTACTGGGGCTGCTCGAGCAAATCGATTAACAATGGGAGAACAGTGACAGTGGCAGTGATAATATATTATCTAGATATATTTATAATTTCTTTCATAGTTTGGCGAACATTTAAATGACCATTTCCTAGAACTATTTTTCACCAAATTATTTATTTCATTTTATTTATAAATATTTTTCTTTTTCCCTCTGATATTTCATTTAGTATTATACTACTGAGTTTCAAAAAACTGTAGGAAAATGCAAGCAAGTGTTCCTCTATTCTTATAGCTGAGTATTGCGTATGTGTGTACATGTATATTCACTCATTGGTTGTTAGAAATTGATTTGTTCCCAGAACTTAGGTACTTAAAATAGTGCTGCAAATAACCTAGAGGTGCATACATATACCTGTCTTCAGTTAAATATTTTTGTACTATTGGAATAGGTGAAAAGGAGACCTGTCACTGGATAATACCTAAATTCTATTTAAAATTTTTAAGTGGCCTTCAGGCCTTTTCTCTTCTTTCTTTCCTTTCTCCCTTCCTTCCTTCCTTCCTTCCTTCCTTCCTTCCTTCCTTCCTTCCTTCCTTGCTTGCTTGCTTTTTGGGTCACACCCGGTGATGCACAGGGGCTACTCCTGGCTCTGCACTCAGAAATTACCTCTGGCGGTGCTCAGGGGACTATATGGGATGCTGGGAATTGAACCCGGGTTGGCCACGTGCAAGGCAAACGCCCTACCCACTGTGCTATTGCTCCAGCCCCCTGGCCTTTTCAATTAAAGTTGGCAACATTCCCGGTAATTGTGAATTAGAGTTCTTTTTACACTGCATCCTTATCAGTACCGGTTGTCTTTGGTGTTTTGGATATAGGTCATTTTCACAGATATAAAGTTATACCTTGTTTTCATTTTGATATGAGTTTATCTGATAATAATTGATGTTGTCCACTCTTTCATATGCATATTGGTTATTTGAGTGTCTTCACTAACATAATGTTGTTTATTTACTCTCCCCATATTTGGGGTAAGTTTGTAGTATTGGTTTTAAATTTCATGAGTGCATATATTGAAAATACTGTGCTTTTGTGTGTGGTTATGTTATAGCTTCCAAATATATTGGCTTGTTTTTCTAAATATTCATACAGAAATCTTAATTTTTTCTTTGTACATCATCATCTTCTTGTGAAAAGAGTGGAAGCTGCTTTTCCAATTTAAATGCTTTTAGTTTCATTTCCTGCTTAATCTCTGTGGCTAGAACTACCGATACTATGTTGAGTAATAATGGTGCATATATACATCTTTGCTGTATGCCTGATATAAGGAAAGTTTTCAGGGAAGTATGTCAATCTGTGTCAATTGAGTATGATGTTAGCAATAGGTTTGTTGCCTATGTTTTTTATTATACTGAGACAAAATTTTTCTTATATCCCTATCTGATTATTTTTTAAAATCATAATGAGTGTTGATTTTGTTGAGAAATATCACTTCATCTACTGATATTCTATCTTGTTGATACTGTGTGTCAAGTTCATTTACTTGTGTATGTTGAATAATCCTTAAATCACTGGAATAAAATCCATTGATTGTGATTTACTATCCGCTAAATATATTTATAAATTTGGTTCACTAATATTTTATTGAAGATTGGGGCCTTTGTGAATGTACAGCAGGGAGAATGTCTGCCTTCCACATGGTCAATCTTTGTTCAATTCTTGGAATTCCATATGGTCCCCTCAGCCACAATAGGAGAGATCCCTGAGTGTACAGCCAGAAGTAAGACCTAAACATAACCAGATGTGGCCTGAAAACCATAAAATGAGAAATATTTTATTGCATATATTTGCATCTATGATTATTAGAAATAGTGGTCTGTCATTTTCTTTCTTAGCAATGTTTTGGTCTGCTTTTGGTTGTAGAGTAATGTTAGCCTCATAAAAACTTTTAGGCATTACATCATAAAATTATTTGGAAGATATTGAAAAATATAAGTAATAATTCATCTTTCAAGGCATGATATAATAGTGAACCTGTTTGAACCTGGGCTTTTGTTTTAAAAAATGTTTTTCCTGTTTTAATTTCCTTGCTAGAAATTAGTTCATTAGATTTTCATTTTCTTGATTCGGACTTCTTAAATTGTATGATTATAAATATTCTTTCCATTTTCTAGTTTAGTGTCACAAAGTTGTTTATAGCAACAGCTTATAATCTATTGTAAAAAGGCCATATCGCGTAATTTTTTTCCTTTTATCTCTCATATGGTTCCACTCTTTTTCACCCCCTTGAAAATCTAGCCAAGAGTTTGTCAGTCTTGTTAATTTTTTTTAGAAAAACAAAACAAAACATCTTCTTTTACTCTTATCAGAGTAAAAGAGGTTTCATTTACTCTGAGTGGATTTCTTTATTTATCAATCACAAATTTTTGTTTTATTTTTTTTCTTATTTGTATTTACTTTGGGATTCATTTATTACTCTTTTTCTAGTTTTTTGAGTTGTCATATTATGTCATTTATTTGAGCTTTCTTTATTTCTTTATATAAGTTGCTTGATTATGAACCATGCTCATCTTACTGTTTTTGCTATATCCCTCTGTATCTAATAGCTTGTGTATTCACTCTACTTTTCAAGGAATTATTTTATTATCTCTTATTTCTCTGGTTAATTGACAATTTATTGTTGAGTTTTATTTTTTGTTTATCTTTACTTATGTTTTGGGATTATTTTCTGCCTTCATTATATTATGTTTTGAAAAGGGTCTTGTTATGCTTTTTTGTTTTATCTTTTGAACACTGTTTTGTGTCCCAGTATGGTTATACCTTGGTTCCATGCAACTGAATAGAATGTATGTTTAATCTTTTATTTGGGAGTCTTGTAAATTCCATTTCGGATTCTGTTAATCCCTGATCTTCCTATTAATCTTTTGAGCCTGTCAATTCCTTAAATAGTTTCTGTCTGATTGATATGTTCAATGAAAATATTGTGTTAGGAAAATCTTACTAGATTTATGTTACTGTTGACACATATCTCAGGTGTCTTAGCCATTGCTTTACGAACTTAACTATTATTTCACGGTCACGGTCACGGTCCTCCCGTTGTTCATCGATTTGCTCCAGCGGGCCCAGTAACATTGTGAGACTTGTTACTGTATTTGGCATATGGAATACGTCACTGGTAGCTTGCCAGGCTCTGCCTTGAGGGCGATATACTCTTGGTAGCTTGCCAGGCTCTCCGAGAGGGGCGGAGGAATCGAATTAGAGTCGGCCATGTTGGCTGCATATAAGGCAAACGCCCTACCCACTGTGCTATCGCTCCAGCCCAGCTATTATTTCATTGGTTAATAATTTAATGATCAGCTAAATTTAACAAGAATTTAGCTAATATATCATATTGGTGCGTACATGTTAATGAGGGCTAAATCTTCTTTTTTCAGGGGGTTTCAGTTACGGGCCACACCTTTGGTGCTTAGGGATTACTCTCTATTTCTGTGTTCAGGAATCACTTCTGGTAGTACAAGAAGATATTATGAGGTGCATATGGAAATAAAGCACCTTATCCTCTGTACTGTCTCACTGCCCAAAGACTTAAGTCCTCTTGATGTACTTATCTCTAATAAATAAATGTCCGTCCCTATATATTATTACCCTATTTATATTAATTCTATTTTGCTATTATAA